>NC_026147.1:14030960-14079637 GCF_000512975.1 Sesamum indicum
TTCTCCATTCTTACACACAAAAGACAGAACATGCCTTTCTTCGAACAGAACTTGCTGAGAAGCTCAACCGCAAACTTCGACGAACGAAAATGGGTTGACGAGATCCGTAAAACCCTAGATGAAGAGATAGAGGAAGAAACTGAAATCCCCGTCACCATCTTCGCTGTTCCCAAAACCCTATTCATCAGTGACCCCAATTCTTACACCCCGCAGGAAGTTGCCATCGGCCCTTATCACCATTTGCGGGCCGAGCTCTATGACATGGAGACATACAAAGTTGCTGCTGCTAAAAGAAATCAGGGGGAGCTCAAAAACCTCAAGCTCCAACATATCGTTGCTCATCTGAGCGAATTGGAGCTTAAGATTCGGGCCTGCTATCACAGGCCCGTAAGCTTTGGCAGCGAAGCATTGGCCTGGATGATGGCCGTCGACGTGTCTTTCTTGTTTGAGTTTTTTGAAGTTTGTGGTGTCAGGAAAGGTAAGATTCTAACAAAAGTCCCGTCAAGATTGGCACATTTGATCAGCTTATCGGGACATAAGACTACCCATAATGCCATTCTTAGAGATATCATGATGCTCGAGAATCAAATTCCATTGTTTGTGATCAAAATGCTGTTGAAGTTTCAGTTTTCCTTTCCAGATGAAGTCCTGTTTGATATGTTGATGGAACTCAGTCAAGAGGTCTCGCCATTCAAGATGGCGGACGCTGCTGCCGGGAGGAAGATTGAAGTGAAAGATTGTGCTCATTTACTAGACTTCCTGTACCGTTTCATCGTGCCACTGCCGATGAAATCAGATGCATCTGATGCTGCAAATATCGACCTACAGGATGAAGAAGAAGGTGGAGAGCAGGCAGATCATGAGACGAGCAAGACTCCATTTTCGGAGCCAAGTCACTTGCGGCAGCTTCTTTCTGAGTTATGGCGAATCCTTTCTAGATTAAGTGTAAGGCCCATGAGATTGATAAAGAGGATGATCTTCTCTAGACCTGTCAAAGTGTTTGTGAAATTGCCATGGACAATTCTTTCCAAAATCCCTGTGATAAAACTGCTGAAAGAGCCTGTTGAACGCGTGTTCACCTTCTTTCAACAGGATAAGGAGAAGAAAGGTGACGAGCAAGAATCGAGCTCGACTAGCAGCAACACAAGCAAGCTTCCACTGCTGGAAGAGATCAAAATCCCCTCAGTCATTCAGCTTTCTGAAGTCGGGGTGCAATTTGTGCCTATTCATGAAGGGATCACGAGCATCAAATTCGACGCGAAAACTCTAACGTTTTACATCCCTATCATCAAGTTAGACGTGAACTCTGAGGTGGTCTTGAGGAACTTGGTGGCATACGAGGCTTGCAGTGCTTCGGGCCCTTTGGTTCTAACCCGATACATAGAGTTGATGAACGGAATCATCGACACAGATTTGGACGCAAGATTTCTCTGCCGGAAAGAGATAATCATCAACCATCTGAAGAGTGAGAAGGAGGTGGCTGACCTGTGGAACGGTATGAGCAAGTCCATTAGATTGACGAAGGTGCCCCCCTTGGATGACCTGATTGGAGAAGTGAACAACTATTACAAAGGGAGATGGAAGGTTAAATTGGGGAGATTCATGAAGAAATATGTGTTTGCTTCTTGGAGAATTCTCACGTTTCTTGCAACTATTCTGCTCTTGATGCTCATGAGTTTACAGGCATTTTGCCAAGTTTATAACTGCAGTCGCCTTTTCCGTATCAAAGCCCTTGAACCTGCCTTTGCTCCGCAGTGAAAATTCTTGTTCAGACTAGGTTTGAAACCAAACTGATCATACAATAAGTGTATTACAATTATCATATGATTAGTGATGGAGCTCGATGAATTTCCCAACACAGCAATAGACTAGATTCTCCTACCTTCTTTCGCCTTCCGTTAGCTTCTTGAAGAAAAAAAGGAATATATATTTTTGTTCAGTACAAGAAAAAATATTGCCAGGAATAAAATGTTGAGTGACGATGTCAAAAGTGTTACTAATGATATTAATAAATCATCAAATTACATTTTGCTATCATGTCATTTGATGACATGGATTAAATATCCACGTCATCCCTCTTTTCTTTTCTTTTTAAATTCACATTGTCGCCACGTTGGCGCCATGTTGTCGCCACATCATCCGTTTCAGCCAATAAAAATGCAGCTCCCAGTTTAAAAAGTCATATGCCTGGCATGTGATTTTTTCCGGCGAGTGACTCAATTTTCCGACGAAATTTGTACCAAAATTGAGATGGAACCTTAGTAAGTTATGGGACCAAAATGAGAATAGCCTGAAGTTAGGGGATTAAAATTACCTTTAATCCATAATAAAATATACTTGAAAATGTAAAATTACTCGAACTCTATTCATATTTGATCCAATTAATGTTCGTTTGAGCTCGATTATATTAATAATCAAAAACTAAATTCAATCTCAAATTTTCAAGCTCGATAATGATTCAAATAAACTTGAACAATGATATGTTCAACTTGACTCAAATCATTTAATTTACAATCCTATTTATTAGCAACGGTGATAATTTATTTCTATTGTTAATTAGGAATGTGTGTAATATAGGTAACATGTTTCTAATCGATTACGGGTGAAGAGTTTGAGTGGCTTGTAAGCTCCTCTCCTTAGCGAAACACCTTAATCAAATAAGACCATAAGACTCATACAAGTGAAAGCAAACAATTAACCTCGCGCAACAAACACCAATCGCATCACATATTACATTATTTGGCACCATTTGTGGGAAACGAGATTTGCGCATCCAAAATCCGTTGTTTGGGGGTTAATAATATAAGCAAAGCGGTCCACATGGTTGCAAATTCAGGAACTTGATTAACTTACTATAAGCGAATTTCTCTCCCTAGTGAAGCACTGATAGAAAAAAAGCAAAACTACAAAATTAGTCATTTATGTATAAGGGATTGGCAAAATTGGAGTCCTATTTATGAGACTGACCATTTTAATTCTTTATATTGTAAATTTGTGATGGTCCCAAAAGGTGTGTAGGTTGGACAACATCAAATCAAGAAAAGAGAGAAAACGATTCTGGATTTTAAGGCAAGATTTTAATAAGCAATCGAGGGTTTGAACTCCGATTGGAGCACGCGATGTAGCGTTGGAATTAGCGTCAGAAGATGAGTTTAATGATGGTGCACATGATTAAGAACTCACTGGAAAAAAGTTATGGCAATGACGATGAGGTTATAGGCAGTAAGGTGGTGGTGGATGTTGGTTAACCAATGGCCTCCTCATCGATTAATTTTCTTGTCCTTTAGCACGTCAGCATTCATGTAGGATATTAACTATATAAGTGAGGTCTATTTAGACATCGAAACCCTAAGCTCTGATTTGATTTGTTGATTTAAAACATAGTCAAAATTGTCAAAAGTGGCCGAAAAGACTAAAACTACTACAAATTAAAAATATAAAAGATTAAAATTACCAATCTCGTGGTTAAGGGACCAATTTTGGCAACCCCATACATACAAACTAATTTTACAATTTTACCTAGAAAAAACCGTAAAGATCATATAAAACCAAAAAAACAATAATTCAAGCAACGAAAGCGCCTTAATTGAAAAAAATTTCATAATAAGCCAAAACAAAAAATAATTCACAACGGAACATCAATTGAATTGCATGGCCATCAATGTGTATAGTAACAAATTTAGGGACAGAATAACCATATATAGAGCATATATAAGTTAATAATAATTGTTTATACAACAAAGCTATATCCAATTCTCTTTTTTTCCTTTTTTTTATAATTTCATGTGGGCTGAGATGGGCCTTTCGCCTAATTTGTGTATGGGCTTGAGACAGGCCCATGAAGCCTTTACAAATCCAGCCCAGTAATTGAACACAATCTCCGGTAGTGAAGGAACCCTGCCTTTCTGATTGTTTAAAATAAACGGCTATCAATTTATTACTAAGAAGTGAGGGAATTTTATTAAAAAAATTTAAAATTTAATATAATTATAATTTTTTTCTCATTTATTTAAAAATTATCGATACCCCTAATATGTGATCTATCCTTTGACAGTAAGGTGGAAGTATCAATGTTACCCTTACGAAAATTTTAACTTCTGTTTTTTTAGAAAAAAATAAATTGATAAAATATAAAAAACATATTGAACGAAAACATAATATAAAATTTTGATGTTGGACAAACGTTATTATTTAAAAAAATATATAGAATTTTAAGAAAATATGTAGAAAGTATAATTTGTGGTTCAAAAGAATATTTTGAGCAATTCAGTATAAATTTTGAATGAGATCTTAAGGGAAGCTAAAGGAATTGGACAGACGTTCAATAATTTCCCAAATATTAAAGGTATTTGTAATTATATTCAATTTCAAACGAAACTCGACAATCTATCCTTAAAAGCAGGTTGAAAAAAATATTTTTAATTTATAGTTTTTACTTTTAAACTACTTAAATTAAATCTATTCAATCCAAAAATTATAAAAGAGCTAGTTACCGACTTTTATAACTTATTGACAAAATTATAAATTTAAGTTGTTTATTCAAATCTCCCAACTTCATTTTTTTTTTTCATTTCAAGAACTCCCAACTTTTACCACCGTTTAATTTACAATTTTCTTATAACTTATTTCTTACAATTTTCTTCTAACTTATTTCTTATCTACTGAAGCAGAAACTAGTAAAGTGGCTCATAGTGATATTTATGCAGGGTATTGAATGTGTTTCCTTTTATACTTAACTAGATGAAAATATAAAAATACTGTAAAAGAATGTTATTCTAATAAAAGAAAAGAATAATTATATTTCACTCCACTACTATAATTTATTTATATAAATTACCTCTATCTTTTATATTTATAAAAACCACCCCTAACAATTAAAAAATAATGATAGTTTATATAAAAATATTGATGTTTTTAGGAAATGTATGTATAATTTAAAAAATATTAATAATTTATGTAAATGATATTAATCATTCTAGTAAATGTATGTATAATTTTTTAAAATATATAAATAATTTGCATGAATAAATTATAAATTAAGGGTGTGAGATGTAATTATCCTTAAATGAAATCCAGGTTTTTCGGCAATGCAGTAACTAAGCAACATGAATTAGTGGGCAATCATTACAAAAACGCGTGAGCAGCTCTACTTATCTTTCCTTCTTCCTTAAGTTTAACAATTATTTTAATAGATGATTACATTGTATTATTCTAAAATTCAGTGTAATTACACATAAACAGATAAATAATAGATAGTACGGCTTAATTGTTTCTATACAATGAATAGATTATTTTATTTGTTAAATTTTTTTATAATTTACTGATATTAATAGAGAAATTGAATAAATAATTATATTTACCCCAATGAATTCTTTACTCACTTATTAGAAGGTCAAAGATTTTTATGTAATATCATCGAATTTTTTAGATTTTAACTAATGAAAAAAATTATTTATTGAATAAAAATAAATATCACGATTACTAAATATAATTTTTCAAATTACAAAAAATTTAACGATTTCTTTGAAAAACTGAAAGCATAATTTTGAATATTCTCTCGTTGTTTGAGAAATTACTAATTAAGATGTATTTTTAATTTTTTAAATAAAAAAATATTTATAATTATGTCAAATATCATAAGAATTAATTGTAATTTAGCCTAAAATATATAACATAAAGTCGAAATAGAGATCCAATATAATAGAAACGTCCAAATGGAAGAAAAATATTCTGCCATTAGTCACCACCTGAGTGATAACAGTAGAGAATGTTATTCAAACGCTTGAGTGCTCTGACAAAGGTCAAAATGAAATTACTAGACTACCTCATCGACAACTTTGCTTAATCACTTCGACAAGAAAAACAAAAAAATCTTCCAACACTCGCTGACTGCAACTGAAATACTATTATCTATACCATAACCCCACAACCCAAAACGCGCCATCCACACAGATTTTCACCGCCTAATCCCCACGTTTCTGTCTCTGTCTCTGTCTCTGTCCAGCCTCAAGAAACAGTAAACGATTCCAAATATCAGCCTGCCCCAGTATCCACCAATCAGCGGCGGAGCTTCCAAAACTCGGAATATATACATCTACAGATACATATATTTGAGGCCCAGAAGCTTTACTTCACGTTTCACGGTGACGGGCTTGAGACAAGATGACGTTTTGTGTGAAGATTAAACCCTCTTCGTTTCTGATTCTGACAACGTTAACTCTCGTGGTTTTGTGGTTCTTTTCATCACCAGGTGGGTTTTGTGTAGTTGATGTCAATTGGGTTTTTTTGTTTTGTTTCAATGTGCGTTAATTCTTGTGGGAAAGTGAGTTTCTTTGGTTTTTCCCCACTTGTAGGAGCGGCGGATGCTGCTGAAAACGGTGTCGTTTCGTGGGGAAGCCAGAGGTCTGTTCTGGAAGGAAGCAAAGGCGGGAATTCAACGTCTTTAGTGCTGGCTAAGGATAGAACGCGTAGGAAAGATCCTCTTGAGGATCTCAAGTATTATACAGGGGGATGGAACATCAGCAATGAACATTACATAGCTGTAAGTGTTTCTTGGATTATTTGTTTTTTCCCTTGAAATTTATTTATATTTTTTTAAAAATTGAAATATTTTGATATTGCTGGACAACTATATTGGATTAATTTTTGTAGTTCCTGCCTGGTAATGCTGTAGTTGCAATTTTGAAACTTTGGAATGTGGATGAATTTGGGAGTGTTCTTCTGAGCTTTGATCTCGATCAGAAGTTAAATTCAAAATTTTAAGGTTGTATGTGTATTATTTTTGGTCTAAACAAAGTTGTAGGCATGTTTGTGATTTTGCATGATAGATAGGTTTGTAGCTCTTTTTAAATGTGTGAGCACATGTGTTGTGTTCACATGTAGCATTGGTTGGAGTTGACTAGTGTGCTCTGTTATCACCTTAAACTTTTGCTTATTTCTTGGGGTTCAAATGTTTGGGTTGTCATCACACAATTTGATGTTTTTAACTTGATAAACATGGGAATCCTATTGTAAGAATCACTTTTCAAACTTATCGTATTTTGTATTATTACCAGAAAATTAACATTCAAAAGAACATTGAACTTCATCAGAAAAAGATGTATAGAAATATCAGTTTGAGAAGCGGGATGATGAGATTCTTCTTGATATAGAGGCAATACTGAAGGAAATTCCCTACAGTGGGATGATTGTGGATGTTGCGGAAAATCTGGAGTGATTGAAGATGTGTTTATATGAAGCCCGATGAAGGAGATTAGTTTCTTTATTTCCTGACTTTGGAATAGACCAATGTTTGTTGCAATTGTCGTCTGTATTTTCAGCATTTTTGCCTAATCACTCTTGAAAATTTTGTTTGATGTGCAGTCTGTACTTTACACCGGTTCTACTCTTTTCCTCGTTGGTGCATTCTGGTTTGTCGGATTTGGAATTTTCTTGCTGCTGGTCTGTATGTATGTTTGCTGCTGCCGTCGTCGACGTTATGGCTATTCTCGATCTGCCTATGCACTATCTCTTATTTTGCTCACATTATTAACTATTGCCGCAATGTAAGCCTCTTCGTTTTTTTTTCTCTTTTCTCATGTGATCTTGGATTGGTTATGTTCAACCTCTCATCTCTGTTTTGCTTTTCATGCATCATCAGAATTGGCTCTGCCATTCTTTATGCTGGACAAGAAAAGTTTCATGATAGTACTACAAGTACATTAGACTATGTTGTGGGACAAGCAGATTCCACCGTCAGCAATCTAAAAAATGTGTCGAATTATCTTACTGCTGCTAAGAAAGTTGGAGTAGATCAAGTTTTTCTTCCTCAAGATGTGCAGAACAGCATTGACAAGGTCAACAGCATGATTGTCTCTGCTTCCGACACTCTTGAAAGTGCAACGAAGGATAATAAAGATGATATATTCCGCTATTTGGATGCTGTGTAAGTATTCCAAACTCAGCTACTCATTGTGAATGTTTTGTCAGTGTTTTTTATGTGTTACTAAGTGTTTTATCAAACCACACAGGAGGCTAATTCTCATTATAGTAGCGGCCGTGATGCTTGCCCTGGCTTTCCTCGGCTTCCGTAAGCCCACTCATCGCTTTTATTATACTTAAAAGTGTTATAGAGTAACAAGTGAATGAACGTTAATTCGCTGACTTTGTAAATTTGGTGCAGTGTTATCTATTTCTGGCCTGCAGTTTCTCGTGTACATGTGAGTGCAATATGGCCGTATAATATTTTTACGGTGTTCGTCTCGTCGTTAGTTCACTTTTCCTTGAAAACAATTTTTATTCCGTTTACATGATGTAAAAAATCTTGCTGAAATTTATGCAGATTGGTTGTCATTGGTTGGCTTCTCGTTGCAATCACTTTCATCTTGTGTGGTGTATTCCTCGTACTCCACAAGTAAGTACGACATAAATTTGGATTAGGATAATGTTTGATTATGTCTGGAGGCTGCAATAGTTGAAATGCTAACTTTGGCATATTTATTTTGTGCAAGTGTCGTGGGAGATACGTGTGTGGCAATGAACGAGTGGGTTAATAACCCGACTGCTCATACAGCATTAGACGACATTATCCCCTGTGTTGATCCTGCTACTGCTCAAGAAGCACTCTCCCAGAGTGAAGAAGTCACCTTCCAAATGGTTTGGCTTGTAAACGGGATCATCGCCAACATATCAAATGCTAACCTACCTCCAAATGCTGGACCTTTATACTACAATCAATCCGGTCCATTGGTGCCTCTCCTCTGCAATCCGTATAATCCCGACAAGACGGATCGAACATGCGCAACTGGTGAAGTTGACCTAACCAATGCAACGCAGGTAAATTCGTAACTACTCCTATGTTAACTGAAAGAATTTGCAAAAAATCTTGGTCAACTTAGAATCTTAGGTTGTATTTGGGTCGACGGAGTTGAATTTGGGAATTTCAAACCCATAGTAGAAATGCCATTGACTTTTGGATGGTTCATTTTACAATGGACTTGTAGTGTCCACGAAATATTATTTTTGAGCTATTTTTTAAGTCATTCATGTGTTCCTTCAAATCCTTTCCTTTGTACCCAATGCCCACTGACTTGTTATCAAAGTTCAAGCGTGAAGAAACCTTTGCCCTCTAAACCGAACCCATCAAGTGGAACACCGTCCATATGATCATATCTGTCCTTGAAACATATGACTATACAATGCAGGTTTGGAGGAACTACAAGTGCCAAGTCTCCAGCAACAACATCTGCACCACCGTGGGCCGTCTAACACCGAGCATGTATGATCAAATGAGCGGAGCCGTCAATGTGAGCTACGGCTTGTACCACTACGGCCCGTTCCTCACCAACCTAGTCGACTGCACATTCGTTCGAGAAACCTTCACTACAATACACCAGGATCACTGCCCAGACCTAAGACATTACAGCCAGTGGGTTTACATTGGTCTCGAGATGGTGTCAGTTGCAGTTATGCTTTCTCTGATCCTCTGGGTGCTGTACGCACGAGAAAGGCGCCATCGGAAGTACACCAAGCTCGTCGACGCTACCTCAGCCCAAACCTCTTTCGAAAGTAAATGATGGAGCGTAGAGTCCCTTGCTATGTCAGGAAGTGAATTCGCTTCTTCTTTTGCACAGGTTTTGGCTTTCTGCGTTTGTTTATGTAGATAATCGAGTAACGTTGTAGATTTATACCCGTATGTTCGAGCCTCAGGTTGAACTGCTAACTCTGAAAATGACTTATGTTTTGGTGAGTCGTCTAGCAATGCTGTTTCCGAGCATAGTTTTTAAGTACTGGGCTTTCTTTCTCGTGTATTATAGATATCCCCATCATAGTCAGGTGTTGTCTATTTGATGCTCGACCTGGTCCATGGTCCCATGTTCTCGTCCCAATTTTATTCACAAATTTAGTCATCTAACACCAAACAATGAGAGGTATTCGTGACATATCAGACCCGGGAAACTAATTGTAATTTACGTGAATAAAAGTAATATATATATATATATATATATATGTGCGTGTGTCTATAATAC
This sequence comes from Sesamum indicum, assembly GCF_000512975.1. NCBI lineage: Eukaryota > Viridiplantae > Streptophyta > Magnoliopsida > Lamiales > Pedaliaceae > Sesamum > Sesamum indicum. The sequence continues at coordinate 14,040,968 of NC_026147.1, forward strand.
ACAGACGTAACAACCCACAAATAATAACTTTCTGGAAACGGATTACAAACAAAAGCAATTATTGGAATTGGGCAATTACGCTTTCTACGAAAAGAGAATAAATTCAAAACTAAGGGATAAAAATCGGGCCTAAATAATTTAAAGGGTTAATCACATCGTGTTTTTTTTTAAAAAAAAAAGTGATGTAATTATATATAAATTTTGTATAATTTGAATAGCATCATATAAAATATTTTAAAGAGTTTATTTATAAATTCACAGAAACACGTTCGAACATAGTTTTATTTTTCAAGTATTTTATAAGATATTTTGAAGAGCGGAAGAGGAGAGAATGAGATGGTTGATGGGATGAAATAGGAGAAGAAAGAAAATAGGTGGAGTAGGAGGGGAGGAGGAATGCATGATTGGCCGTTGGCGTGCCCAAAACTCCCAATTTTCATACGTAACGCCAAACCGCCCCTCATCCCTTCACATTCCACTTTATTAATATACGCATTTAGTGTCACAATATTACATCAAAATTATTAAATTCAATTACCAAAACAAAACCTCTATTATACTCACATAACGTATTTCTCACGCTTTAATATTTCTACATTTTAATTTATATATATATAAATAACATCTATATGTCTACGACACTGTAATTGCCTCATTTTCTTGAAATTTTCATTATCAAAATCTTATATAATTTATTTTACAGATTTTTTCATTCTATGTATTTATACTATTTATTAAACGAAAATAGCCTAAAAGACCTTAACTAATTAATTTATTAATAGTCTCTTATTCATACACATTTAAAACTGCTTTATATAATTTATCATGATAAATTATTTATTTCATTTTAGTTTTTTCTATTAGATAAAAATAATGATAAATTTAATTATGTAAATTATGTAGACACAAATAACTAAGGTATTTTTATTTTTAATATATTTTACGATGTGAAAAATTATTTATTATATGTATTCTTGCTACGACCGCTAGCTAATATATATATATATATATATATATATATATTAATACAAACCACCGTTACATATTCAGCGGTTCTTTGCCTTTAATCTCCAAAAACCATAGAAAACCACACACACACACACATACATATTAATGGATTCAAGAAACTATTATGGGTCATCGTCTTCACCCGGGCGTGCATGCCTCTGCTCCCCCACCTCGCACCCGGGTTCATTCCGGTGCAGCCTTCACCGGAGCCCTACCCAGAAAGAACCAGCTGCTGAAAAGAACCGGGTCTTGGAGCTGGAGGCATCCAGCACTTCTTCCAGGATGTCCAAAATGGGCATTGTGAAGGCATTCGTGATGAAGTTGATAAAGCCTTCCACCAATGATAATCTTCCCAGGAGGAGGAATTTCCAACCCAAGCCCACCCGCTTTTTTGACCCGAATTCTTGATCATTTTTCTTTTTCTTTTTTGATTTTTGAGAAAATTAAGGTTAATTTTAGCTGTAAATGTCTATAATTTATAGGGACGATCAAACGGTTCAATAGCAACACTTATTCCTATAAAGCATAGGTGAAAGGGATTGAATTGAGAACCAACTTTGATCATTTTTCAAACAACAAATAATTACAATTTGTGTATTTTGGTGCAAAAGAAACTTGAATTTGATGGTATATATGTTTTAGTTATCCAGCCATTTTTTTTTATTTTCATTATCAAATTTCAAGTCTCAGTTAATGTGTTTTCGTTCATTCATGCATGTAAATACATATACACCATTTATTTCATTTCTTACATTTTCCTTATTTTAATTAATTGAGGTGATTGAGTTCTTGTCTTTAGGCTCTGTATGTTTAACACCTTAAATTTTAATACATTGGTCATGCTCTAGTTTTTTTGTTTTTTTTTTCTTTTTTATAAGGGATAATTATATCCCTCTTTTCTGAAATTTAATATAATTATATATAAATCTCTTTTTGTTTGGAAAATTTCATCTATTACCCTTGAGGTTTCCTTCTTTCTAACAATAAGTCCATCCGTTAGTTAAAATTCACTAAATTTGTTAATATTAACAAAAAACACTAAATAAAAATTGATACTTACCCTCAATTGACTTATTGCAGGTCAAATAATTATTAATATATGAAAAAATATGATGGTAATTTAGTCATAAAAATTTATTTGACCAACTGTAATATATCAGTAATAAACCGATTGGGGACAAATATAGATTTTTTTTTTTAATTTTATTGTTAATATCAGCAAATTTAGTGTTGGAAGCAAATCTCAAAGGTATTAAATGTAATTTTTCATAACATAAGGGGTCCACATATAATTATACCAATTTTTCCTTTTTTTATAAACATATGTATGGGTAAGAATGACAGAGAGTAGATTTGGCTAAAATTGAGTATTGTCTGCCCCAACTTGTCAACACTTATAGTTTTGTCTAATTGTACGATTTGCACTTAGGGCGTATTTGGATTGATGAATTTGAATTTGAATTTGAAAGAAGGATTTCAAATGACTTTATTTGAAAGGAATTTGAAATTCATTTATTTATCAAAATTTAGTTCAAATATAAAAAGAAATGATCCTTTACATTTAAAATTATTCAAATTTATTCCAAGAATTTATTATAAAAAAAAATTATAATTTAAAATCCTTATGCAAGCTTAGACTCCTGAGATAATGGATGTGTACTCCAATACAATTGAGCATTTGGGTTTTCGGCCGTTGAATTGGGAGGACCCTCCTACGTGTAAGGTAATATTTTTGTATATGAAGGGCATTTAAGTCATTACATATTTTCCAACATGACATTTGAACAACATATATTGATTTGTTCTAAAATTGATGTGGTTAGTACATTTATTATATCTTAGGTTTAAATTAAACCATTTTATTTTCATGAGAAATTCATTTTCTCCAACTGAGGGCAAACATATATTGGGATGGAGGGATTCCGTAAATATATTTAATTTTATAATGGTTTTTTATTTATGTCTTTTGATATTTCTAATTAAAATTTATGTATATAATTTAATCAGCTCGTTATATTTTAATATTACCAACGATATATATTATGGGTTGTATTTATGAAAAGAATATAACTAGAGGTAGAGGATTCATAGAGAAATTAATGGAAGATGGAGTGCACGTATCTTTAGTGTACATTTTGACTTGATTTTTTGCGTTCTTGACCTTTTCTTTGTTACTTTTGATTAAAATGCCCATTATTGTGTATTTATAAGGGACATGATGAAATTTATTTGTTTTAAGCTTGTTTTGAGTAGTTTTATTTTCTATATTCCTACCTCCTAAAAAATAAATAATTTTTTTGCTCTTAAGTATAAAAAAATTTAATTTAAATTAAAATTACATAACAAAGATTAATATACTAAGATTTATTTTTCAAATTTAAATATCTATATGAATAAAAATGTTAGTCAATTATAACAATTGTATTTTATTAACTAACATAAATTGTTATTTAGTTTAAATATATATAACTAAATTATATTTTTTTATTGTAATCAATATTTATATTTAAATTATCATTACATGTATTTAATAAAAATTTAATACTTGTTAAGTTATATTTAAATTTAAGAAACTTAAATCAATTTTATTAACTTTTTAAAATATTTTTCTTAACATTTCTTTGAAAGCTTTTTAAAACAAATTTTTCTTAACTTTCTTTTAGTTAAATACTTAATTAAATTTTAAAAAAATAAAATTATTATTTAAAATCAAGACTTAACCCCCTAGCCCCACCCCCGGCCCACCACCCTCATTTGAGGAAATAATCAATCCCACATGTATTCCTTCAATAATTATGACTAACAATAGCAAACAAATAATTACTTACCAGACAGAAATGAGGATTACATGAAGGAACTATTAATTAAAAATGCTTAATTATGAACTCAATTATTTAATGGTAGATGTGATATTTGGACAAGAACCAGACAAGATTGATTAAGAATATTTTTGTGTTTCTAATCTTACCTTTTAATTCAAATAATCTTGATTAGGATGGAGCTAATCTGCCCATTTTCCTGCTATTTCATGTCCTCTCTACTCCCTTCTTTTCTTTTCTTTTTTCTTTTTTATAGGGTAAGATTCTTACATGATTAAATATTTAGGTTAAAATTTCAAGAACTGATCAATACATGGATGATTTTCAAATCAAATTGTCAAATTTCAAATTACATTCCCCTCAAAAATATACTCAAACTGAATAAAAAAAAAAATCATTAACTACTGTGAAGTAGACATTTACATCTGTAGGACTCGAACCCACAATTCTTTCTTTAACATCCTTTGTATGATTGTCTTTCTGAACGATTCAAATTATTTTCATGCAATTGTTTCTTTTTTGTTTTTCAAGAAAATTACGAATATAATACTAATATGTCAAACAACTATCCCACTTTGATAGTTCCCTTAAGTTTCTATTCATTTTTTGTGATAAACTGATCAAAATGCCTCTGTAGATTATGAAATAAATTATTTTAAAAAAAAAATTAATTTTTTCTTATGAACGGTAGTTAGTGACACCGTCGACACTAATTTTTAAATATGATACCCCAAATTAGATAATTTAAAACTAATTGCAATTACTTTTTTTTTTTAACGAAAGTGACACCAGATCATTTTAACGCTACTGCAATAATTTTTTATTGTGCAGATAATACCATGAGTTGGTCTTATTTTGTTTCCTTTTTCTTTTTTGAAATATTATTTGTTCATTTATATATATAGATTTAAATATAAAAAATTATACATTATATACACATAAAAATGAATAAAGGGTATAACGGTCATTTCATAAAAAAAATTAACATTGTTAGTTGGATTTAACGCAAAGAGGATGACTGAATTGAGTTTTACAAAACACAAAAAGGTTTTAGCCTATTTATAAAATAAAAAATTTCTAACTGACTTTTTAAAACAAAAAGGGGGTTTTATGCATTTTATTTTTTTTTTTTTTTTCCGGACAAAAGATGGTATGCGTGAGGTTGACAATGTCCAAACACGACATTAGGCACGTAGTGCAAGACACGAGGCATGTCCCATAATTTTGTAGCCAAGAATCAAAGAATATGATACGTACCTAGGGATGCTGGCTTTGTTCATCAACCCAAATTACCAACCTAATTGAGTGGTCACAAATGCACATTTGTCAATTAACTTAGTAATTAAGGTTGCCTAATTTTATATTTTAATACTATACATAATTTTTGGTATTGCTTTTGGTGTAATTTCATATAATTTTCAGCCATATTTAAATATAAAATTCACAAATTATCAAAACTATTGTTGGACATTGAGTTTCAAAATTAATCGGTCGGTGAATTCAATCTCAACGACCACAACCCGATATGATTCGCTGAAAGAAAATTCTTCACCACCCTTTTGTGTAAATAAGTTTGGAGTGCGTGATTGAAGAGGTTTTTCTCATTAACAACGTCATTCGTTTAGTTGAAATTCATGCTACTTGCTCTCTACTATTCAAATAGTTGTGAACAGTAATATGATAAAATATTTGGGATATATAATTTGTGCCTTAGTAGAAGATAATTGTGAAATGATTCATAGATAACATGATTTTAGTAGAAAACGAGAAAAGATATTGAGAAAATAATTGATGAATTTTGAAATAAATTCCAATCTAAAAAAGTTCATCTTTGAAATACCAACATTAACCCTCGTTTCGAAATATGAGAAGGTCGAAAAAGCCCTTTGTGAGGTCTAAATTTACACTATCATTTTGGATTTTTGATTTGAGAATAAAATTGACTTCTTTTTTTCTAATTTTAATAATTATAAAATACTGTATAGTATAAACTAATCACTGCTACCACGATATAATTCGTGTAATTTAATATTTTTACAATATACGATATAAGAAAAAAAAATCATTACATTCTGATTAAAAATATTTAAGACATAAGAGATGAATTATAGTTCCGGAAGAATTAAGTAATGAAATGTCGCATTCGGATTCTTGGGCACCAAGAAATGTGCCGAATTGAAATGCAATAATGACGATTTTGATAGAATAATTAATTGAATTTGAATCATTATGATCAAGTCTTGACCCGATGAAGAAATTCGAGGCACGGCGGGTTTGACCCGCATAGATTGATTAATAGCAGACAACTTTTTCAACACATCTATGCCCTTACGCGTAACTACTAGTCTATTCTATGTGATAGAACCCCCATTCACCCAAAAATATAGCACCAATTATTCAGTAATTATTCAAAAGTTGCGACTTTGACATTGATTATTGATAGCTGCTTGAAATTTGAGGGTTTGGTTGTGAGTGGTATTGTTTGTTTTGATTTTGTAGGAGTCTTATAAATTTATTTTGAAAATGTGTCTTACTAGGAAGAAGATGCATTGAAGCTATTGAAGTCAAAGCGAACAATATCTCGTTAAAGGATTTGGTTGGGCAGAGGCTTTCGCCCTTTTGAGGCGTTTTTTCAATACAAATTCATGAGGCTCCTATGAAACCAGAGCGAACAATAATTTGTGCAATAAGGTATCGATTGAGTTGTAAGCCACAACAAGAACCTTGAAAAACAAAAAAAAATCAACTTTTCCCAATGATTGTCTCTTTCAATAATCATTAAAATAAACTCTATTAAACGATCATCTCATCTAAAAGTTTAAGATGTTAGAGATGAGAATCATTTAATATTAGTATCTCAATATATCACGTACAACATGACACTTTTTATCAACGACAATAAGATTCGAACTCAAAATCTCTTGTTTAACTCAGATTAGATAGACTGATACCATGTTCATCTTTATTATTTTTTAAAGATTTTTTTAAAAAAATTTTTGTGCTTCGTGAGTAATATTTGAAAATTTCAAATAGGTTGGCCAAATCGTCCAAACAAAAAAGAAAAAAGAAATTGAATTTTAGGTGTTTGTGGTGATGAATGAATTGGACCACGAAGTCACACAACATATGGCACGCACGTGGCATCATAACAGTAAACCCTCATGCCTCGCCACAAGACTGGACGCTAAGATGCGCCGTGTGCCCACATGCCATGTTCTTTTCCACACTCCAAACTTTTCTCACATCTGTCGGGAATTTACCGTTGCACAAGAATCAGACCACATATTATTTGGGTTATTAAATTATATATATTTTATATATAATTATAAAAATCATTCATAGCAATTAAAATATAGAGATAATTTGTTTAATAATATTAATATTTTTAAAAAAATATATATAATTTTTTAAAATATAAATAATTTGTATAAATTATATTTGACTTTTTTAGTATATATATGTATAATTTTTTAAAAAATAAGAGTGATTTGTATAAATATACTATAGGTCATAGAGTGTAGATGTAATTATCCCTTATTATTAAGATATAAAGTAAGGGCTCAAGCTAACATTCATTAATTTATTGCACAAATTGAAGCTAACCTATTGAGATTTGATATGACTATAAATTTTTTTTATTATTTGAAAAGTTAGAAATATTCTTTAAAATAGAAAATAATTGCGTAGTCCTAGACAGTGATTGAAATTAATTATCACTTTACTTTTACTGATTTTTTTTTTTTGAAAATACATATAAAAAATAGAGGCGGGGAAAGAAAAAAAAATATATATTAATTTTTTAGAGGCGGGTAAAGTAAATAATCTATATGGCATATTAGTTCATAAAAATATTTTGTAAAATTTTAAATAATTCATAATTTAGTTGAGCATTTTGGTCAATTCATAAAAAAAAAAAAAATTGTATAGAAAGCTAGTCGAGGCTAACGAAATTAGTTCATTGTTAAACGGACATTAAAATTAGAGAGGTATTTATATTTTTCAAAATAATGAGGATGTATTTATAATTATACCAAAATTCAAGAAAAAAGTAGTTCCAATTACCCTAATTTATTTGGTAAAGATGGATCAATTTTAATTATATAATTGTGAATTTGATTCTCTTTATTGATATGCCTGTGAGGCCAATACATTAGCAATGACTAGCTAGACTTATATCAAATATTTTGATCATAACTAAAAACTACGATATGTATTGATTAATCATGGTGACAATTTAAATTTTAGTATTAATTTTGAATGATTGTGATTAATAATATTAATTTATCATGATTTTTTTAACTGTAGTTAGTTATAGAGTAGTGAAAAATCAAATTTCCGTAGTGCAAGTATGTGTTATCTATTTATGTACTTTAAAAACAATCCCCATCTTTTTTAAAATTCTTATTAATTCAATCATCAATTCTTATTAACTGAATGATTGAGAATTTCCGCGAAAATCCTTGGAATAATGTGGTCAGCTCTTGTGACCGCAGCATCCAATATCCTCCCCGATTCCAAGAGTTGAGATCGCTGTCTAATTTCAAAATTTTGTAATTGAGTAACTTCACGTAACTAAAGCAAGATTCTTGTGTAACCAAAAAAGGAGGTAGGACGATAGAAAGGGAAAAGGTATAATTCTGTCATAGTACACATCTAGTAAATTATATTTTGATTTATATTAGAGTTTAATTGTAATTACACACCGTCTACGTAATAATTAAGTAATACTCACAATACAATATAAGCCAATATGTGATGTAGTATGAATAATTAAAATCAAAGTGAAATGCTAAATATATATATAGATTTTTAGAGAAAATATTTATTCAATAATCAAAAGATATCGAACAATATATTTAGCATGTATTTATACCCTTACTATAAAGAATCATAATATAATATGATGAGAGCAAGAGTCGCTCGATTCAAATGGTACAACTTGAGGTTTTTGGGCCTTAGTTTGCTAGTTATAGGAACAAAAATTTACAAAAAATTGTTAGCATTATGATGATCAAATCAATATATTAATTGAATAAAATAGTGATGTAATAGAGCAGAGATATAAGTAGAGTGCAAGTTTTTCATTTGCAAGTGGAAAGCAAAAGTGCCCTTTTCTGCTATGGACGCCTGCAAATTATAGGCAAACCTCCAACCGATGGGATCGATCGAAAACCCTCGGGGGTTTGGTAGGAGAGTTATCTTCTTGCAATTTGAGTCCCAAGCTCTTTGAAAAAATGATAAAATGTATCTGCTAAGGGCTTCCAGATTTTAAGTAAGACGGTTGAGGAAATATTCTCCTCTTTCTATCGGTGTTTCTTGGGCTAGAGGTTACTTTAGGGATAAGGACACCTCCAACTTGTCTCCTCTTGCTACCACGTGTATTAGCTTTGGAGGCCCCACTATCTGGGATTTATTGGAGGCATCCCTTTGGGGGTATGCAGTTACCTAAAGGGATAAGGACATAAGCCTCCAGTTCATCTCTTTTTGCTGCCACGTATTTTAATTTTGGCGGATGAAACTTATCCATTCTAATGAATATTTGGATGATGCGGAATAGGTAATTTTATGTAAAGCCACCATCACAATTCATTGGGGCCACCTTTTGCCTCATTTCCCTAGGGCACTCCTTGGTTTGGGCCTTAATAAAGCTATGCCTCCACATCGGTCGGGTGTTCCTGAACTCCTCGACTTTTGTGTGGGCTTATGTAGTCTTCTTCTTTTTTTGGGTTGTTTGGCCCTTTTGGACCCACACTCTTTTATCGATGTCAAAATTAAATCAGAAAAAAAAATCTACTTAATATAAACTATTATAAAGTTTTTGTATAAATATCAATTATTTATATTATTAACCCTATCATATTCCTTCTCAATTTCCATCAACACGAGTACATTCTTGCATAATTATCAGATAACAAATAATAACGAAACATCAACTAAGAACCATACAAATAGTGAAATAAATATCCACACATCAACTTGAACGCAAACTCATGACTTTATTTATTAACTCTAATTAGGAACAATTGCAGTTAGAGATGTCATTTTCAAAATAATGTAGAGGGGTAGTGATAGTCATAAAGATGACTTGCCAAATACTTATCAAATGCAACAATATGTACACACTAGAAAGGAGTGAAATTAAAGAATCAAAAGATAGGGTTCAAAAGGTGTATAAAGTTTTGGTATATCTTAAAGCAATTCAAATATTCTTCCCACCTTTCCCTTTCTTTGATTTTTATGCATTTTTCTTTTAATATTTTAATCTACTAAATTGTAGCATAATAGAGCGGTGGTGTGTATGTGGTCCATTACAACTACCACATTTGATTCAAAAATCATCATATTCATCTAAATTATTATATTTTCCATAGTTAAATCTCCTATTTTTAATTCATTTTTAGTAATTTGTGCCACATGGGTGTGCATCATTGAATTGACTATAATCACATCATCATACAAGTATAAATTTATATCAACGGCTTAAAATTTTTCTGAACAATTATTGATTATAGAAATTCTATAAAGAAAAAATATTTATGAGTAATTTTTATTACAGAAACTTTACCAAGTATTTGTTTTTCAAATTTATTCACGAAAATCGATCATAATGATTTCACACTGAAATGAGAAGATGTGAACAAAATTTATAAAAGATGATTTGATGATATATAGAATAAGTTTTTCGGACTTACGAGCACAGACTCACTGTATTTAATTAACATAAAAATTATGCATATACTTTCTAGAAAGGAATTTCTTTCAAATTTATTAAGTTTTTACTTTTATTATTGATTCATTTATTTTTTATATATTTTCGACGCTCGTGAAAGTTAAGGACAAATCTTATCGTCTGATTATGTTCGATTTTTATTCGGATTCTGCTTGTTTTTTTTTAAGAATAATTGAGGGGGCGAAAATTAAAACTTGATACTAATTTAGTAATTTTATATTAAACATACACTAATGTTTAGCACGTTTATTGTGATTTAATCGATGTTTATGGTGCAGTAATTGTTGTAATTTAATGCATTATTACAAATAGCAAAAATTCGAGAAACTTTATTGTATGTTCCTTTCTTTTTTAGATCTTGCAGAGATTCGCATCACAACGCTTTTACCATGAATCATGTAATTCCATGTATTTAACATGATAGAACCCATCATGTTATACGTAACACCTCCCCCCACCCCCCTCCAAAAAAAATAATAATAATTAATACGGATAATTATATTTTACACTCCCCAATTTATAGTTTATTTATATAAATAATCCATGTCTTTTGTGTAATTAAAGAAAATCACTGCTGGCAGTCAATAAACAGGAGTTGGTGTAATAATGTTGATGTTTTTGGGGTGTATCTGTAATTTTTTAAAAAATATGGATAGTTTATGTTAATTATATTGTTGATATTTTTAGTGAACAATGTGTAACTTTTAAAATATAAAAATAATTTGTGTAAATAGATCATAAGTCAAAAGTGTAGATGTAGTTATCCCTAATTAACAATGACATGACTACTAAAATAGATGCCATGAACACAAATATACTCAGTAAGATCTTGTTATTTAAAAAACAAATACATAAATAAATATGGCAAGAAATCACCAATTTTGGAATATAGACCAAAAAGGAATTGAGACTATTAATTAATACAATAATACTAATAATAATACTAATGATAATGATAATGATGATAATAATAATAATAATAATAATGTTGAGCAGCTAGCTTTTGTTGGAAATTAGTTGAAAATTAGGTTTTGACCAAACTTGATCAATTATGTAAATGTGATCTGTTGTTTAGTTATACTAATTCCATATATTGGATGGAATTGACATAACACCCAATTTGCTACATCTATTTGTTTCCATCAATCTGAAATAATTCTTATCTTAGGATTCTAATTGCTTTCCTTTTACTAATAAGGAAGAGGAAACCTCATCGATTCTTATCACAGAAATCATGATATGAAATAAGTCGATAAAGCATAAATCATCTTTCTCAAATTTAAAACCAAGCAGTAACTATCCAATATATAACTCGTCCGAGGCAAGATCTTATTATTGCATAGTCTCTCGTTAGACAACCACTATCTCTATTTCATTCCTCATATAAAGTACATATATACTTAACAAAATAGCCTCTTCTTTGAACACTAAAGAGGGAAAAAATAAAAGAAAAAGTCCGATCTTCATATCCATCTGTAAAGATAGTAAAAGCCCATTCCTTCGATTGAAATAGAAAATTTCAAAAGAATTTTAGGGTTAGTATAAATTTTCAATCATCTGGGTATGTAGTTGAAGTTTGAATTTTGGATACCAATAGTACTCTTGCGAGGAGGGAAGCAGAAGCTACATTCTTACATGGGAGTATTGTGGTGGGTGGTTTCAGTTTGGACAAGTCTGTATATAGTTTTTTTTCTTCTAAATGCTTAACAATCTTGAAAGATTCAAGGAATCATTAATTGTATGAGTTGCGAGGTTGAAATCTCACGATCAAAAGGTACTCATTAGCTAAGTGGTGAGATTGAATTCTACGAATGTAAGTATTTATTCTGCTTTTAATAGCAGTATCTTGTTTCTTTATTTATTTAAAATTTGTTGGTTGATTTAAAAATATGAAATATTATTTTTATAAAAAAAAAAAATTCCAACAAAAAAATATTCCAACAAAAAATATTCCAAATAGCAAGCCACAATCTGACATGCGTCAAACATGCCAAGAGGGTGTGTGGGAAGGCTCACAAGTGTTTTTAAATATCTCATAAGATGAACAATTTTTTAAAAGCATAGATGAAGTACCACTAAACGTATAAATATCTGTCTCATTTTATGTATTTGTCTCATCATTATTAATTATATTGATTGATTGAGTGTACCGATGTATCACTAAATTTATTGATATATTGTTGTAATACTATAATTTTCACTTAAAATACATACATATATATATATATATTTTTTTTTTTTTTTTTGCCAACAACTTTTTGCTATGCAAATGAATTTTATTTACCATCAATTTAGAAAAAAGAAAAAGAAAAACTGAATTAAAATTTGAGTGTGGGCTTGGATTGGTGGGTAGTTTGGTCACATGAGAGTGACACATGCATTTACATTTTGTTTGAAATAAAATAGAAAGAAAAAGAAAGAGTTTTGCTGGCCTTTGATTGCTTGTGATTTTATGTAATTTTATCTTAGTTAAAAAAGGGAAAAAATAAATTAAAAAAACAAGATGAGGTGTGTAACCCCTACAATAAAATATAATACCGGTAACAAGATATCAAATAATAATTTTAAGTTGCCAGAAAAAATATATATAAGTGACGATAATTTTTATCTTGTTGCTATATATTTATTCATGGCTAATTATTTATAAACCTGTCAATATAAATAATTAATAATTATTTATCACGAGGTTGTCACTATACACGTACCATTAATTATTTTTAGTGATAATTTAATATACAATTTTTTGTCACTGATTTTTGCTAATTAAAATTTTAAAATTTATTATTTTTATAAAATCAAGATCCAACAATTTTTAAATACAGAAATAAATATTATTCTAAATTTTCAACTAAAGAAATCACTCATGTAATTCACCAAATGCGTCAAGATACTCCTGCTTCATTTTAAAAAATATAAAAGAGTAAATTGTTGCTTTTTTTTTTTTTTCAACAAAGTGGTTTTTTCTCATTGTCCTTTATCACATGGTAATTTGCATTTAACCCGTTTTTATAATCATAAAATGAATTTGAAATAAACTTTTATTTTGAATAAAAAAAATATCCTTATAACCAAATAATGTGTTGACTCAAGGGATTGCAATAGCTTTTCTTTTTGTGGTGGAGAAAATTGCAAAGAGAGTTATAAATTAAATTGTAGTAAAAACTAAACGTGAAATAAATTGAAGTCTAAGTGCTTGAAAAAATAATATAATATTTGTAATTCTTAGGAAGAATTACAACAGGATTCTCCTAAAATTAATTATAATTACACGTAATTATTTATTATTTAAAAAATTATAAATATTCATTTAAAATTAACAGTAGTCTAACTACCCATCTCGTTTACTACAATGAACTGTTACGAAGAGGTATTTACTAGGCGATAGTTACTTTTAAAGTGTATTAGTAATTTTTTAAAAAAAATAAGGGGATATTGATAATTAAAACAAATCTCATGAGAGCTTGTTGTAGTTTTCTCTAATTTTTATCAATAAACTATAAAAATTAATATATCACGAGCTACTTATAACTTTTGACAAAAATTGATATGATTTTAGTAATCTAAATCTTAACCTATAAAATAAAATGTTGTTTTTAAAATTTAATTTCAACCATAATTCATAGATTAATAATTATTTATTTTAAGTTATAAGGATAATTACAACTCCCTCCACTGATGTTTGGTGTAGTTACTTGTCGACCCATATGATTTGAAGAATTGCATTACCACACTTGATGTTTGATTTTATCTAACAAATAAGTGCATCTATTAGTCAAAGTTCATCGAATTTAATGATATTAATAAAAAAAAAATTATATATAATTATATCAAATCACATGGAATGAAAGTGAAATTATCACTAAATATTAAATGGCACAACCTCCCATAGAATAAGATAAAATACATCTCAGGATGAGGTTTCTCCAGCTAGTTAGGGCAACAGCCGAAACAAACATCATAGTACTACGTGTCAGATCAGTAAATCCCCACTCCAAAAATCTAGTGCCATATGGCGCCTAATTCGGCGCCTCACCAATTTCATTTTCACCTCACAAATTAACCCTCCCACTTCCCTTCTCATGCGTGACCCTCACGCCTTTTAATGTATTTATCACAAAAAATTGATGGATATTTATATACTTAGCTTTAATTTTACAAGTGCAGACGTAGTTTACCTTTCTTTTAACTATTACTCAATGGACTGTCATTATTAAGAATCATATACCCAAATAAGAAACTCTACAATTTCCACTGAAAGAAATATATGCTCATAACAATTCAAGTAGTTTATTTTTATTAAATAATAGATAAGATTCATCGATTCAAAATAGGAAATAAACTATAACGATGTTCATCATTATGGGTTCATGTTCATAAAATTAAAAGCGAATCAAGCTAAAATACTAGCTACCACGATATTTTTAAATCGTCTAACAAAAAATATCTTACAAAATATCGCAAATAGTGAAAAAATATTTTACTATTATGTTGTATTAAATAGGGGAGATAACATTTTTAGTAACATAAATTAGATCCATTTCACTTTGGGACCCATGTGTTATGGGATTAATATTTTTAATTTTGTAAGTTACAAAAATTAGCTTTTTTGGTCCTCATCTATTTTTTCGTTTACAATTTAATGATGTAGACACGTGAGCGTTAAGAGAGAAAAAATTGGCGCATTTTTTTTAGCTTGAGACTACTTTTGAGGGAAAATATAACTACATTTGAGAATAAAAGTAAATCTTAAAGGAAATTAGGGCAAATAAAATGAGATTTCTCTCTTCTGTCACAAAAATTTAAATCCCAACGGTTCCCATATTTCTATAAGTTGAAACTACGTAGAAGTAACATAAATAATCATGTCTTTCACAAGTAAAGAAGTAGACCAAATAGAGCATTCGCATGCTACTGTTGGAAGAACCAATTTTTTTCTTCAACAAAAAATATTTAATGGCAATGTGCTAGACATGTGACCTACACCGTTAAATTATTGATAATAAAATGAATGATGATTAAAGATACTAATTTATGTAAGTTAAGGAAATAAAAGAGCTGATCCTATAATGTTTTAAACTAAAAATAAACAAACCTAATTTATGAGATAAAATATAATATTTTATCTAATTCCGTGTTTGAAAAATGGGATATGTTATTTACCTAAAATTGCTTTTGCAAGTTTTGGGTTATAATAAAGTTGAAAACAAGCATTTGCATTTTCAGCAGGGGTGGATGGCATAGCTGCCACGCGCTGGATGAAGCGTGACGAATATGGGTTGAGGCAGCCCATTGCTTTTGATGGGGTTGCCCATAGAAAAACCCTAACCCCACCTCTCAACCAACGGCCGGTTGGCAATGAGTTTACGGAAACACCCCAGGATTTCGCGTTATTTACGGGACTGCCATCGCCGCCTCCTCCTATATAAACCTTGCTTCAGTTGTGCTTAGGTTTGCCGAAATAGAGAGCCAAACGGCGCTCTTTAAATTTTCTCTCTTCTCTCGCTCTCTCTTTCTCTCTCTTCAGATAATATCATAGTTTTCTTTTTTTTTTTCCTTTTTTAATTTACAGTTTGGAAAGAATAATATTTACAGTTGAAAGTACAACCAATGGAAGCGTCCTCAAAAGACAGATCCTCACAAGGTACAACCTTCCACAGCCACTTCCAACGATCTCTCTCCCCATCTGGCCGATTTTGCTACTCTTCCATCTCCACGTCATCAGCCTCCACCTTCTCCACCCGACCCGAACCCGTTCTCGCCCGACCCACCAGCCCTACCCGTGTCAGCCTCGGCAGATCCGTCTCCCCGTCCTCGTCGGTTCGGTTCTTCGCCTCTAGAAGACAACCAATCGCCTCGCACCATCATCAGAAGCAGAGCCACCGATCCTTGAATTCGGGTCCGAAGAAGACGTGCATGTGTTCCCCCACGACGCACCCAGGGTCCTTCCGGTGCAGCCTTCACAAGAACAGTATAGTCCCGGGGTACGGTACCGGCAACCATACGTCGTCTTCGTCGTCGTATCGATCCAGTCATCATCTGAATATGCGGCGATCGGCGATGACCAACTCCTTGGTCCGAATCGGAACAGTTGAAGGGGATTTGGTGAAGAGAGCCCTAGCGGCGCTGATTCGCCCGTCCTCGCATAGCTTGCGCCGGCGAGCTGACTTCCAGCCCCGCCCTAGCCGACTCTCAGTGATGTCAAAAGCCGAAGACTTATAGCGAATTCCATAGGCGTGAAGGTTTCGGTTCCGCCCCTTTGTCCCCATGTACAGGATTGACTCAGTGAGTTGACACACCGAGTCGGACTCGGGCGGTTTAGCCGATTTTTATGGCTATGGAGATTTTGATTTCAGAAACAAAAAAAAAAAAAAAGAAAAGAAAGAAAGAGAAACCCTTTACGAGTTCCGATGTAGCAGAAGTAAAGAACTCGAGCGGTTTTCAGATTTTCAATTTTTTGGTTTCTTGATTTTGTTGTTGAATGAGTATATGATGAATAGCGGATGTTTACCACATACTCTATTTGATACAGAGATGAGTATTAAATTTGAGATATAGATTTAGATATGCTGATTTGAAACAAATTCTGCCATTATTTTCTGGCGATTTGGGGATCAGAATTTTGATATTTCAATCTTTTGTTGGGATTGGGATGGGGATGGATGGTGTGATGATGTTCATCTGCCATTCTAAAGTGTACATAGCATATGTGTTTTCCCAACTTTTTTGCAGGGGAAACTTTTGATATGAAAATTTTCATTTTTAATCTGCTTTCTTAATTTTATGACTGATTCCATTGTATTTGTTGGTTTGGTTTGAATTCAATTGAATTTGTTGGTTCAAATTATTGATTCAACTTGTATTTATTGGTCTGAATTATTGATTCGACGAGTTTGTTTTTGAATTTTAATTCATTATGAATGGTATATTGTCATCATTGTAAATTGAAAAATTATAAATATTTTTTGGAATTAACTGTTGATTAATAATTCTTAATTATAAAAGAGTATTTTTTTTATTTTTAATAATAAATAATTTTTTATAATTATAATAAATTTTATGCCCGTATTCCGATTAGGAGTCTGTTATAATTTACCTTTTAAAAAATATAAAAACAAATTCAATTTATTTGTAAATTTTTGTGTTATTTTTGAAAAATATAAAATTATATTTAATGTGATATGTTTTTCTGGGAAAGATTATATATTTATGTAAATAAAATTTCACAAAAATTTGATTATTTGATAAAAGATGACTTGAAATTATTGAATGAGATGAGTTGAAATATAATATATCTCACAAGCAATAATGTATTTTGTGGTTCATTTCTTCTGCTTTTCATAGAGAAAAGGAAAAGCAGGAAAGGCGTGGAATATGTTGGAACACATTTCACGCTATTCTGACACAAGAGGAAATCAAGTTCTATACTTTTCGAGAAATTCAGACTCACCCTGTTTTTTTTTTCTTTTATTTCAATTTTCAATAAAAATATTCTGCATTTTCAGTTTTATTTAAATTTTTATACTTGAATTAATTAATGCAATTGTATATTGTATTTCGTTTTATAGTTAATATCGAGGTAAATTCTTGAGGTTAAATTTAATTCCACAACCTCCTTTCTTTATAAAATTTTGAATACATTATTCAAATTATAGTCGGAATTACAAGTATATTTTTATTTAATAATAAAATTTTATACAGACGCCATTTTAGATATATTCCTCTAATACCCATTTAAAAAATGTATTTATAATTTTATGAATAATATAGGGTGTTTATATAATTATATCTAATTTTAGAAAATGTCAATATTATTTTTTTTTAAAATTAAGTCAACCAAGAATATATTCTTGAAAATAAATATTATCTCCCTCGTTACACTTCACAATTTATTAGTTATCAAAACCATACTTTTTTTTAATTTTTTTTTTTAAGGATAAATTACATTGACATTCCCTCAAGACCTCAAGTTGGAGCATAATATGAAAATACCCGTATTTTGTTTACAAAATTACAAACACATCTATTGACATTATTGTTGTAATTATTATTTCATCTCTTACTTAAAGGTAAAACTTGCACAAACATCCTCTGAAAATTATTATACTGATACCTTCCGCGGGTACAACTATAATTTTAAAAAATTTTGAGGTATTTATGTATTTGACCTAACATCATGAGATATTAATATAATTTACAATTTTTTTAATGAAATAAAAACAAATTGGAACCGTTGAATCAAGTGAAGTTTGAATCTTGGACAGGTTGGAAGTAATCAAAATGGGACCTCGATATAATTAAAATAGTACTCCATAATTTTTCAATTTTATCAAAGTAATCCCGTTGTTAGAGCTGAAGTACTATTTCAGAAAAGTCGTACGTTTACTTTAAGTGGGACGGTACTACATCATAATGGTAATAAAATCAAGATTCGAGATATTAATAATAATTAATTCCATAAATTATACTAATTGATTATTTAATAATATGATTGGGAATATTATTATATTCATATAGAGTGAGAAACATAGAAGAGAAATGGAGGTTGCACTAGAAAAAAAATTATTATTACTTGTAATATTAGCGACTATAGCTAAAAACTATTATAAATTATTACTATTAATTATAGTTAAATAATTAAAATAGATACAAAAAAATTAGTTTTTTCACCATAAAAAAAATTATTTGCTACGGTTAAGAGCCATTGACATAACATTAACTTATGACAAGTGTCTTAACCACCCTCGCAAAAATCACGACCAACAATTATTGTTTGACCATGATTAATAATTATTTGCTACAACTATTTATTGTTAATTTCATAATTAACCATAGTTAAATGTTTATAATTCTTCTATTGTAAAATAAAAGTACAAAGGTATCAACTACTTGAGACTTGTAGACTTTAATTTCAACTTATTGAAAAAGTATTTATTGGTTGTGTCAAAGGTTTTCTAGAAATAAAATGAATATGGAAAATTATTTTTTTTGAAATAAAGGTCTATTTATATTTTAAAGATATAATTGTCGATGAGCTAGAAATTTCAGACTCAATTGGAAAATTTCAATATCATAGTTTAAATGATTGAGTATAAGTCCAAGTATTGCTCAATTTCTAGAAATATTTAATATAATCATGTACTTGCCACTAAAAAAAATGTATGTACATATGAAGATTATAAATATTAAAGGGTAAATTAAAATGACCTCCCCTGATATTTGAATAATTATTAATACGCTCTGGTTGTTCGAAAAATTATAAATAATTCCTGATGTTTGATTAAATTATGTAATTCTTGGATGGAGGTATAAAATTATCAACTTTGGCCTTACTGTATTTTTTTTGAAAAAAAATAAAACGAGATGGATGAAAAAAATTTAAAAATTATCCACTTAGTCCATAAAAATATTTTTTTTAAGAAAATAAAATTATAATTTTTAATCCACAACGGTATTTTGGTCAGTTCATCATAAAAATGGATGAAAATCTAATGGATTAAGCTAATTGTTATACGACCGTTAAAATCAGGGGGTATTGCTAATTTTTCAAACAACAAGGGGGTATTCGTGTCAAATTTCAGGAGAGGTAGTTGTAATTTATCCAATATTAAATGAATATAACATTAGAAAAAAAGTTACATTCTCTCTTATATTTTATTACTGAGAGAGAGCATATTTTTACTATCTCACCTTTTTTGGTATACCATTTTATATTTTTTAATATTTTATTTAACTTCCCATATTCTCACTAGTTTCTTGTAGTCATCTCTTTTTCGTTTTCATGCATCTTTATTTCTCTCTAATATCATATCATTATTTTCTTTTTCATCACCGCTTTCATATTAATTTTTTTTTTATATATTATGAAATAATAATGTATAAATATTTTATTTTAAATAATATTAAAAAATCGCACACAACGTTGTTTGGGCAAAAGTGTATTCCCGGAACTGGAAACAATGTTCTAATCCAACGGCCCGAAAATAGAAACCTAAAATCAGATGTGTACTAAAATATTGTACACAGCACAAAACATCAATCTATAGCTACTGACAATTTAATAGTACAGTAAATTAGTACAACAACTCACCTGTTGACAATATATAGAATTTTATTATATAAAATAATATTTTGTTGCCAAAATTTATATAAATATTTTCATACATCTGATGGGATTAGAATTTTTGGAGCCTAGATCTCGACTTCTGGCCATCTTAGATTTGCCGTCGATTATTATAAATTATGATGAGTTACAATGATACGTTTTAAGATTAAGTCTAATTGTATAAATAATTTTTTACTGAGTAGAAAATTATCATTATGCTCTTTGTGGTTAGAGCGTCTTACATTTATACCCTTGATTCATTTACACAAATAATTCCTGCTTATTACACATACACTCATAAAAAATGTCAATATAATTTACACAAATCATCACCTTTTTTTAGAAAAATTACACATACATCCCTAAAAACATCAATATTATTAAACAAATTACTCCTACTTTTTTACTATCATAGATAAATCTATAATTATCTGAAAGACAAGGATAATTGGAACAAATAAATTATATGTAAGAGGTGTAAATATAATTATTGGGAAGAATTGAATGGGGCGGGTGGGAAATGGTGGAGGCAATGAATGTGGGGCGAGGGAGCATGTGGAGGATGCCCGTGTTTCATGGGAGGGGTACAATGTTGCAAGAATTGGTTTGGGATTGGATTTGTTTATGATGTCTCACACATCTATGCTCTTCCATTCTTTCCCAGCTTGTCTCTATTTATTTATCTTTTTCTTTTACATAAAAACAGAAAGCAAAAGTAACAACTTTATAGAACCATCAAAAAGTGTTGCGCATGGAGTGTCTGTTCATTAGAGTTTTTATAATTGATTTATTATTATTAGAAAAATAAATCTAATCATATAAGAATTAATACACAGATTAAGAAATACATTTGGTCTCATTATTTCAAGCATTCGAACTCATATTTTACCTTAACCACTGTGTCACAAGGATTTGCAGTAGCTTGTATCAATTAGTATTAGGAGTCGTGGCATAACTTGATACGAAACAACACTAGTTGATTTAATTAAAATCTGCTCAGATTCGATTATACTATTAATATAATTCAGCTAAACAAAATACAATTTTTTATACTCGATAATGATTCAAATGACCTCAAATGGTAATATGTTCAACTCGATTTAATTCCTTTATATTTCTACATGAGGTTGCAAATTGCGCTTCGTAATGTGATGTTTATGACATTTCAATAAAACTCTACAAAAAATATGATATTATTGAAAAAATACCAAGTGACGATTTTAAAATTATCACAAAAATTATATATTAAATGAAAATAATTTAATTATTTATAAAATTGTGTGATTTAATTATTTATTTATTTATTTCATATGACAACTATAAATTTAAATAATTATTCAAGAGAACACCTCACTTTCATTATAAAAAAACAAAAAAACAGACACATTCGGCATGGACCAGCCCTCTGTCGGGTCGATCCATAATAGGCCTGAGTTAAAAAATAGACTCAATTGAGGCCTATTAAAAAACCCAGAACCTCGTGAGGTCCAACTATGAACACTAGTAAACCGGTCTTAAAGCCAAACTTTTTATGATTGGTTCATGTCAATTCTGAACCGGCCCGATCAACAGTGCACATTAAATTAGGACACCAAGACTGAGAACGTTAGGAAATACGTTATGAAAAAATGAAATTGGAGTTGCGCTCAACGGTGCTCAAATGTTAGCCCATAACTATTTCTTGCTTGTCGTAAACTTATGGGCTCGTAAGTATAGACCAGACATCAAATTTGGTTAAATCCCATTTGTTATCCAAACAAATAACAAAAAATCGAATAATTAAATTTTATTCCCGTCAAACAAACGAGTCCTAAAAATTCTAGTTATGCAAGTACTAAATGTATTTATGGTATATAAATGAAAAATTGAAAAACAATTATTTTCCATCTATTTTCAAAATAAAAACACACATTATATTATACATATCTATAATAATTATCTTGGTCGGCAAAATATTTATAAAAAAAATACCCTTGAACATACTTATTTAGACAAAAGATATTCGTGTATATGATGTTAATTTATTTAGTCAATTTTAACTAATTATTTATTTAATTTTCAAGCCTTTTTATTTGAAAATATTGACAAATATAACTAAATTTTAAATTATAAATACATATGAAATATGCTTTGATTGCTAGTAAATATAATAGGGAGGGGGCGCGGGGTGATGGGTAGTTAAACTTGAGAGTGACAAAAGAGGAAAAGGTGGGCTTGCCCTAATTCAGGTCTTTGCCCTATAGAAATAAGGAAAACGACTGTTGCACTTTTTCCACACCAGTGAACCCCACCCAAACTTTTTATTTGTTCATGTCATTCATGTCAATTTATACTCATATTAATTAGGATAAATTACAATGGTTTTTGGTTTTTTTTTTTTTTAGATCTGTCGAAATTACAAATACCCCTTGTTGTTTAAAAATTTATCAATACCCTATTAATTTTAACGACAGTTTAACGATTAGCCCAATCCGTTAGGTTTCCCTTCATTTTTTATGGTGAATTGACCAAAATATCATTATGGATTAAAAATTATAATTTTATTTAATTTTTAATTTTTTGTATGGACTAAGTGGATACTTTTTTTATAATTTTTTTCGTCTATCTTGTTCGATTTTTTCATAAGTTTTAAATTTTTAAAACAAAACACGTAAAAACAAAATTGACAATTTCATACTTCTATCAAAAAATTACATAATTTCATCACAGTCACTAGTAGAGGGTAGCAGCTTGAATCTACTGCTTCCTAATATTATTTCCCTACCGATGAAATCCGGCCTAGCTACAACGTTAAACTAGTGATTGTTATTGCCTATTGGTCGTGAAGGGTCACGGCACTCCCGGTCGTGCCAAAATGCAGCTATTCAAGCAAATTCAGCGGATAAATCAAAGCATATCCTGACCCTGTGATGTACGAGCACCGAGGATTCAGATGTTGGTCCGGAGATTGACTGTGATATTCAACTCTTACAATCACTCTTTGGCTTGAGACACAAGTTAATATGTGGGTCATCCGTCCCTTTCCACCACTCCACTCTTCACCTACGACCAAGAAATTCGAGTAGATTGAACCACATAAGAAGCCATTTAGGAAAACATTTTCAAAGGATAGCTACCCTGATTTACCGCCTACTTTCATGTCAAAGCGGAGTTTAAGTATATAATTATTAGTTATTGTGGCACGTCGTTTTTACGTGCATATAATAAATAAATTGTTATGTTTTAAAATATATTATATATATATATACCAACACACCATATTTTAAAAAATAAAATAAAGAAAGCAACAAATAAAAAAAATGAAAATAAATTTAGAGTTATTAACGGTATAACGATAAAATTGGTGTCGCGGTGTCAGAACCGCCGCTTGTAAGAGAAAAGTGCATTCTTTTATGTATTAGCAAAAATATTTACATCTTCTAATCTTTCGTGTAATTATATAAAAGGTACGAAATATTTTATATAATTATACAAAAAGTTAGGGAAGATAATATAATTATCCCGTACTATACTTAATGAATTATAATTGAATCAGCTCGCTTTATTTGTTATCATCATAATATAAGCTTGGGCCAAAATTTATTAAGTCGGGCTTATCAGCTTTTAAGCCGACCTGAGCTTATTGCAATTAGCCATTATCACGTGACTTGATCTCGTGATGAGTTTGCGCAAAGAAGTATTGGATTAGTGAAGTTTGAGCTAACTTGGACTCATTGGAGGTCACTGATGCTAAATGACTTTAAATTTATAGCTCCTATCCCATCAATATATGAGATTTAGTTTATTATAATAATAATCATTAATTATAATTATCGATAATTATTGAATATAAATATTTAAATTTGATAATTGTCTTGATTTATTAAAAAAAAACGAAGGTCATAAATCATAATTCACATAAGTTGAGCTTGAATTTGGAGGCGAGTTAAGTTGATTGGAGCACACCCACCGGTTATAATTAAGTTTAAATTATAATACTAATAGTAATAATCATATGTTGTCCTAGCTTCCTAGGACTCAACCCAGTTATTATTATTACTATTATCATCATCATCATCGTTATTATTATTTATCAAAAAGTATTATTATTATCTATATGTACTTTATTATTAAATGAGAACACCTTTTTGGTATCTTGCATTTCTTGTCTGCAATTTTTTTTCCCCAAAGAAAAATAAAAACATTAGTTTTTACTATTATTCCACCAAATATTTTACTCTTATATCTTTTTTCTTAACTTCTAACTTTCTCACTCTCTCGTCCTCCCCGTACTTTTTAACTTTTTAAGCTCGTAACTTCATTCTCTTCGTCTCTTTTTTTTGGGTTTAATATTTGAATTTAGAAAATTAAAAATATATTTTTAAGAAAAAGATTAATTTTTTAATTTATTGTGCACGCTCATTTGAAGATGACATACACACTAATACTACTACCCTTTTGATATTATGGTCTGTCAATAACTACCTTATCACGTAGTTATTTATTTATTTATTTACTTATTTTAAATTGAATTCAACAAATTCAAATTTCACATGAGTGATTAGAAGTTGCCATGTACTTTATATCTACATATTATTAAGAAAATATGTGCTATAGATACAAAATGACGATTTTAACAGCATTACACTAATTTTTTGTTATCTAAAAAATATCCTTCAACTAATTAAGAAGGTTGATTTATTCAATTTTTTAAATTTTACATCCAATTAATAAATTTTATATATTTTGAAGCGTGAAAGATTGTTTATTATAATGCACAAGAGATGGCATGCCAAAATGGCTAATATAATCTAAAGAGAGGCAAATCATGATACAATGAATGAAATAACACTTAGCATGTCATTAATTAAGAGTTATCAATTTTATTATATGTATCCAAAAACGATGTATCATGATAACTAGTATAATTTATTAAAAAATATTTTATACTCGTAGTATAGATATACATAAAATAAAAAATTAAACATAATTTTAAAATTAAAAAATCCAGTCCAACCAAATAGATACTCGTCTTCATAATACAGAGTACAGAAATTAGTTTTCTGTGAATAGTTGGCCATCAAACTACTTTGTAACAAAAAGAGAGCAACACGCACTCAAAAGCAATTGGGACACTATTATTTCAGTTACTCCTTCACAATCAATTCCTTCAACTGGATTTTCGCCATCATCAGATAAGGGAAATTCTTCGCATAAAAAATAATAATAATAATAATAATAAGGAAAATTTTAATCCATACCGAATTTAGTTAAATTTGAATTAATTATATAGTAAGTGGAATATACTTGGGAATGATTGATGTAATAATAAGAAAAAATAAAGAATTATATTACACTTATTTTAAAATTGATTTGATTCTATCAAATTTAATTTGGATAAAAAAAATTTAGTACAAAGCAGTGGTGGAAGAGCCCCAAAAACAACCTCTCACCACATATACTGACAAACATAGAAAAGAAAAACAAGAACAAAACTATAAATTAATACAATTTCAAGTAGGTTTCAAGTTCTGAAACATAGTATCCCACCTGATCTCCTCAACTGCAGACGACCAATACTCGTCGTAGTCTCCGTCTCCGTCTCCATCTCCCTTACTGTGATCCACGACGTCCCTTTCAAAAGGGCTGGAAAAGCTGTTGATTCTCGAACTAGGGAAGATCACCGGGTGGTCGCCATTGGTGAGCAGCAGAGGAGCTCTGCTCATCTGCCTATTCACCGCCACCACCTTCTTGTTCCTCTTCACCATAGCGTTCCTCCACCGCGCGCTGTAGCTCCGCCGAGGCACGAGGGCCAGGGCCGACTCCTCGCGGCGAACCCACGGCCGCAAGTACTTGGAGAAACACCGCTTCGCGCGGTTGACGGCGAACAGAATCCGGGACACGGGGTGGGGGACGCGGCGGCGCTTGTCTTTTCCGGCGAGTTTGAGGATTTCGAGGCGGTGTTTGGCGACGGAGATGCCCATGCTTTGGAGGAATTCGTGGTTGAAGTAGGGTATGTCGTCTTCCTCGAGCTCGTTCTGGGCGAATGCGAGGCCGTACTCGTAGACGAGGGAGGGGTCGAGGGCTGTTTTCGAGAGCCATGAGAACCAATCCATAGCTTGATTGCGGAGTGTGTGTATGTGTATGTGTGTGTGTGTGAAGTGCAGAGTGATATAAATTGACTGCTTTTTATGTGGTGTTTGATGTTTTTCTAATGGGGGGACGGTGGTTGAAACTTGAGAGTGACTAGAAAGAAAAAGAAAATGAGGGGCATTTTTGTCTTGTACATAATCTCTAATTATGATATTTTATATAATATATATATATATATGGACCTTATTATGTATATAAAATATCGACTTGGACTTTTTATTCTAAATTATATGTTATTTACATGAGTTGGGATTTTAATATATAGATAACGTGCTAACATGTTATTTACACAAAAATTATATTTGACTTTGCATGTTTATATTATCCGAATTGAGGTTATTTGCAACTTAAAGTTGGTCTGGATGGTGATCTGATATTTTATGTAAATTTGGTCATATGAGTATTTTGAGTTAGACTAATGATGACAAACCTTGTTAACTTAGTTGAGGTGATCCTCAATTAAAATTTTTCAAAGCGTTCTCGGTTTAGGGTCCGAGAATAAGAATTTGTGCTTGTACGATCTGATTATAGAGTGTGATTTTTCAATAATAAATGCATACTTGTCAAATAAACTCTCTAAATATTTGTAGGCCTTTATATATCAGAATCCATAGTCACATACTATAGGACAACTGTCGAATGAGTATCAAATCAATAGCTGCCCAAGCGAGTCACGCGACCCGAACTGATTAAAAATGCGCGGATTTATGAAGTGTTTGGACATTTCCTCATTTTTCCTAGGACATCATGTTTCGGGCCAAGTGTATTTTTTCTTATCATCATTTTTATGGTGTATGTAAAATATGAGCTCGGACTTTTTATTTTAGTGTATTATTTTATATTTGACTTCACATATACACATTACATAATATGTAAAAGTCACACCTATTAAATATTTTATACACATCATATGCATATAATTTGAAATGAAATATACGATAAAATAAAAATACTAATCTAAATTAATAAATATTTTTCTTAAGTAACTCTGTGACAGAAATGTTATACAAGGTAGTCTCTATACATATGACATGGAATCCTACAAAATGAAATACACTAAAATAGACGATTCGGACTAGTAAGAAATGTATTGGCATCAATCACGGCCTGAAAAAAGGGAAGTCAATGCGAGTCTAAAGCTACATATATGCCTCCCTTTGCTCCTTTTCCCCTTTTTGGTTTTTTTTCCTAAGTAAATTTATCATAATTATGAATACTTTTTTATTAATAAAAAATTAAAATACTTCCTAATGTTTGATAAAATTATATAATTATTGGATTAAGGTTTGAAATTATCTTTTCTCTTGTTGTATTTTTTTAAAAATAAAAAATTGTGAAAAAATTTAAAATTCATAAAAAAAATTATCCACTTAATCATAATTTTTTAAAAATATATAAATAATTTTAATTCATAATCTAAAAAAGAATTTTGTTCAGATCACCCTAAAAAATATATAAAACCTAATAAAAATTAACAGATTGGACTAATTGTTGATGGCTATTAAAATTAAGAGACTATTTATAAATATGTTAAACCTGAAGAAAGTTGGTTGCAATTTATACTTTTCATTTTTTATGGCATGAGATAATTAATGCCCCTCGGATCCTATTTTACTAGTTAAACATTAATTAACTCATTGAATTCATCAAATTAATTATCACTCACAAGTCTCCTCTGATTATCAACATTTTCTTCAGGTTGCAGCAAACTTATGCTTTCTCATTAAGCTAAATCACCAGATTAATATAGATTATAGGTATTTTTATAACTATAATGCATCACATATAGTTGATATATATAAATTTAATAAAAAATAGACATACACCTACATGCATTCTCGGAATTCAAACCCAAAACCTTTCATTCGGATCGAAGTTGTGGTAAAATGGTAGATCTGAGCTGGAGATAGGATCAGCTAATATAGATTTTTATTAATTTTTTTTAATATGAACAAATTCATAAATTTTAACTAACGTAGGGACTTATTTGTTAGATAAAAGCAAACTTCAAAGATGCTAGATATAATTTTTCACATCACAAAAAATTTACATATAATTATATCAAAGTTTAAGGGAAGAAATTGTAATTATCCCTTTATACTATAGTAATAGAAAAAAAAAGTTGCTTGTTACTTTATGCCACAATTTGTGACTTGGAAGGAAAAGTTGCTCTAAGTATTGACCAAGGACCTACACTCCCTGGGCAATACAAGAGTGGGGGAGGCCAGAAACTACACTTAGTTATTAAATTTTAATTTGAGTTAGGTATTTTCCTGCCATCATCATTTAACTAATTTCAGATTATTTAATTATAACATAATCAGCAGGATGTAAAAAGGCATAGTGATATGATCAATTGCTTTCATAATGTTCATTATTATTGTAATTAGTAAACCTAAGTCATGTTGAGTGTTGTAATTATTGTAACAAGTTAGTAACCTGAACCAACCTTTAATTATTTTGCAGTAAAATGATATTTTTTAAAATTTGTCATAATTATAATTATGCATCTTGTTGTTTGAAAAATTATAAATATTTTTGTGAAATTATCCTTTTGTGACAACCCATTATATGGGGTATTTGTCGGTAGCCGTTAATTTTAAAATGATATTTATAATTGTTCAAACAAGAAGGGGCATTTAAAATTGTTATGATTTACCCTAAATTTTAATCCAAACTCCGATGAGAGACTTGCAATATTATTTTCTATTGCATCCATGTACTTGTGTTTTGTTCCATACTTAACCCTTTGAATACTTGTACAGTTGTTTGATAATTCCTAAGATTAATTTATATAAGCAGATTCCTACCAGAAAATACCAACAGTGACTAATGCAGTCAAACACAAAAATTGCAATAAAAAAAATACAATTTCTATGTTCTTACATTAAGGTCGAGAATATCTTTATTGGCTGATGAGATTTTTTCATTTCATTACCAAATATATATACAACATTTAATCACGATTAATTGTCATAGTTAATAATAAATAATTATAGTAAATAATTATTGACGACGGTCAAGCAATGGTTGCTGGCCGTGATTTTTGTGAGGACGGCTAAAAATCATGACAAATGTTTTTACCATGACTCTTAGCTGTAGCAAATATTTTTTTATGGAAGAAAAACTAGTTTTTTGCATAGATTTTGTTTAATCGTGATTAATAATAGTTATTTACGTATCATGAATTTTAGTCATAGCTATTAATATTGTAGCTAATAATAATTGCTTTTCTAGTAATTTGCAACTGGGGCCAAATTGTGATTCTCAATTTTTCTCTTCTCTGTCTAACACACTAAGGTGCGTGTACCAATTTCAGTGGAAGGTGAGACTATTTCTAAAATCTTGTAAAACGCAAGACTGTTTTTAAAACAGGCTCATCATACAGAATTAAATTTGGCATTTTGCCCAAGTGTTTTTCCCTGTAGTAATAGGCATGTGCTTCTCATATGTCTTTTGCGGTTATGTTCTAAAAGGATAGTAGATGAGAATGATCAATTTGTCCTAATTTTGTCAATTTTAATGGAAGGTGGAACCCGTAAATGATTTTTGACATAGGTTTATCCTCTGAGACTAAACTTGCAAATTTTTGCCCAATACTTGCATAGTTGTTTGATAATTCCTAAGATTTATATGGGCAAATTTTTTCGCTAAAATTCTTCTAATGCTCAAGTCACATTGTAAAAAAATGGATTATTTCTTGTATATATTATAAATAATTACAATTTAAAAATCATTACAAATTAATATTATTTAAAAGATTTGAATTTTGCATACGATTAATTAATATCTATCAATTTTTAACTAAGACTAATGTTTATTTTAGAAAAAATTTCACCTTTTTCTTGAATCTTAGCTAATGAAATAGGGAAAGTGAGCGTACGTGTCTCTTGCATTCTGGGCAGACATCATTTTAGTTTTGGAAAAACATATATAATCCATTCATGCAACTAACCCTACATGAATGCTATTCAAAAACCCATCATTTCAGCTTTGAAGTTGATCAGAAGTGTCCCCCATGTGAAAACGCTATGGCTATGAGTGCTCTATCATTTGTTGTTTTTGGTACAAACAAAACTTGTTTGTTTTTTCCTGTTTTCTTTCTTTATTTTTTATCTTCTGCATTGAGATGCATAAAACCCCATTCCCCTCATTAATTTCACTTATTCTATAAAAACTTTAAAATCTGTGATGTTTTCATACGTCTCACCTCAATTATGAAAAAAATGTTTAAGTAATTTATAAATTTTAAAATTTCCTTTGGTAAGCTGTTTTTTCAAGATAAATTTGTTAAATCTATAAATTTAAAGCAAATAATGAGTAATAGAACACCAATCACTTATTGTGATGTTTTTATCCGTCCCACATCAATTGCAAACTTAAGAATTTAATAAATTCTAAAATCTTTCTCCAACAAGATATTGTCTAAAAGACAAACTCGTCAGACTTATGAAATCAAAACGGACAAGTAATAGGATACCGAACATATTACATGTTGGCATCAATTTTTTTTTAAAAAAGATTCATGTGGGTTAAACACACATTCTATCACTAGTACGATTTCCATCATGTTGACGGAAGTCATTTCAAATAATTATAAGCTGTATTTGGATGAAATAATTTGGGATCTGAGAAGATGATTTGGAATAAGAATTTCAAATGCTTCTATATTAAATAAATTCAAAATCCATCACAATGCTGTAAAATATAATTTAAGGATTTAAAATCTTTTGTGACATGAATTTATCCAAACAAGTGCTATGAATTTGTTCTTAATGATTTGAAATCCTTAGATCAAGACAGTCTACCATATGCTTTTATCTCTTGAGTTTCCAGCAGTAATATGATTTCAGAATTTGTAAATATTTTTTTAAAGAAAAATATATAAGTCAATAACTTTTCAATTGTAATTTGGTTAGTAATACTTTGGGAAAAATGCATAATTGATGGGGGATAGCACTTCTGATCTACTCCAATTTCAATTTGGGATAATTTTAAAAATAACACATAAATTTATTCCGATTTTTACTGAAAAATGTCAATTTATGAGGAAAAAAGTAGCACGCCTCAACCCCCTTTTTCCAGCAAATCTATTTTTTTCAATTGCAAAATTAGAATCGAAAGGGATCAAAAGTACCACCTCCCCACAATTAAAATTTATATGTGGGCTCCATCACATAATTTATCATATAATCCTAAGGAATTATTTCACAATCCAAAACTTAAAAATTTGAAGAATCTTGCAATTAATATATAATAATAGACATATTATTTTATTCCATGCGCAGGCAGTTATATATCATCATAGTCGCCACGAATATTAATTTGATGAAGTTCCCCGTGACCTATTGTCACTCACATGAGAAAGAACCTTAATTTGTGTTATATATTCTAACTTAGTATTCAATTTAAATCAAATTATATTAGGTAGTCATATATATCTCTTGTAAACATAAATCTTTTGCAATCATTAATTATTATGTATCATACTACTAGAAAAAATATAATTTTTAGTTATGATTAATTATCATGATTAAAAAGTAAAAAATCATAAAAAATATTGATTAGCCACGACTATACAATAGTTATTAGCTGTTGTTTCTGCAAACCCCACCAAAATATAGTTACGGTTAAAAAATATTGTATATATTTTGATTAGGGAAAAATACAAGCAACCCTCTTGTGATATTACAAATGAGTAAACTACCCCCTCATGAAAAATAAATAATGATTTATCTCCCTATATTTTTTAAAATATAATAATTTACCCTCCTATAACGTTGGGCTTAAAAGTTTGGGCCTTAGATGTAATGGAGAAGGGGGGTATGATATGGCATTCACTGGGGTTTTGGGCGTTTCTTAAACCCAGAGCCAGCTGCTTCTCTCCCAACTATTGCTAGGATAATTGCTACTCCAAATGCATGGAGTGTTAGAGTAAGGGTGGGGCTTGTCCTGACGATGACCATCTAATGTAAAAATCTGGTCTTAGAGACCTTAAATTCATCCAGAAATTTGAAGGTATATCGCTGAGAAAGTTTAAAAAACCTTAACAAGATATCCCACTCCAGATTATTTTCATTATCTTGGAGCAGACTTGTACTTTGACTCTTTGCCCAATGAAAACCCCTAACATATTGGGCCTAAGTTGAAGTGAAGTAGCATGGATAACTATCTTGGAATAAGGCCCACTGGTATGGATAACCATCTTTATGGGCCTTTCATTTCAAATGTAATAAGTATGACAACTAAGATTTTTCCAACTTTTTATAGTTACTAAAGGGACTAAATGTGTAAATAGAATAAGTTGTAGGACTAAAAGTGCTAATGACGTAAAGTTATAAAACTAAAACTATAATTTTTTCTTTTTTATTTTAATAATTTACTTGAACTACCATTTTAATTTCACATTCCAACTTTAATCCCCCTTGTCTTCATCAAATAATGAATTATTTATCAAATATATATATATATATATATATACATTCAGTATTAAAAAAAATAATTTTTTTTCTAGTTTGAAATGAAATAATTAATTAATTAATTAATTTTTAAAAATATTTATTTTAACCATCATGTCTCTCTAACTTAATTCTAGTCCTTAAAAGTCTTTTTAAGAAACATTTAAATATTCTTCCATATACAACAACAATGTGCTTTTTAACTTGTGTCCATGGGAGGATTCTATGCATCAAACTTTGCTTCATTAATTTGGTTTAAACACTTTTCCTATGATTTTTTTATTTTATTTTCTGGTGAATTGATTATAGTTACATAATAAATTTCAATTATTATCAATTGAAAGAATCAACATATCAACAATCAATATCAAATATTTAGATTTAATTAATAACTATTATAAAAATAGATCATATTTTTTAAGTAAGAGTGATGAATTATTATTAATTAAAATAAATTAATTTCAATCATGTTTGTCGAATATCAATATGTAACAAAAATCATTACAACAATAGACTAAAAATCCAACCAACACTTATTATCCAGTAGAACAACACATAGTATTTATATAAACAACATCTCATGCATAAAGTGGGATTCGCCTTAACTTCACCAACTAGCCTTATTTGCATAGATTAATTACTATTATTAAAATATACAATACTCACACATTTATAGCATATCATTTTTGCTATGATCTTTTGTTGTTATTTAAAACTTGAAGAAGTGAGGTTTGAAGCTAAACACAGCATAAAACTGTTGTTAGGGTAGGAGTTCTATCAGGGTTATGACTTTGATTTTTCTTAGAATTTACCTTTATGAAAATTTTGGAGTAATAACATAAATACTCCCACCAATGATTCTTTGATTATGCGGTAAATTGAGATCTCACAATTAAAATATTATGAGTTTGAATTATACGAATAATGATAGTATGTATTCTATTTTTAATAGTAGTACATTGTTTCTTTATTTATTTTAAAGTTTTTGGTTTATTTAGAATTAGTAATGCATTGCGTACTGAATATTGTAATAATTGCATATTGGTTGATTTCGAAATATGGATATACTTTTTAGAAAAAATATAAAGGACTCACAACCAACCAAATTTAAATATCCAAATATAGGATTATATTTTAAATTCAATTCAAATCTGACCCAACCTACCCATTTTGCCAGCTATAACCTCGGTAAAAAAGTCGCAAAATTTTATAGCAAATCAGAGGGTGTTAAGATAATTTATAAAAATTTTCAAAATATCTAATAAGATGTTTGAAAACTTATAAAATATTATAATACGTTGGATATTTTTTTTTTGGAAAAGATAAACTGATGAAATTGAATTGAAATGTCGTGATCTTATTAGATGTTTTTAATTTTTTAGTATTTTTCTTCAATTTTAGTTATATTAATTATAAAATTATTATTATTAACATTTTATAAGCTTCACCTTTTCTATTTTATCCTAACTTTTCAAAATTTTAATTTTAAAATAAAGTATAATATTTTATAAATTTAAAAAATATCTTATAAACTATGTGAATTTATAAAAAAAAAAGAAAAAGTATTAAATAGACTTCACCAGACACCCTTTATTGATTTATATCTATAACAATCCATCTGTTTGAGTAGGAATCTAACTCATAAAAGCAAAGCGCGTGGACGTAGAAACTACACAACGCGTGGGCGGGAGAATACTAATTGTCCTTTTCCTATCTACTCCCACCGTACACCCCCACACGGTATTTTCATAATATCGCTACCCTCTCTCCACATTTTACACCTCCCTTTACGTGTAAATGACGTTTTCTCGAGATCAAACAAGCATTTGATAACTCGTGTCGGAAGACTAGCGATATATACGTACAGTAGGCGTCCTTTTCGAAATTAATAACACTTTTAGATATCTCGTGTTGGGAATTGGAGAAATTAAGCTGTGGCGTGGGCCCTGGACCGACTGACGTGACTGTCACCCACCTCAAATTGCTGGTACTCCAATTTGGTCCCTCAAATTGCTTGAAATATCATATTTGCCCCATTACTTGCCCCTTTTCCCTTATCTTTTTCTTTTTCTATTGTGATGCTTGCCTGCCTAGCTTCACCTTTCTAGATGGTCCACCTACGCCATCATTTTTATTTTATTTTTTAATTAAAATTATCATTTTATTGTATATTTAAAAAAATATAGGGGGCAATTACAAAGGCAATAGTTTTTTATTTCAATGTCATTGTAGGAGACTTTTATTATTACGTAATTAGTCGTCCTAGCACATTATTTTCTTATACATATAATAAATAATCATAATTTAAAATAAATTATATTTAAAAATAATATACGAACCAATAAATCATATTTTTTTTTAAATAAAGAAAGAGAACCAACTTAAGGTACACAAAAGAATGGTGTAGTGCTATTATCATAACGTGGAATTATTTTTTTTAAACAAAAAATTACACTTAATTTTTAAAATACTCTAATTTGGGGTATAATGGTTATATTTAAAATTTGGTACAGCAGTATCACTAATCACCTTTTATGAGTGTAGAGGGCATTTTTTTTATATTAGTATTAGCCGTTGTGCCATGCCGTTCCACATACATACAATAAATAATTTTCATGCTTTGAAATATATTAGAATTAAGAAGTAAAATATATAAATTACAATGCATTATATAAAAATAAAGAAAATAAAACTAATTTATTAATTAATATAAAATTTAAAAAATCAAATAAGTTAATTATCTTAAAGGCATTTAAAAAAAAAAAAAAGAATCTTTTCTCTTTTCTCTTTTTCTTTTTTTTTATTTTTTCTTTTTTTTTTGAGAGGGTTGTTTTGGTTAATTTGATAGGTGTGGAAGGAGAATCTGTTTCCATTTTCAAAATTTTGAGGAATAGTAAAGAACTGGAAAAGGAAAGTGGGAGAAAGAAAGAGCACATCCACATGCTTGGCCCATACCCATACATATATGTCTGATGTCTATGTATTTCTCGTTGCGACGATTCTGCTAACCACACATAAACCCTAACTCTTCCTAAAGACAAATGCGATTGCGACAGATTTCAGCTATTAATCGCCAATACAAATCAATGACTTGCCCAATTCTTGCTTTCCTTTTCTTTCTATTCAAGAAAAAACATCTCCTATACTTGCTTATATACACATATTGCACTTTGTTTTAACTTTTGTTTGCTTATCTTACCCAATAAATTGTGTAATTCGTCCCTTAAGATAATTAGAAACAAAATGCGACTATTTATTTTAAGTTTAGCAATATATATAATTTTACATTATTATATTCACAATATTTCAACGTTTTCATCATTCATACGTAGATAATAATCTCATATTTAGCTTACAAAAATATTAAAAAAATTATTTTATATAATAGAAAAAAACTAATTTGATAATTTTACAAACTTAAAGGACTAAAGTAAAATAGTTAAATTTAGATTGACCATTTTATCCCTAAAAAAAGACAAAATTCGATCATATTTTCACCAAAAAATGACCAGAAGAACCAAATTGAGACAAAAACTAAAGTTCAAGAATATTAAAAAAACACCTTAAGTGCCTATTCAACTCTAAGGTTGAGCAGGTCAAACTATATTTCGACTATAAATGCAATTTTTTATACTATTTGACCTTTCTCTTTTCTTCTTTTAACCCCCATAATCACTTTTTCGAATTAAATTATACCAAAAATAATATTTTGATACAAGTTATAATTTGTAGGTTAGGATCTTACCTCAATTAATTTTCATCTAATTATTTCTATCAAAACCACTTGATACGAGGTTAATTAATTTTAAAATTTAACTGTGATATACAGTTATATAATAAATTACAAAATTGTGAATCCAAACAACATAATCACTTTTTTTAAGAAAAAAAAAAATCAATTATTTCATAATGAATTATACAATCGCCAAATACGGTAAAAATTAAAATCAAACAAAGTGCTCGTGCACAATTCTTGGTGTTCAAAAGGCTAAAAAAACGGAATTTAAATAACAAATTTAAGTTCCTATTATTAAGCTCATAATAAGCTGCAATAATTTTGATTTTGTCAAAAGTATATTTTAAATTTTTAATAGTGATAAGAATGTTATTTATATTATCATTGTCGATGTATAATTACCATTATATAGTATAATAATAATTAAGTAACAACACAAATAAAATAATTAACAACGAGTATTGTTGTTATTAAATTATGATTAAATCTATAATACTAATTATCTTGATTGCAGTTTATGTACAAAGTCTATTCTAGCTTTCTGGAACAAAAAAAATTAAAAAAGAAATTATAAAATATACGTTGTTGTAATTGACTTTGAAATGTTTGGTCAAATTAAGGGCATGGACAAAAGAAAAAACGTGGTATTTAAAGTGCGTCTAGTGAAATACATGACTTGGGACAACCCATTGTCGCATGATATGTATAAGAATTGACTAATTTCAGATGGCAATTTATTTTATGAAATGGGCACATCAGTCTTATCTATAAAATTAATTATAGCCGGAAGAACAAGACAAATATATCAACTCAACCCATGCTTGAAATTTTAGGCAACTAAGAAAAACTAATGATACTGATCTTTCACACATATAAATAGAATAAATTATATTGATATCCTAAAATTATGTCTAGTTATATAAATATTATTTGTTCCTTGCAAATTATGATCAATAAAATTTTGTCAATTGTGAAATTTTACAAGAATACTCCCCAAGTGTGCATGTAATTTTATCAAGCATGGGGTACATTATAGTAAAATTTCACCAGGGATGTATCTATAATTTTTTTTTAAAAAAAAAAATAGATGCATTTGTGTAATTAAACATATTTGAAGAATGTTGATATAATTTACTCAATATATGTATACATATATATACATGTGTGTGTGTGTGTGCGCGCGCGTGTGATGCTTATGGGGTCCAACCATACTACAAAAGTCAAAGGATCTTTATGAAATTCTAAAATTAAAAAAGAACTAACCTGCAAAATAGGAGTTAACACTCCGATATTTAAATTAGTAATTTATTTGACTGAATAAATAAATAAATAAACTCAAAATACTGTAAGAATAATGGTGGAATATGATGACAAGGTGATAAAAGTCGTGCAGAGTACAAAGTATGCTAAAAGATGGCTGAAAATCGAGATAGTTTAGCATGAGAGTACATGATATTTATCCTCCTAAAGGACTGCATAAGGATCTCCATTTATAGGATAAAACAGGATTCAAGAGACAGTTATGGCCAATCACATATCATTGAAAAGCTACAAGTGTTAGCTATCTGAAAAAAGTATCAGATTGAGATTTTGGACTTATTTGAATAAATATATAACCTCTTAAGCTGGTCTTGCCCAGCCAACCCGAGAATCAAAGAATGTCTTTACCAGCTACTTGACAAGTC
>NC_026147.1:14079761-14102303 GCF_000512975.1 Sesamum indicum
GAAATCTTTTGATATGATATGTCATATGATGTCATAATTATATATATTGTGTTGCATCTGTTGTGCCATTGAATTATTCTGCTGGATATGGCTCATTTTTTTACTTACGAGATTAATTGTGAACATTTGATCTATGGAATTACCATCTTGCTCATAGACCAACAGGATTAGTCCGACTGGGGTCTGAAATGGGAGCCCACCTGCTTTCAAAGAACAAAATTAAATTATATTGGCAATCCCAAAATTATGTTTGATTACATAAAAACTCTTTGTCCTTTGGAGATTATAAGTATACCCTTTAAGGATATAGTTATAATTATAAGGACACTCCCTATTCAACATTGAACTTTTACACAAACAACTTCTTAGGGGATAAACACGTAATTGTACAAAGAACATGAGTTATTCTTATAATTAAGCTTAATTTTAGGAATTGTTCTTTTTGAACAGTATAGCATGTTTGCTATGTGATTCAATCCTTTTATATAAATTGTACATCAATCACATAAAAAATGTAATATACTTATTATATGATTAATTTCAATCCCGATCCGAGCTATCTATGTACATGTGTGCACAAAGTTGATCTGCTTTATAATTTAAGGGTTCTAAACGTCAATGATGGACGATAATGTCAACTTATGAAAATTTAATTTAATGGATAAGAATTAGAAATTAATGTGTATTTATGTTAATAGTGTGACTAATAACATTTTGCGTGTCACATGCACCCTTCCTTAGTGCCCCCTCACTCATAATGTGACACGAATTTTCTATTGCTGGGACCCATCAAAGGCTATAGCCTTAACATTTAAAATGTTAAATCAAATACAATTTTATCTATATGTTACGACACTCACGTCTCTTTAAAAACGACATTCATTCAATTATCTCGTGTTAGTATTATTAATTGGCTCATATTCTTTTTTATATATTAAGTATATTTATTTGGCGGTGAAAATTATAAAAAGAAGAATAATTGATACTTCTATTTAAAAAATAATAAAGTATATATATATTTAAATAAGGAAAAATATAATATGATTGTTTAGTGGGTCGTCTCATCAAAATAAAAAAAAAAAAAAATGAGAGGACATGAGTTTGGTGAGATGAGACATTTTGTGATGTAATAGTGATAGTTGACAGAATGTGTAAAAAAAAGTATTATGTGAGAATGAAAATGTAATAATTACAGTTGATTTGATATATTTTTCTTGAGAGTAATAAAGTGTAATTGAAAGAAAAAATAAAACATAAAGATGAGTATTATTTGCATGATCAAACAAGACTTTGTGCTGATTCAGACAGGATGGGATCCAATAGGATATTTCTGCCCAGCAACCACATATGTTTGGTTTTGTTTTTTTTGTTTTTTTTTTAATCAATTTTTAGTATAAAATTGGGTAAATTAAAACGATCTCCGATGAAATTTGACATAATTAAAAATGTCTCTTTGTTGTTTGAAAATTATAAATGTCCCCCTAATATTTCATGAAATTATGTAATCCTCGATTGAGGTATGAAATTATCAATTATGCATTTATTGTATTCTTTTTCTTATTTAAAGAAAATAAAAAATTATTAAAAAATTAGACGGAATGGACGAAAAAATTTAAAAAAATTATACACTTAGTCAAATAAAAAAATTAATAATTTTGAAATATAAATAAAATTATAAGTACTAATCCACAAGAGCATTTTGGTCAGTTCACTACAAAAAATTAATGAAAACCTAACAGAAAATAACAGAATGAGCTAATTGTTAGATAACCATTAGAATCAGGGGGTATTGATAATTTTTAAAATTAACGAAAATGTATTCATAATTTTGCAAAATCTAACTGGAGGTCGTTGTAATTATCCTAGAAAATATGTATATTTATTATCAATTGAAAATGTGTTTTTAAATTTCATATAGATTTCGTGCAAAATAAACATATATTTTGATTAGTTGATGGAATTATATTTTATGCTGTGTCAAAGCAATTATATATTTTATTTGAATAAAATTGATAGTGATTTTTGTTAACTATTTATTATTAGTCAGTCATATCAAGACATTATGAAATATATAATATTATGTTATGAGTTATATGATAAAAAAAACAACAACATGTGTTTATATATATATATATATATATATAACAAAATAATTTGATAAAATATTTTTAGCGAGAAAACATACAAAAAAAACAAATATTTTTACTTCTATTGTTACTTTTAAGACTAAAAATGATGATCAAAAGGTGTTTAAAACAACTTGATAAATGACGACGAGGCCCACATCCCATGACTTTTTTTAAGTGCCATCAGTATATGAGTATTGATTTATTTTTATAATATTTATTCATATATTGTAATAATAATTATTAATTAATTATATATTTAATGTATATCAATCATTAATACTTAAAATTAATAATATAATTATTATTGATTCACTAAAAAAACGTTGTTTTTATTGATGGAAATGTGAGTGTGACTTAGGTATTTAATTTGTGAGATGATGTTATCCACACCATAAAGTGTTCAATAATTTATGTGGATATGGATTTATTGGAACATTTATAAATCAATCAATACCGGTTGGTGGACTTATACGGAACTAATTTATGATCCTTGCTGACATTGATGTGACCAATAATATAGAAATAATTATATTTATATCTCTCATTTATTATTTTTTTATACAAATTATTTTTATTTTTTTAAAAATTACGAAAATCATCGATCAAATTTTATTTTAATTTTGCAATAACAAAAAGGCCCAGAGAGGTGTTCTGTAATTACCAAAAGGTAGAGAGTGTTAAAGTATTATTTATGGTAATGAATAATAAGACCCCATATATTTTTTTAATTATTTATATTAATTTTTAATTAAAATTTAAATTATTTTATTAACTTTTTTTTATTGAATCTGTATATAAAATTATACTTCTTAATAATTAAAATTTAATTAATATATTAATAAATCCAGTTACTAGCTTATAAATTTAAATTGAAAAATTATCACACTTGTATAAATTATTTTAATTTCTTAAAAATAAAAGATTTATTTTTTAGTTTTGTTTATAACTAAATTTTATTAAAAATAAATAAATTATACATATATGTATATTTGTTTGGACAATATAAATATATAAATATGTATATAATTGGACATATTTATATATTTTTACATTCATATTTTATGGCGAACAAATGCCTTGATGTCTGGAGTTTCCATATTATTCTTCTTCATGAAGAGGAAGTGCGCCAACGACTCTTTGGGTCTTAATTCGCAGAAAAGGGTGAAAAGCAGGGTGGTGGGAGCGAGGACACAGCCAAAAGTTGAGGGTGGGCATGGTGGTAGGATTGGAAAAAAGGAATAATTTTGAGAAAAAATTGATTTAATAAATTAATTGTTTAATTAATAAATTATTTATTTTACTAATATAATATGATTTATATAATTGTATAAATTATTTTGAATTATAATTTATTAATTTTAATAAAATTTAATCATAAATAAAAATAGAGGATTTTATTTTATAAATTTTAAAAATTTATAATAGTATGATAATTTTTAAATTTAAACTTATAATTTAGTAATTAATTTTGTTAGTATATTAATTGAATAATTGAATATTTTAATTATTAAAATGTGTAAATTTATATAAAGATTCAATTAAAAAAGTAAATAAAATAATTTAAATTAAAATTAAAAATTAGTATAAATAATAAAAAAAATATACGGGTTCATATTATTCAACCCCATAAACATTACTTTGACATCCCTTTATCTTTTGGTAATTATAAAACAACCATGAGGGCATTTCTATTATTGAAAAATTAAATTAAAATTTGACTGGATCAACAGTAGCATTTTTGGGTTTTAAAGGTTGTTGAGGGTGATTTTTATAATTTTTGAAAAAAATAGGGGTAGTTTGTGTAAAAAAACAATAGATGAGGGGTGTAGATATAACTATCCCTAATTTAAATTAGATTTTTCCACTTCCACAATTTCTTTTTCCTTTTTTTTTTAGTTGAATAATTGCTTTCACAACTCATTTTTTTATTATTTATATAATTTTCTTGTTCAAATCAGGACTCGTCGAATTTAATCAAACACCCAATAAATATGATACAATTGTTGTATGTTCGATATTTCTCTATAAAATGTATTCCAATCAATTAACTATAAATAACCAATACTATCTTACATATTAAACATTATTATATAAACACATTAAATTTTGAGTATATTATAAAAAAATAAATTTTGAAAAATCATACCCATTCTCTTATACAGTTCTTTATTATTATTTTTTTTGTGTGTGGGTATTATAAGTTATTAATTGTTGGGATGTCGATTTCCTTTAAATGAGAGCAATTTGAATACATTTGAACACACCTAAATCAGAAAAAGACATAATTTCACTATTAAGATTTCAATTCCCTTCTTACAACCTACCAAAAAGATTAATTACATCAATTTTTTTGATAAATTAAACTAATTAATATATTGATACGATTAAAAATAATTAATAAATTATAATAACTCATATAAAATAAAACAAACGCTCACATAATATGAAATAAATACCCACATATTCGATGAGATTCAAACGTATAATCGTGAATATAGTTATGGAACCTCGCAACCACTCCTTTTAACATATTCATTTATACTATATATTAGGTGGGAAGGATATATAATAACCATCGATGGTCGACAATACGTGCGTAAACTAAAATATCCTTATTTTTTTCATCATCTCTTTAAAATCAATTTTCTAGCAATAATTTTTCAATCATGCACAACATTTAAGGTTGATTCTTGTCAATTTTTATAAGTTATTCATTTTTATCTTTATTTTCTTTTATTTACTTAAATAAATCAATTTAAATTTATATAATACATTGAATGTGCTTTGATTACTAGAAATATTTATGAAGGAGAGATCTGGTTGGCAAAATACATATGGACTAAAATATCCTTAAATATATTTATTTCTTGGACACATAATCAAGTGGATTTATTAATGAACTTTTATCCATACACATTTAAAATTAAATTCATTTTTGCTCAATTATTCACATTATTGTCATGCTTTTTATAGAGAACGCGCACATTAAATATGCTTTGACCGCTAGTATACAGAACCTGCTAATACTTATGGCAATTAATTAGAAATCACAATTTGGCCCCCCTGTTTTAATTGTTTTTGTGTGGTTGCACTTCATTTACTGAGGGCAAATTAGTAATTTCATTTCTTGATCGAATCATAAAACTCTTTGGATCCCATCCCAATCAAAATGTCTCTTCGTGACTTTCCTTCAACTCTCAATTTGAAGGGTTAAATACATTTTTCATCCCTAAAATATTTATATAGTCGTATTTATATTTATCAATTATTAAAACACTAATAAAAGCCGCGCCCATAATATGGATCACACTCTTTATAATGAGAATAACTTATTGTATACACCTGTAAAATATATTTATTACGATAATTCCCCTCGAACATAATCTAACATATTATAAATTTTTTATTAAAATAAATATTTTTCAAAATTTATGATTTTTATAATTAATTAGTATAAAAATCTGTACAAATT
Organism: Sesamum indicum; assembly: GCF_000512975.1. Taxonomy (NCBI): domain Eukaryota; kingdom Viridiplantae; phylum Streptophyta; class Magnoliopsida; order Lamiales; family Pedaliaceae; genus Sesamum; species Sesamum indicum. Next base: position 14,085,363 of record NC_026147.1, read on the forward strand.
TTATAAATTTACAATTGTTATATTTGACATAAATATACAGAATTTTACATAATTTTTGCTTTGAGTTGTTGAACTTTCTTTTCAAAAGTTTATCAATACTAATTTAAAATATTTTATTGAACTTATATATGTACTACGAAATATGCAAATCTATACATATAATTAATCTATAGTATTCTATAATTTTGTGTGTAATCATATCATAATTATGTATAGATGTAATGTAATTTAATATAAGTAATATAACATATTTTTCCAATAAACTTATATGCATAATGTATATGGTTATACCACCATTCACACATACAGTATTTATGTGTATTTTAACATTAATAATTTCTTTTATAAAAATATTGTGTTATATTAAGTTTGTAAATATTTTGTGTTCTACCATTTATAGAAATCTATAAATGTTAAAAATTATTTTTAAATAGTTTCAAGGAAGATTTTTTAAATAAAACAAACTTTAGGGAGTAAAATAAAAAAGTATAAGAAATAAGTGAGAAAGGCATTTTAATCCAATCAATATCAAATTATTTCGTTAGGAGGACTTTTGTTGCCTTTCATACTTTAAAAATGTGAATGCGATTATATGCATATTTTAGGGCACCAAATATATTTCACCCCATTTTGAATTATGTATCATAAATTATTTATAAGTTCTATTATTTTTTTTTTAAATATGATGCATAAAAATCCTAAATAAAGACCCAATTTTATGCAAAGGTCAAGCAGAAAACTCTCATGCGTACAGAGTTCAAGAGAGAATAATTCCCAAACCATTATCGACTTACAAGACTTGGAAAAAGTTGGGTTCAAATATTTTCCTAACGATTATTTTTTTCTCGCATCAAATTGTATAATTATTTAAAATCCCTTTGGATAAATTTTTCTCTCAAATTTTAATAATTCTGTCGTCCAAATGTAGGCTAAGGCTAAAAATGCAATTTAGCAGAATTTATTGGAGGACACAAAAGAAAGGAGCATCTGCAAATTCGTCAATTTTATGATAAGCATCTGACAATAGTAATTTTTGTTTTCTGGAAATTTCCGAAGTGGGGCCCACGTGTTAATATAATTCGTCTCCAGGCATTTATGCTGAATGCAACTTTTACCCGCAATCAATTCAACTAAACTCATATTTAACTTTTCTTTTTTCTTCGATAAAACTCAGAATTAACTTACGTTATATAACTCCTAAAATTCTTTTCCTAATTTAGGAAATTGGTCGAGGTCGGATGGTCCGCTATGTTCTTGCAAGGTTGTAAGAAATAATCTTGAAATAAAATACACAAGTTATAACTGTTGGGATCGTCATTTCGATAATTTAGCTAATAACAATGTGAAACAGGTCAAATTAAATTAGGACACAAATAAAATAACATTTAATATCATGAGGTTTGTATTTATTTAATAAGTAAATTTATCTGTTTATAAAAACTCACAGAATTCATTGATATTAATAAAAAATTTAAATAAAAATTTATATTTATTTTTTATTAACGTATTACCGATTTACTGAATGTCAAATAATATTTTTATGGCTAAACTACCCTTATAACTGTAAACATATACCTCTTCATATTCATTTACATGTGAATATGAAGAAGAATAATTTAATTATAAAAAAATTTATTTAACCTGTAGTAAATTGACACATAAATATGGATTTTTATCTATTTTTTTTAATATTAGCAAATTTAATGAATTTTGACTAATAAAAAGGAACATATTTGTTAGACGAAAGCAAACTTAAGTGGTAACGAATGTAATTTTTGAAATTATAAGAAATTTATGTGTAATTACATTAAATTCATAGAAAAAATGTAAGTATTTTTATTTTAAATTTGAATGCGTTGAATAATATAATAATTATAAAAAAAAAAGGGAAAAAAAAGAAAAAAGATAATAGATGAGATGCGATTCCGTTTAAAATATTGATGTATGATTGATAAGCCGCGCTAAAGAGCAGGCCAGGCCAAGCCAAGCCAAGCGGAGAAGAGAGCCGGGTGTTAAATGCGTGGGACCCGCAGTCACATTCCCGGTAATGAAATTACCTCCACTTTTTGTTGTTTAATCACTCACTCATCTCTTACTTTTCTCGTTTGTTTATAATGTCGATATCTCGTACTTCTTACACCAATGATATGATTCTATGATATCTGGTGCGAGATGAAGAAGGGGAAACGTGGTTTGATCTCGTGCACGACATGAAGAAGAAGAAACGTGGTTTGGACACATGATGATAAAGTCAAGGGCTCATGAGAAGAAAAGAAAAAAGATATTTAAAGAAATAGGTTAAATTCAATTATTATTATTAATTTTTTATTATAATATTTTCAAAGTTGGGAAGCGTTGACGTGGACGGTAGCTACTACCTATTAACACCAACTTTCAGTCTTCAATGCTTTATTACTCCACCAAACTTAGCTTAAATATCATTTTGTATTCTCTCTTATGCCAACTCTTTTACTCTTTTATATATATATATATAGTAAATTACAATAAGTTTTTTCAAATTTTGATATAATTATAAATATTTTTATTATTTAAAAATTATTGAATTCGTTTAATTATAATGATTGTCCAACAACTAATATAATCTGTTAGCATTCTTTAGGTTTTCATTCATTTTTTTATTGTCAATTGATTAAAATGGTCTTGTAAACGATGAATTATAATTTTACTGACTAGAGGGTGTTTGGTTGTGCTGATAGGCTCCTCAAGATATCTGTAAGATGTTTTTTAGTTTATAAACCCATGAAAACCATTTGGTAAAATTTTTATTTGAAGAGTTTATAAAATTCTAAAATACGATGTTTTAGATTTTATAAACTCTTTAAAAAAATCATAATTATAAAACACTCTTATTATTTAAAACATTACGAATACCCCTATAATATTCGATAAAATTATATAATCATTGGAGATATGAAATTATCATTTTTGCTCTTGATTCAATTTTTTTCCTTTTTAACAAAAAAATAAGAAAAATATAAAAAAAATATCGAACGAGATGGATAGAAGTTTCTAAAAAATTATAAAAAAATAATATCAACTTAGTCCAAAAAAAAATTAAAAAATGAGTAAAATTGTACTTCATATTTCATAAGGACATTATGGTCAATTGACCCCAGAAAATGGATGAAAACCTAATGAGCACTAACGGATTGATCTAATTATTAATGGTCAGTGAACTCACAGGGGTATTGTGAATTTTTTAAATAATAAGGGGTATATGTAATTACGCCAAACTTTAAGGAATAAAAAAATTAACTTCACCCAACTTTTTTAAAAACATATTATTAATTTTGTAATCTAAATATTCAATAAACAAAAACACACTATAATTTTGCAAGCATTTCACGTATACCCTTCATATAATTGACGTTTTTTCCAAAGCAAAATTATTTATTTATATAATTTTAATTTCTGATAGTTTGAAGGCTTTTTCGATTGTTATTATAGTATGAAATGCTTATTATGCCAAATACACTAATATCTTCAAAGCTCTGACATTTTATTCATCCAAATATTTTAAGAGCTTATTTTTAAAATAAGATTAGACATTTTTAAACTCTTAAAACATCTCATAAGATGCAGGAGCTTAAAAGATGTTTCAAATAAGCTTAGCAAACACTCTCTAAGTGGACATTGTTTTATAATTTTTTAAATTTTTTCATCCACCTCGTCCGATTTTTTTGTAATTTATTATTTTTTTTAAAAAAATACAGAAAGGGTAGAATAGACAATTTTAAGGTTACATTCAAGAATTATCATCAAATATCAAGTGGTATTGGAATTATGTCAAATCTCATGAGAGCTCATGGTAATTTACCCTTTTATATTTTATACGTCATTTATATGCATGTAAGTGTGTAAGGACAACGTCATATGTTTTATTTAACGAAAATTATACATATATCATGAATTTGAAATAGAAAACTTCGATCTGAGTTAGACATGCTACACTTAATACTTTGAGCATTGGGTTGATGGACGGATTACATATATTTTTTAATTTTAATGTATGTATGTATCAATCATCTATCTACTTGATATATTATGCATTGAGTGTAACAACATCTACACGAGTATCAGGACCACCAAACAATGTGTCCCTCATTGATATTATATTTATGTAATTTAACATTAATTAATGATAATAATAGAAAATTGAGATAATTAAAATAATATTCAAAAAAAAAAAATTTATAATTTTTATGTGAAGTTATAATGTCAAAAATAATGTAGACCCCCCCAAAAATAATAATTTTGATATCTCTGAGTCAGTATTGAATACATGGGAGGATATGATGGGACCACCAAATATTGCAATTATAGTGGTTAAAATAACACACACATATGTATATATCATATTAAAAAAATTCATACTTAAACTCTATATGATTTGAAAAATTACGTTTGGTACTCCTCATTTTATTTTTATTTAACAAATAGATCCATTCATTGTAAAAACAACTAATTTGTTGATATTAACTAAAAAAATAAAATTAACAAATACCTCCAATTGGTTTATTACTAACTTTTTGCAGGTCACAGTTATTTTCCTAATCAAACTATCCTTACACATCTTCAAACGTCAATAGATGTGCAGAGGCATGTGTTCACCTTTATAAAAATAGTTTGGTCAGAATAAATTTGTTTGACCTACAATAAGTCAATCAGGAGTAAATATGAATTCTCATCCAATCTTTTTTTCTAATATCAGCAAAATTCGATAAATTTTAACTAACAAATGGATCTATTAATTAGACAAAAATAAAATTTAAGGGCATTAAATATTTTCAAACTATATAAATTTTAGATATAATTACACCAAATCTCCAAAATTGTAAATGTAATTACCCCTAAGAAATAATGTGGGATGGAATTTTTGTAAACACAGCTGATACAACTAAACATACGTACCCATCTGTGCTTGTCTCCAAAAAAAAAAAAAGAACTAGAGTTTTAGGTTTATGATAAAAATTATCAGCATTATTAATAAAATATTTTAATTATTTTCATTTATTATGATATTTTCCTGGTATTTATATATACAAATATATATTTGTATTATAAGCATATAATTCGTAAATCTACCAAAATAATAGTTTTATTGTCATAGTTCCCATGTGAAACGATTTTTTGAAATATTTGACGCTGATATTTTTAAATGAAATGACAAAAAGATAGAATTCATCTTTCCTCTCCTCTCTCCATTTTTATATTTTTTTAAAAGTAATTAAATTTTCTTTTGCATTCATAAAGCATAAATTCAAATAATAGAAGTTAATTTTTTTTTAAAGCATTTATAAGCACGTGCAGAATATGGTTTACAATATGATGCAGGCAAGCACTTCATATTGGTTGCACACGAAGAGTTTGAACGGCTTGTAAGTGCCAAGGCCCATTTCTCGCTATGTCAGGACAAAACCGTGAGATTTATATGAAATCAGGGCAGACAATAACCTCACACAACGGTACACCGATCGAGTGGCAAGCCACGTCATTTGGTGTTGTTTGTGATAACGAAATCATGTGCTTGTTCAGAACTCCTTATCTGGGGGGATAATGATGTAACAAGCGCTCCACACTGAGCACAGAAGATGAGCTCGAGCAATTTATGAGCTACATGGCCTCCTCTTTCTAACGGTACGCATTTTTAGGACAAAATAAAAAAATTCATATAAAATTAAAATAAATAATACCTTACACAATAACAAAATAATCCAATTGCAAGCAACATTAGGGGCTAATTCATACAACTGTCAAACATATATAATAGCTAAGGAGATAAAACTGTAAAACTCCAAAGATAAGACTTTCAATCGAATGTGAAATGCGATTACAAACTTAACAAATGAATAGGTTGTAAATTCAGTACATTTTACAGTACTTGTGATTTGACGTTTCTACGTTTCGCAACCCCATTTGTTGGAAGGGTACGGTTAGCTTCGATTCCTTCTTAGATTTATAACGACACCACCTCTACTATTTCTCCAGTACAAAATAAAATCATTTTTTACCTAATTTTTTAATCAATAAGTACGATTCATTATATGTATCATACATGGGTCATTATTATTTCTCCTAAAATTTTATATAGTTATAAATACTTCAAAATTAAAAAATAATTATGTAACCTCGAGACAATGAAATAAAAATTACTATTTTAACTTTGTTGATTTTTTTTTAATATTTTAAAAATATATAAAATTATAAGTCATAATAAAAAAGGTAGCATTTTGATAAATCTACCACAAAATTAAATGAAAATTTAACTGAAACTAATAAAATAGGCTCATTATTAAATAGAAGTTAATATTAAGAAGGTATCTATAATTTTTCAAATAACGATGTAGTGTTTATAATTATGTTAAATACCGGGGGAGGTGGCTGTAATTTACCTTTAATACATCTGTATAGCAAAAATGAACTAAACCACGTTATTGTTTTTAAATTAAAAAAAATCAAGAAATTAATATAAAAGCAGCCATTCATAGTGATGTTGGCACAAAACACATATCACTTGTGACAAAAAATTTGAATGATTTATAAGTCTTACATTAATTGAAGACGAGGACACGTCATACATTAATTGAAGTCCCTCATCTGCGGCGGCTAATGATACTAGCACACGTCATACATTAATTGAAGACGAGGACTTCAAACGACATATATATATATAAGTCCTAATATGTCATTTTTCTAGCTAGACAATATAACAAAAATAAATTATCCAATCTCATGAAGCTACTACAATAGATAACATCTCACACAATAAACGCGCGTTGCATCACACGCTGCATTAATATAATTTGAAACATAAAATTATGAGTTTTGAACGATACCATTTAAATAAGATCTCAAAAAGGAGTAGAATACAAATAACAATAGAATTGAATTTTAATTGAAAAAGAAAAGTAAAAGAAAAGGTAAAGAAAATGAGAGGGGAAAGTATGGACCATCCGCAAGAATTGGAGTGATGTGGAAGAGACGTGGGGTGGGTGATGCATGTGAGGGTACGTACAGACAATCTGGTCCTTTCAAATATTAATTACCACATAAGTTTTAATTATGTTAATCAAATTAGATGTTTTGGTCTTGACCAATGAGCATATATAGCATATAGCTCTACTCTCTCTCTCTCTAACATATACATATATATATATATATATATATTCAATGTTGTCTCCTATACCCACTAGCTACTTACAATCATTTATTCTTCTTCTATTACGACTTTGGAATCCATGTGACTATAACTATCAACCATGTTGTCTTATTGCTTCCTTTTTGGTACAACATTGTTCTTCTTATATTATTATTATTATTCACACACACACACACATATAAGTTTTAATTCAAATTAGAATTTAAGCGAATTATATTTTTCTCTAATTATAGATCGTTAGTATATTTTATCTCCTAACTTACTTCATTTACACATTAAGTGTTTTTGTTTGATGAATTTAGTCCTAAAAATTTTACATTTGATCATTTTTCGATAAATTTAGTCTCGTGTTAACAATTTTGGTTCCTTTCATGCTGACACAAATATCTTTTTTGATTCTGTAACTATAGATCATTAGCATCAAAATTGTCGATACATGACTAAATTTGTCAAAAAAAGGACCAAATTGTGAGATATTCTGAACTAAAAGTTCAACAAAAAATGACTAAATATATAAAAAGAAGCAAGTTACAGGACAAAATATTCTACCAATCTATTGTTACAAGACCAAAAAATACAATTTTGCCTAGAATTTAATTAGATCACAACTACTTACATGGCGATTGCATTATAATTTTATATAATTTATGGATAGTTTAAAAGAGTGTTGAATCATATTTTAAGTGTAATGACATTAAAATTAATTTGGTGCAATCGAAGACGACTGAGATAATATTTTTCAAATATATACATATATATATATATATATATATGAAAGATAGAAGTATATATAATTATAACTCAACAGGCATTGAATCTGCGTATAAAATAGAGAGGTCATGCTGATTCAAGTCCGACATGATTTAAATTCGAGTGTATGCTGATTCCTTATGACTATACAATCAAAATCGCAACGATACATGAAATTATAGGATTCAATCACTATACCTGTAAATATATATATACCCCTACATCTCAATGACTTCATTTTACTTAAAACATTATAGAGATATAATTGGAGCTTTTCAATATCGTTCTCATGAACAAGGTCTTAAATGGTTATTTGGATTTAATCAAAGATTATTGAATTTGGTTACTGTCGGAATTCAAACTCAATCAGATTACTGTCGGAATCATAATTGTTCATAATCAAGGGTAGTAAGAGATTAAAGTGGGCTCCCCAAAAATTTATAAGAAATAACATGAAATCGTATAATAACACTTATAATATGATTAAATTTAATATAACCAAATTTAGGTACGTAGATTGAAAATTATATACACAGACTGCAATAATTATCAAAGTCATGATTGTTATTTTATTTGTAATGAGGGATCCATGAAAGTGGGCCCTCAAACCCGTGGATCATATGGGTTCACACCATGTGCTAATAACCATTTAGGTTTTGATTAAATTATAAACATTGCCGCCTTCTTGTTTATGATAATTTATTGCTTATTATTATGATTATTATTATTGTTATTTTGATTCTTTAATTATTTTTTATGCGAGTTTTAATTAAGAAGATCTGCTTTAGGATCTAATTCTGATGCAGAAAGGTCTGAATACTCTAAAACTCGTAATGTGTCCTGCAAAATAAAAATTTGTGAGAATAATATTAGGAAAATTTCGATTATAATTTTTTAATACTTAAGTCGATAAGATTGTAGAAGAAATGAGATTAAAAGAGTATTTGTGAAAATTTTTACTTTTAAATAAGTAAATGTTGTAGAAAAAGTTGGAGTTGTAATATGATTAAATGTGGTGGAGTTTGATAAAAAGAAGTGAAAAGCAGACAAAAATTAAATTAGATGGTGTCCAAAAAAATACACTTTTAAAATAAGCTTAAACGATTAAAGACCATTTTGTCCTAATGATTATATAAGATATTATTTTCCTTAATATTTGCACTTGTCTTTTGTTAATATTTTTTTCTCGAAAATAACACATTTTATTTTGATTAGTGTTTTTCATTATATTATTAAAATATTTCTAATAATAAAATAATCAAACTTTTAATTTAATAATACTGCAACTAAGTAATATAATTATTCAATCATACAATATAAATATATAGAATTTTCCTGACTAAACCATCCTCATTACAATGAAAATATACCTCCTTACATGCATTAATGCGTGAAGATGTATAAGGATAATTTGATCATAAAAAAATCTATTTGACTACAATAAATCGATAAATATGAATTTTTATTTCTTTTTTTTTGTTAATATCAATTTCATGAATATCGACCAATGAATGAACTTATTTGTTAAATGAAAACAAATATCAAGAAATTTATGTATAATTATATTACTAAATTTCAGAAAAAGAGAGTGTAATTATCTATACTATATAAAAAAAAAAAGACATTTTTATCTCAGAAACAACGGCCATGACACCACAATACTAAGTTTATTATTATGTCAATACTACTGTTAAATTAATTTTTTTTCTTTGTTCCTTTTTTTCTATTTTTTTTTAATTTTTAAAATTATAATGTATTAGTTTATATATAATTTTTTATTTATAATATATTAAAATATAAAATCTTATTTATTATATACGTTTAGGGACGATGTAGCACGATAAATAGTCTTAAAAAAAAAAAAGAAAGACGTGAGATTGAGGGACGCGCGCGTGGGTGAGGGGTTTGCTTCTTCGGTGGAGTCAAGAGGTACTGCGGCAGAGGGACCACAGGGAAAGTCGCATATTAATGGCGTAATTCCACCCACTTTCCTCAAATATTGATAGATTATATTATCAGATCATATTATTTTTTTTTTGTTTTAATTGGTAATGGCGATTATTAACAAGGGAGATCACTTTTTTAGTGTCTTACTTTTGGTCTGTCTATTACTTTAAATTAATTAATTATTTTTAACTCTCTTTATTATTATGGTTTTTCATAACTACCTTTCAATGGTTATTTTTTTTATTTCTTCAATATTATTTATTATCTTTGTTTGTCAATATTTTTTGGTATTTTTTTACTTTACAAAAATTAAGAATACAATTTATATAAGTATCTTATTTTAATTTATTCTAAAAAATTATGTACTTACATAAAATGTTGTACACTTACTAATAATTAATAAATCATGTGATAATATGTGGTGATGAACAGAATTAAAATGAAATAAAAACTCATACATTTAATAAGACTCCATCTTATGACCTCCAATTTGTTCATGGAATCTAAATTGTAGTCTCAACCATAAGATTAAAACATCATCAGTTCTAATTGTAATGAACATAAATCGTCTTTACGGACAAGATCTTATATGGATATCCTTCAAACTGATTTATCTCGATTCTCCTTTACGAGATACATTTATAATTTCACAAAAAAATAAAATATTTATACTATTAGACCTAACTTGGGACAACATCCTAATAATTTACGCTTTCTTTTATGGTACAAACAGGCTATATTTAATTCCAACCAATTTGATACTAAAACAACAGTACAATGTAGGCCAACATTTAAAACCCCATGTGTCAGGTAATTCCGCAATTATCTTCTCCAACTTGTGGCAAATGGGTCCACTTCGTGTAAACACTACAGACAACACAACAGTAATACGGACAAACAAAAACAAACAATAAGGTAATTTTCCAAATACTACTACCATCTTTTCAAACAATCTCATCCTATTGCATAAAATATAATATTAGTAATAAAATATTAAATTATATTTTTAATATTATTACTAAAGTTATATTATGTTATGACATGAAAAGACGATACTAGGAGAGATTGTCACGTTTTAGAGTAAAATTTTGGGTCTGTATACAATAAAAAAAACATTAACAGAAAAAAAATTGAGTCATAATTTTACTATTGTCACTAATTATATATGTCTAGTGACATAATTTTTTATTTTTTCACAAAAATAAAATTAATAATTTTAATAGTCATAATTATTTTGTGAAAGTCATCTTTAGAAAGAATCAGCAACAAATATTGTACATAAAGTTGTAACTAAAAGTAATTTATGATGCATGTATGTGACGACTCAGTGATTTAATCGGTTCTCATTGCATGAGGCGTTGTTCGTTTCGACTTCCTATGAGTCTCACGGTTTTATTTTGAAAAGGTGAGTCGTTAGGGAGAAGAAGACTTGGGGCTTGTAAGCCGCTGAAACTTATGGTCTATAATCAATGTGGAACGCATATCTATATTATTGGATTCCCATATGAAGGATTGGGACACGCGCATTGCCTCGTTTCCACATACGAGGTGTCAAATGATGTGACTTGCGAATCGATTGATGCCCCGTTATACGAAATATTATTCGTTTTGACTTCATATCACTGTCACGATTTTATCTTGAAAAGGCGTCTCGCTAGAGAGAGAAAACTTTGGGTTTTATAAGCTGCTCAAGCTCCTCGTCTGCAACCAATGTAGGAGGCTTACCTACGTCATTATACCCCCAGTCAAGGGACTTGGACAGACGTATGACTTCGTTCCCACAAACGATGTTAATGATGTGGCTTACTACTCAATCAGTATCCCGTTGCATGAATTATTGCCCACTTTAATTTTGTATGAGCATTACAATTTTATCATGAAAAAGCTTGCTAGAGAGAGGAAGCATTGAAACTTATAAGCCTTTTAAACTCCTTATCTGCAAGCAATATAGAGCATTTGTCTATACATCAGTACCATAATAATCTTTTTAAAATTAAAAATTACTTTAGGATATATATATATATATATAAAATCATTACCAATATTATAAATATTGTTATTTATAAAAATGGCACTAAAATTATTAATTCTTTTTTTCAGGATTCAAATAAATAAGGCGGTTCGAGTATGATTTGGTCCACTACCCGAACCTCCACATCCAATTATTGCCAAACCAAAACAAAAAATGCAATGAAACGTTAGGAAAAGTACAAACCTAATTTCCTTTTCCAAAGGATGTCATAACATCCCTATTCAACAACATTTCAAAAAAAAAAAAAATTAGTGGAGGACCATCATGCATATTGACAATTTGCATTAAAGAATCAATGCTATGGAGGGTAGTAGATACATGTATTCATTATTTATCAATTCTATTTTTTAATTATAAACTATATTTATATATAATTTTTTTAAATGAATCTTATATATATTTATATGTATAAATTGTAATACGAGATATAATATCAATTTATAACTGAAAATCTAGATTGATTTTCATCGTGCTTGTTATAAAAAATTTAATCGGATTAGGTATTTTTTAATTGCATGAGCAGCTAACGTCACATATCATGAGACAACATATGAATTTTTGGTGAAAAAAAGAAAAAAGATTGAAGTACTAAATAATATAATCTTACCACATTTTTGTCTATAATTTTTTGTTTCTTCCAAAATTTATCCTCAAAGACTTTAAATGTGTAAGCATTTGTGGGTCATGAAGAAAATGACACCCCAACAACCTTGTCAACTGTACCTATCATCACATTTTTCATGTAAATGGCCCAAAAAATTGGTGAAATTTTGCATCCACATTTTGGATAGATTTCCTAGAATTTTAATGCAAGTGACTTATATACTTATATTGAGAGATAGTGATTGGATATTGAAAAAACAAAATCCCATGTCAATATAATATAAGTGTTGTAATTATTTAATTCAGTCCTTATTATCTTGTACTGATCGAAGTCGAATGCAGAATTTGATAGTTGGCATGATTAATTTGTTAGAAATTTTCACTATGGTGGAGGGATATAATTTAAACTCGTGATAAGATTTACCTCAATAGAATTAAAAAGACAAATGTAGAAGTCGTTGGATACACATTATAGAGATATATAATAACATACCTCATTAGGTCATTTTGTAAGTTTTGAACTATTGTATGGTGAAGTTTAGGTACTCTATGATGGTAACTTACTCGGCATTTTAAATAAGAAATACCCATTACATGGTGAGACAAGAGAAGAAAATACTAATTTTTGTAATTTTATTGACTTAATTTTTTTTCAGTTTTATATTAGAAAAAAGCCAATATTATTCTAAAATAATTTTAATATTAAAAAATTAAGAAATCTTATTAGTAAAAATATTTATTAAAGAAGAACAAAAATATTTTTAATTAGTAAAATATTAGTCAAAATGAATATTGTTCATTTATCTAAACTATTTGATTTAAATAAAATAAAAATTACTATCTATGATCGACTTAGTAGTAGTTTTTTCATCTATTTGATTATCTTTTCTCAAAAATTATATATCGGCATTTTCAACTGGAAGTAAAAAAGAAGTAACGGAAAATTATATATATGGTAATAGAGTAAATATAAATAAAATATATATTAGTTTGTCTTTTTGCCTTTATATTTTCACAACTTGGACGTAAGTGAAATTGAACTCTGCAGGGGTCTCATATGCATTCAGTTTTACTTCCTCCAACTAGTCTAACTAACCAAACACCAAATTTTTCCTAATACATTCATTTTTACTTTCACTTTTTTTATACAACTATTTTCACCACAATCAAATAAATTAGGAAATGAGAGTTTACTCATGTTCACTCATTTAATTTTATTGAATTTAAGACAGGGTATGCATCAAGAAAATAATTCGTTGAGTATTAATTGGATTTTATTTACTCACTTACAAACATATCTTTTATTATTTGACTTTTAATTATAAGTATAAGTTGAATAATTTAGTTGATGAATTAGCGTACGTGTTAGATAGTAATTAAAAGTAGAATAATAATAGAATGAATTTGGAGAGTGAAGACAAAGTTTTGTCTTAGACGTACGTGTACCCTCCAGGACGCAAGTCAAAACGGCTACTTTTAATTATTGTACACCCTTTTAGACTCCAAATACATGTTGGACTTAAAGACAATCAATACCCTCCTACCTAACACCCTCAAATTCAAATCCAAAACCTTTCCTCCACTAGGGAACCCTAATCTACCGTTGTCGTTACAAATTTTTCGTCCCACATTGATTGAGATAGAAATTTCAAAGATTATTATAAAATGGGTATCTCTCCTCTTTAGCAATCGATTTTTTAAAAAGTGAATGTGGGTCCATAACAAATAATATCACGAATATTTAAATTGAGATCTGTATGTGAGGGTTCGATGTAGGAACTGTCGAAAGAGAGTCCACACAACACAAAAGCATGGTAAAATAGTTATGGATAAAAAAACTATACAAGTATTGATTGGTGGCGTAGTAAAATAGTTAAATTTGGTATTGATTTTCTTGACTGTGGTTAATAGTATCGACATACTATAATTTTAAATCATGACCATTTTTAGTGTAGCGAAAAATTATTTTATGAAATATAAATTCAAAGAATCATACTGATAATAACCAATAATTGCTGTAGGGAGTAAAGTTGATTGAATATGGTTATGTTGTGCAAGCCTACAATTGGCTAAGGGTGCGTTTGGGTGACAAGGAAAAGGTAAGAAGGGACTACGTACGTAAAAAGAATTGGTGATGGTATATCATTAACACATCTCAACTGTTGTCAATCAATTAATTGAGTTGACATCACTTTCCTCTTTAAAAAAAAAAAATTAACTTCAAACGCAGGTTGTCCCCACCCTCCACCCCCATTATCCAGAAAAGAAAAAAAAAAAGTACTTGTCGCATCAACTGATAAAAACGGATAATGAGTTGAATTTTCTTTATCAATGCAGTAATTGTATTAATGGGTAATTTGTAAATACTCCTACAAACAATCAATAATTTTTTGGGCATACCCCACTCGTCACTATGAGAAGTATGATTTTTTACTATGATTAATTACCATATTTAAAAATAAAAAATCGTAACGGATATTAATTAATCATGTTGCACAATGGGTATTAGTCGTTGTTTTTGCAACGAAACCAAAATATCTGCTACAGCTAAAAATTGTGGCAAATATTTAGATTATATGTAAAATCATAGTGAATAGTGATTAATCGTGGCCGCAATTTAAAATTTTCGCATTGATTTTGAACCGTACTAATTAGATAGTATTAATTTATTATGATTTTTACACCATTATAATTTATAATATAAAAAAGTAATTAATTTTTTTATAGTGTGTGGTGGTAGTAATTGAAGTCGAAACCACCCAAATATTTTGAAAAGAAAAAGAAGGAAAAGGTGATAATATGGATGATGTTATTCTCAGTCATGCATAAGTTAAAAAAGAAGAAAGGAATATAACTATTCTTACAAGCTTTTGACTTACAGAAACTTCGTGGAATGTCATTATTCTGACGTGCATGTGTCATCCCCTGGCGGTAATATAAACTAGGAAAGTGATGTCCATTCACACCCTTATCTTCACCACTTTCATCATGTCTCAAATCATATTTTAAATTATTTTTTGCATATATAAATTTATTTGGAAAAATATCAAATAATAGGTGATTGAATATTAAATTTATTGTATTAGAAAATGATAGTATTTAAATTATACAGTGTGGATTTTTAAAGTACTCTATCATTTTAAACATTTCTAGGAATCTCTCAGTGATATGAGTAGGACCTACAACACAAGACTACGTTAGGCCCTAGTCGGGAGGGAGGCATTCTGAAGTTTAAGTTAGTCTGGTTTAAGGTCCCATTACGAGAGAAGGCAATAATTGGGATGGCAAAAGTTATAACTAAAGCTGAAGTGACTTTATTTATAAATGTTGGTTGGATTGTACGATTCCACGTGTATCTTAGATCTAAGACATGATCAATAATGTGTAGTAGACCGCATATATTCATAAAAACAGTGACATATAGAGGTTCAAACAGACAAAAACTTATATGATGTCAGTAAAGTATGAATGACATTTTCATTAAGTATGAAGATATCATGGTAACCTTAGCACTTGGGCAATATTGCGGATGTAGGGGATGCTATGGCCAAACTTTTGAGTGCTGTCCTTTTAAGGTCTCTCATAAGTCTTCAAAATCTCTCATGGAGTGTAATGAATATCCCCACATCAAAATTAATAGATTTTCAAAAATTAAATATTCATATAAAAAATTATTTTCAAGGAGTGAAAATTGATAATTCCTCCAAATATGTATTTTCCACACTTTTGCCCTTTAAATTACTGAAAATTGATGTTTTTCTAATTTTAAAAATGTATTTTATTAATGAGACAATCTTCTAGAAAAAACATATATTAATTTTGAAAGAATGATTTAGACGAACTTTATTATGTTTAGATGATCAAAGTTGTATATATGTAAGCATGCGATTAGGTTGGGCATCTTATAAATATGTATTTCATACTCTAACTATAATTTTTTTGCTACTCTAGCTTTCGTAAAGAACTTAAACTCTATTAAATTTCATTAACTTAAGTATAAAAAAGCTATAAATAAGGTTTTCTCGATACTGTTTTCACGAGCTTTATTTTGTAGGGTTATTTCGAGATTATCAAGATCATTTGGGGCTGATCTAAAATTATTTTGGTAAATTAAAGTCACCCTCTGAAGTTTGACAAGATACAAATATATTCTTGTTGTTTGAAAAATTAAAACTACTTATTTGATTTTGACGTCCGTCTAATAGCGAGTTCATTCCGTTAGTCTTCATTAAGTTTTCTTTCAATTTTGATAATGAACTGACTAAAGTGCCATTTTGAATTATGAATTACAATATTATATATTGTTCGGAATTTTCTAAAGTATTTTTACGTACTAATATGCACTATGGATTATTTACACACTCTCATTTTTTTATATATTTTTTAAAAAAATTATTCTTTTAAAAATATTAGCAAAGGTAATAATATT
>NC_026147.1:14102313-14131888 GCF_000512975.1 Sesamum indicum
ATTTAAAGAGGGTATTTATAATTTTTTAAATAATAAGAGATATTTATAATTATGTAAAACTCATGGAATAGTAGCTGCAATTTATCCAAATTATTTAGACATAAAAAGACTTATCCATATTGAGACTCATATATATAACTTTCTAAATTGAAAATATAATCCAAAAATATGAAACAAAAGCATCTTTCTTGCTTTCTTCAAAGTTAAATCATGATACAGACAAAATAAAGTAATGAAGCTAATGTGAAATAGGTTTCCTTCTTAGTGTTTTTCTCTTTCTTTTTACCCCAAAAAGAGAAGGCAAAAAAATAAATAAATAAATAGATGTCTCTTTCACTCCAAAAGGCTTATAATTGCTGATTCCTTTCTCTTTCTTATTTATTTATAATTTTATTGGCAAATGTACGTACCATAAATATACACACATACTACAAATACATACACAAAAAAAAAAAAATACAAAATAATTATATTTACACTTTTGATCTGTGATCTATTTAGATAAATTACCCATCTAATTATAGACGCTACCTATGTCAATGAAAAAACAGGAATTATTTAAGTGATGATGTTGACGTTTTTTGGGGTATACGTGTAATTTTTAAAAGGAGGAGTAGTTGTGTAAATGATGTTGATATTTTTTGTGGGTGTATATTGAATTTTTCAAAAAGCATGAGTGGTTTATTCAAGTAGACTATAGATCACGGGTGTAGATGTAATTATCTCAAAAAAATATCTTAGTCGGCACAAAGAACATTTGGATATTTATATAGTTTGATAAAACTAATGCGAAAACTTAAATTTTAACTACGATGGATCAGTATTTGTCATTGTTTTAGCTATAATCAAGATATTTTCATGATTTTTTAGCTATGATTAATATTTTGATCTTATTTACAAAAATAACGGCTGATATTCATTGTCATTTGTGGTGAATTAGCATTCATCATTTTTTTATTCTTTTTAATTTTTTACTTTTGACTATAGTAATTAATCATGATAATAATCATATTTCTTCTAGTGATGCCCACAAGAAAATTAAGGGTTAATGAAATTGTTCACTAATTCGATCCTTTATGAATTTAAAATGTTAATAGTCATTTTGAGTTATTTTTAGCACAATGATATATTTAGGGTTTCACTCATCATTGAAATAACTTGAGATTTTTAAAATTTTCATTACCTAATATAAAATTTATTGAATTGTACATATGAAAATTACTTAAAATGTATATTAGAATTGAATAAAATGCTTGAACAGATAAAAGAGTATCGTTAACATACGTAAAATTTTAACTAGAAAATGATAATTTTCAAAATTATTTTACCACCAAGATGTGATGGAGCGGAAGCAACGAAATTTAGAAAATAATTGAAAAACTCATGTCATATCATCAAGAACTCAATAAAAAAAAAATCTATTATTAAATATATTCCACGGTAGAGTTGACCGATACCTAAAGAAAGAGTCTTAAGTTGGCAACACACGTTTAAATGGACTAAATTTCAAATTCAGAAAGTTATAAAACTCGACCAAAAAATATCCTAATATACTAGTAATGTCCTAATAAAGGTCGAGACCAAAAAAAATTAAATTAAATAAAATTAATTTAAAAATAAATAAATTTAAAGAATTGTCTGAATATAATCGAAACAATAAAATTTCATAATGAATAATGATATAACAATAGGGGTGAGGGTGAGGGGGTTGAGTAGTCTTGAAGAAGACAATTGCATACTTAGTAAAATCAACCCATAGTTGATATTCAATCAAAAGTTATGAATAATTAAAATCTTACCATCAATTCACGTACATTAAACTTTTATGGATCCAAATGTTCCCTAAAAACTATATGATTGAAGCTCCAACAGATACGTGTAATAAGGGTTTCATCAACCGTTAGATTCTCCTCGAGATGCCCTCCATCCATTTCTTATTTATTTAATTATGCTCACAATTAACTCAGGCAAGACTACGTACTACATTTGATAACGACAACCGAAAAATCTGAATAATCAAATCATTTAATAATAGCCTCTCGATCAGGTCTCACAAAAGTGTGTGTGCAAGCAACTCCAATAATTCCCCCATTTTCTCGTTTCGCGACAAGATAAAAGAAAAAAAAGAAGATACCTCGCTAGTGGCAACACCGTAATTTCACCCCGCTCATGGTCCCAATGTCTGAGAGGAAAGTCCGAGAAAAAAGCCTGTCGTTTTAAATATGGCTTTGAGGGGATCTGATTTCCCAAAATGACTTAAAGTCGTGTTTTTTTCTTTTTCAGTTTTTTCCTCTCTTCCTCCCGAGCAACAATCAGGCCGTGAGATCAGCTGCATTCACACCGTTGGATCTTTTTTCCCAAGTGGGACCCACTTGACAAAACCCTAATTAAAATCTTAGACGGAGCCGGAGACCAGCTTGTCGGCTGAAGATTCCCGAGCCGATTATCCCGGACAAGAACCTAGCCGGCTTCGCGGGTCCCACGTTGACTGCACATATGATAAACCTGTTCTCACTCGGTGATAAGTTAGTTGTCTTATCTTAGTTATTAAAATGATAAGTAGTTACCCTTATCTCCTTCTCTGGGTCGCCCCTTCCTATAAAAATCACTTATTTTCTGCAAGTAATGTCGTAGTTTAATTTTTTTCTTTCCTTCCAACGATAGAGTAGAGAGAGAAAGTAGAGAGAGAACACCCCCCCCCATGTGTGTGTGTATATATATACATACATGTAAGCACAATCTCTCACCTATATATAGATAGAGATATATATACACTTTAGAGAGAGAAATCAAACCCCATTTTCTCCTCGAGCTCGTCGTCTCTCTCCATCCATCGATCTTTCGGAAGTAAACCCTCTTATGAGATCTCTCTCTCTCTTTCTCTCTCTATATGTATATGTATATATACACACACAGATACATGTGTGTTTATATATTCTGGAATATTTACTTTGAAGTTGTTTTTCTTTTATATTTTTGTGCTTTTGATGGTTTCTTTTGAGCTCTACTTTTCTTCACTGAGTATAGACACATAATAATCTTGACTTTGCTTTTTCTGTTTTTTCTGCTTCCCCTTTTCTTTGCATCTCGGATTCCATTTAAAGCTGCTTTCATTTCTTTGATCCCTTAAATTAACTTAGGATTTCGTTGTTTCTTCGAAACTTTTTAGACCTTAGTTTTGTCGGTGCATGCTCAAAGCCTTGTGCTAAAAATCTTTTCTTTTTACTTCGATTGAAGATCAGTTTAATGATCTAGGTTCGTTTTAAGTTTTTTCTCTTTCTCAATTACTTGTAATTTCTGTTTTTTGCTTTATATTTAAGTAGTCTGTGTTTGTGGTTGGTTTAACGTTGAAGTAATAATATTTTATATGATGAGTTTTGAAGCTTGTGTCGAGCAATAATTAAATGGAGGCACAGTTTGGTAATTAAATAAGGGTAGTGGTAGCTGACCCTTTTCATTTATTGTTTTTCTCTTTGGTTCTTTTTATTTAATCTTTCTTGTGGGTTTCACAGATCTGCTACTAATTTAGCTTTTGGATTATTCCGGTGGGTTTGAAGAAGAGTTGGTTGGAATGTCATCTCTCAGTAGAGAACTGGTCTTCTTGATCTTACAGTTCCTGGATGAAGAAAAGTTTAAAGAGACCGTTCACAAGTAAGTTAATGTATAAGTAATTTATGAGTAATTAAAGTGTTTCTGTGTATGTAAACCGTCGTTTGTCTTTTTCTGGTGATTATGTAATAATTATGTGCTTTATTAATGTGGCATTTCTAATAATAGGCTTGAACAAGAATCTGGGTTCTTCTTTAACATGAAGTATTTTGAAGATGAAGTGCACAATGGGAACTGGGAGGAGGTTGAAAGATACCTCTCCGGTTTCACAAAAGTGGATGACAATCGCTACTCAATGAAGATCTTTTTTGAGATTAGGAAGCAGAAATACCTTGAAGCACTGGATAAGTGAGACCTCAGTGTTTTTCTTTCTTTCTTTCTTTTGTTTTTTTTTTACTGAAGATGTGAATTTAATATGAATTGAAGTAATTTGCAATCTTTTGGCATTGAAATTTCTTGTATATAGGCATGATCGCTCCAAAGCTGTTGAGATCCTTGTAAAGGATCTTAAAGTGTTTGCATCTTTTAACGAAGAGCTTTTTAAGGAGATAACTCAGCTGCTGACATTAGAGAATTTCAGGTTTTTTACGCAATTGCTTTCTATTGATGCTACCTGTCGAAGAAATTGAGTACCTTTTTAAGTGGGTTTATTGCTGCTTAGGGAGAATGAGCAGCTATCAAAGTATGGGGATACCAAATCGGCACGAGCCATTATGTTAGTTGAGCTGAAAAAGCTTATCGAGGCAAATCCCTTGTTTCGTGATAAGTTGCAGTTCCCAAACCTCAAGAATTCAAGACTGCGGACACTCATCAATCAAAGGTAGACTTCAGTGTGAGAACTGATACATTTTATTTACTCATCAATCAGAGGTAGACTTCAGTGTGAGAACTGAGACATTTTATTGATAAACGGTGATAAAATGTTAATATTTCTAGTCAGAGTGTGTCTGGACTATTTTGTTTGCAGTATGTGGAACTATTATGTGTAAATGATTTTGAGACATATTTTATATTAAAGAATGCACAAAGTCTACTTCAAAGTAGGCCCGAATTTAGGTTACTTGTTGCCTTTCTGTTATACTACTTGGTGAAATGCCAAGGAAATTTTAGGTGGAGTGGCTATTAGGAAATGTGGCTACGTATTTTACTGCTTTGCTTGACGTCTGTTGCTATAAATCACCCTGTTATAGCAATTGCAAAGAGGAACTGACATCATATGCATCTGCAGCTTAAACTGGCAGCATCAACTTTGTAAAAATCCTAGGCCGAATCCAGATATTAAAACTCTTTTTGTCGATCATTCCTGCGGACAACCTAATGGTGCACGTGCACCTTCTCCAGCTAACAATCCCCTGCTTGGAGGAGCAGTACCAAAACCTGGGGGCTTCCCTCCTTTGGGTGCACACGTGGTTAGTGTATACATTTTGTATCTGCTTTTTAGATTTCTCTTGCCGTGATCTGGTCCACTGACTCCCTTTTGCCAATGTGGCCAGCCCTTCCAGCCTACTCCAGCACCTGTTCCAACACCACTGGCTGGTTGGATGTCTAATCCACCTACTGGGACTCATCCAGCAGTTTCTGGTGGACCTATAGGTCTTGGTGCTCCAACAATTCCAGGTGCAGATTTCAGTTTACGTGAGATTTTAGATGTTGGGAACAAAATGCTTTCAATTCTTTTTTGTCCATTTCCTTTAAAACATTAAGTGCAATGTTAATTGTTCGGGAGTAGATGAGCTTGACCATTCATTCTTCTTCCGTGCCGCATGGACTGTTATAAGCAGTTAGGTGCTCTGCTTCCATGATCAAAGGTCTTGTAAGTATAGTTGTTGAAGAGGAGTTGCATCCAGATATGCTGAAATAACTTATTTACTGTTTGGTGGTCAGAAAGTTGACATTTTTTCTAATTTGCCAAAGCATGTAAATATGCTTATGTATTCCTCGCCTACTGACTATTACCTGAAACATTAAGTTATTGGCTTGTCCCAAATTTCCATGATATATTCTCATACTTACTTCCTAAAATGATGCCGTGTGATATATATTTTACTAGGAAGATTGTGTGCAAGATCCATTAACTTCTTGTTTGATACCTGGTCAGGTCCTCCATTAATGAATGGTGTTTCTTGTTGCCTTGTGCAGCCGCCCTGAAGCATCCAAGGACCCCACCAACGAATCCTTCTGTTGATTTTCCATCTGCTGATTCTGAACATGCTAGCAAAAGAACCAGGCCACTGGGAATTTCCGATGAGGTAGTTGGATATGTGGTGGATAATCTTCTTCAGAGTTAGATACCTCCTCCTTGGTATTGCTTTCATCATTTGAAATCTTTGTTCTTTATGTGCAGGTAAATCTTCCTGTCAATGTTCTTCCTGTGTCATTTCCCGGGCATGCCCATAGCCAGACTTTCAGTGCACCAGATGACTTGCCAAAAACAGTAGCTCGGACTTTGAACCAAGGATCATCTCCTATGAGCATGGATTTTCATCCCATCCAACAGACTCTACTTCTGGGTTGGTTTAACCACAAGACTAATATCTTTAAATATTTTGTTATGGCATTTTCAGGTCAAGTACTTTATAACACCCATTACCTTTTTATCATGATAACAGTCGGTACCAATGTGGGAGATCTTGGTTTGTGGGAAGTTGGTTCAAGAGAGAGGCTGGTCCAGAGAAACTTCAAAGTTTGGGATCTGGGTTCCTGTACAATGCCTTTACAGGTGCCACATATTCTTTACTGAAATTTGACAAATTAAGTTCAGTTCCCTCTATATGTTAATGCCTTAATCGCCAATTAGCTGGAAAATAATAGTTTCTCCCCTAAAACCAGGCTGCTCTGGTGAAAGATCCTGGTGTTTCTGTGAATCGCGTAATTTGGAGCCCTGATGGATCTTTGTTTGGTAAAAATGACTCAAAAGTTAGACAATTAACTTCAAAAGAATTGATGACCTCATCTAATATCTAGCATTCATCATCTTTCTTCTGAACAGGAGTTGCATATTCACGGCACCTAGTACAGATCTTTTCATATCATGGAAATGATGATGTTCGTCAGCATTTGGAGGTATATTTCAGTCATCCTACCTATATTAACCAAAGCTTGAATTATTTCACAATTCAGACTGACTGCTGTTGTTTTAGATTGATGCTCATATTGGCGGAGTAAATGATCTCGCATTCTCCCACCCCAATAAGCAGCTTTCTGTGATAACCTGTGGGGATGACAAGTTTATCAAGGTTTTTTTAAGATGCATATTTAGTTTTCCACTATGCTTGTTATATTAGTGAATGTGAATTCATTTCCGGTAATCTGTGATTCTCAGGTTTGGGATGCCACAACTGGTACCAAACAATACACTTTTGAAGGTCATGAGGCCCCTGTCTATTCTGTCTGTCCTCACCACAAAGAGAATATTCAGGTAATAGAGCCATTGGATAGCTGCTTCATTATATGTTGATTGCTTAGGGTCTCTGATAATGGCGCTGGACATTGCCTTCGTTGTAACATGACAATTTAGTTTCCAACAGCTTTGGACAGTAAGATGATAGAATAATTGTATTTCTGGATTTGAGTTGATTATGATGTTTGTCCTATTGTTTTCCAGTTTATCTTTTCTACAGCATTGGATGGAAAGATTAAGGCTTGGTTATATGACAATTTGGGATCTCGAGTTGACTATGATGCTCCTGGTCGTTGGTGTACGACCATGGCCTACAGTGCTGATGGCACAAGGTAGAATACTCTGATGTGAAGTGTCAATGCTACTATTTGCATTTGTTGCTCCTCATGACCAGGTCTTTAAGCTGGCAATGTTCTTGGCCAGGCTTTTTTCTTGTGGGACTAGTAAAGATGGAGAGTCACACATTGTTGAATGGAATGAAAGTGAAGGCGCTGTGAAGAGAACATATCAAGGTTTCCGGAAACGATCTTTAGGGGTCGTGCAGTTTGATACGACTAAAAATAGGTTTTTGGCAGCTGGTGATGACTTCTCTGTCAAATTCTGGGACATGGACAATACTCAACTTTTGACCAGTACTGACGCTGATGGAGGTCTTCCAGTGAGTATCTTTGATAGCTTTTAACATTATGCATACCGTGCAAGTATGTTAGTGCATTGAGCCCTCATGTTGCTTTGGAAAAATTTAAGGCAAGTCCACGGATCCGCTTCAACAAAGATGGGACTCTCTTGGCCGTTTCTGCCAATGAAAATGGAATCAAAATTCTAGCAAATACTGATGGTCTTCGGTTACTACGCACATTTGAAAATCTCGCTTTTGATGCTTCAAGAGCATCTGAAGCTGCAAAGGTATTTGATTCTACTTGAGGTAGTAATCAGTTTTTCCTCCATGGTAAGGAAGACTGAACTTTATGGGTTTCCATGCAGCCTACTGTAAACCCAATATCTGCTGCAGCTGCCAGCAGTGCAGGACTTACAGAAAGGGTGGCCTCTGTTGTTAGCATCTCTGCAATGGTTGGTACCACTTACTTTTTTTCTGATGTGATGTTGTTTTGCATCATGAATTATTATTCTTTTTTTCCCATGGGAAACACGCACACAACCACACATGTCCTAATTTTCATTCTGCTGGGAACTCCGTTTTTACCGTTTTGAGAAGTCATCCGTGCATCACAAGAATAATGTGCTTGATTTATAGAATGGGGATGCAAGAAATCTTGGAGATGTAAAACCCCGAATAACGGAAGAAACTAATGACAAATCAAAGATTTGGAAGCTCAGTGAAATTAGTGAACCATCTCAGTGCCGGTCCTTGAAGCTCCCTGAGAATTTAAGAGTAACAAAGGTATATTTTCTCGTTTTATGTTCATTTCGCCTAAAAGAGGTATTTGTGATCTGGCACAACATCCTTTTACAATCCGAAGCCATCTTGGGATTATGCTTTTATACATAGCAAAATAGTACTTTGGGTTACGTATTAGAACTAGAATATATTGCCGTGTATGTGCTGAAAGATCTTACTTGAACCCCATGAACATGCAACTAGTCGTAGGGGTTACATGCTCTGTATTTACAGAGAATAATTTATCTGCATCATAGCTATACTGGAAACTTTTATGTCTAGGATTTATATCTATCAAATCCATGTTTCCTCGATCTATACTTCTTCAATATATTGATCGCGCTACACAGTGAAGTCATGTCGTTATAGTTTAACCCATGTTCCATATGTCATCAAGTATCTGCCAAGAGCAAACCATTGAATGATGTGATGACTGTCTTGATTATGAAAATAGCTGAACAACTAAGAGATTCAATAATGGGAAAAATGGTAAGATTTTAAAAATTGTCGCATTAGAGAGATGGACTGGTTAGCTCTATTATCTGCATTATCTAGAGTCTAAATATTGCCATAAGTATTGATTCTAGAATATTAGCATGCTGCCTATATTGTCTACTTTCTCAGTTCTTCAGATTGTGGTTGGAGGTTCTATGCAGTCCTCGAATTCTTTGTTGCTCTCACTATATGTTCTGTTAATTCAACATAGTTGTCATATTTCCATGGAAACCAATATTCCAGATCTGGGTAATTTTCATTTATCAACATTGGCTTATGATATATTTTTAAAAATTATCCAGCCCATCTATCAAAATCCAAAATATTCTTGTTTTACTTTGCTTAACATACATGTGTTTAGTCTGATAAGGTTCTTTCTTGCATTGATCTAACAGATATCAAGATTGATATACACAAACTCAGGTAATGCTATCCTGGCATTAGCTTCAAATGCAATTCATTTACTCTGGAAATGGCAGCGAAGTGAGCGTAATTCAAGTGGAAAGGTAAGAATGGAGTGTAAGATTCTCCAACACGGATTTCAAGACAAATCATCTTGAAATGAAAATGTTCTCTTTGCAGGCAACTGCTACTGTTCCACCGCAATTATGGCAACCATCAAGTGGCATTTTGATGACCAATGATGTTTCTGACACAAACCCTGAAGAAGCTGTTCCATGCTTTGCTTTGTCTAAAAATGACTCTTATGTAATGTCTGCATCGGGGGGAAAGATCTCTTTATTCAATATGATGACATTCAAGGTAATGAATAGAAGAATATAGATTCTCTGCCTTTATGCTTCTGTGCTGTGCATGTTTTCATCTCTCACATTTAATCATGACCAAGTGCAGACAATGACAACTTTCATGCCTCCACCACCAGCAGCAACATTCTTAGCATTCCATCCTCAAGATAATAATATAATTGCAATTGGCATGGATGATTCCACAATTCAGATATATAATGTTCGAGTTGATGAGGTATCACAGTTGTACTTATTTGGGTTTTTATGGATGACTGTCGGTGTTTCTCGTTGTTAAAGAAGAATCAAAGTGGACCTTTGATCCTCATTCTCTTTATGGATGACTGTCGGTGTTTCTCGTTGTTAAAGAAGAATCAAAGTGGACCTTTGATCCTCATTCTCTTCTTGCAGGTCAAAAGCAAGCTTAAAGGCCACTCAAAAAGGATTACAGGCCTCGCATTCTCACATGTATTGAATGTGCTTGTTTCATCTGGAGCTGATGCTCAGGTGAATGACTTAAATTTTACATGTTTTTGCTCTGTCTTGAGTGTCCAGCAACATCATTGCACAGAAAGACAGAAACTGTACAATGCTGCCACTGAAATTTACTGTCTTTTCTACTGGCCTTACAATTTCTGTCTTGAAGAACAAAAAGAAAAAATAATCCTTCTCTCTTTTGGGGAAGGTAAAATGAAAAATCTCCGCACTGCAGATAGTTGGTCATAGTAAAGATGTTTCTTGCTCTTGTTCAAGTTTTGCTCATTCTGATATTCTTTTTACCTAAAAATGTTCTCTCCAGCTCTGCGTGTGGAGTTCTGATGGATGGGAAAAGCAGAAATCCAGATTTTTGCAACTTCCTTCTGGGAGATCACCAGCAGCACAGTCTGAAACACGTGTACAGTTTCATCAGGACCAGATTCACTTTCTGGTTGTACACGAAACGCAGCTCGCGATATATGAAACTACAAAGTTAGAATGTGTAAAGCAGGTAAGTTTTTGCAATAAGAATTTGTTAAGGTTTTCTGAATTCCAATCTCTTATAGATACTCTTTTCATCTTCAGTGGGTACCTCGTGAATCTGCTGCCCCAATATCTCATGCAACATTTTCATGTGATAGCCAGCTGGTTTATGCTAGTTTTCTAGATGCAACTGTGTGCATATTCACCGCTGCACACCTCCGTTTGCGATGTCGCATTAATCCTTCTGCATATCTTTCTCCGGGAGTCAGGCAAGTCTTTCATGAGTTAATATTTTATGACATTTCAGATGGATTCCAATTGGTTACTTTATCTTTTACCTAAAGGATTATCTGAATTCCATTTAGCATGTGATTCTTAACTGGAACTAGGATTTTATCCTTTTGCCATCAAACACAAAATGAAGTTTCTTACTCTAACTTCTCTTTCTTTCTTCTGGCAGTTCAAATGTACATCCACTTGTGATTGCAGCACATCCACAAGAACCTAATCAATTTGCATTAGGTCTATCAGATGGTTCAGTTCATGTTTTTGAGCCCCTTGAATCGGAAGGCAAATGGGGTGTCCCACCACCAGCCGAAAACGGCTCTACAAGCAGTGTACCAACCACTCCTTTAGTTGGAGCTTCAGCCTCAGATCAGGCACAAAGATGATCCAATAGTAGTCTCAGAAACCTTACATGCTCTACTTGCCAGCTCCTTGGGAATTTCGGTAATGTTGGCTATCTAATATTCTCTATACTCACTGATGAAGACTGAATAGCTTCCGTTCTGGAAATAAGCTAGCGCCCCCCATCTTGTTCCAGGAAACTGTGGTAGAACACCTGTACATTACATCTTCTTTCCGGGCATTGTGTAACACATTCTTCTCTATATTTTTCTGGATACATGCAGTTTTTGGAGCTGGATATGTAATTATCTCAGACCTTTGGCTCAAACATGCCAATTCACTAACAGTTTGGGTGAGATGTGATGTAAGATTAATGTTTTTAGTGAGTGTTAACAGTCAATTTTCCACCTTTATAGAGAGTAAACAAATTTCATTTTTTTGTCCCTTCTCTTTCTCAACTTATTCTATTTGATCAAACGATCTCTTGCTCCACTAGTTTTATTCATAGAACGCCCCAAAAGAGTTGCCGATTGCTACACCTATCTCATTTAGAATGTATAGCGCCTTTCGTTGCTTTTATTTGTAGACAATTGAATCCAAAGTACACAAGATGTGATTGATTTCAAACATAAAAGTTCCACACTCGTGGGCGTTGTCATTGTTAGCGACTCAGGACGATCCTGTCGGAGGTATCAAGGGATATTTCCACTAAACGTTAAGCGTGACGGCAGGCTAGAAGTGCAGTAGGCATGGAGAAGTTTACAAAAAGTGATGAGAGTTGTATTCCCCTTTGTTTGGGATAATTCTTTTCGAATTTCATCTTCAAACACTTCCACCACCTTCGCACACCAATATATTTTTGATCGAGACTCGTTTGCAAGCAAGGAGTGGAGATGGAGCTAAGTACATCTGATCTTCACGTATTTGAGGAGGGAACTATGTGAATACGTATGATCGAGATGGCTGCAAGGAGCGGAGCAGCCGCCAAGGCGATAGCGATATTTGAATTTTAGAAAACAATTTGGAGAAAAGATTTTAGATTCATATTTAATAATATATAATTTAAAAACAAAGTCGAAGGATATCAATGTTTTGAATTTAAAAAAGGAGCGGACCATCCATTGCAATTTTTATTTCCATCAATTATGCTGCAACAACAAAGCAAAATGGGAAAACTGTATTGTAAGTGTAAAATATTTCAATTAATTAATAATAAAAGGAAACAACTACTCACATATTTGATGAAATTCAAATCTATGGTCATCAAATGTTGGTGATATCTCCACTTGATTCCAAAACCCATTGATAATTATAATCTCATATGTTGGTGATATCTCCACTTGATTTTAAAACCCATTGATAATTAATACTTGAAGTATACAATACTATATAGATTCTCGCATCAGAACAAAATAGTAATATTCAGACAGCAATCAGACACCTCGGCAATTTTGCTCATATACTCAACTTCACAGTAACATTTGTGAACTGATGACCCAGATTAGATAGCCACAAATTCTGTCTAATCTTAGTACCATTTATACTAACAGCGGCGTTATGCCATTGAATATTCCCTTGCACAATAGTTATGAGACCTTAATCTAATGGTTGCACTATGGCCCAAATCCCATAGATGAATTCAAAATCAAGAGTTCTAATCACACCAAACCTATTGATGTTTTCCCACTTTTTATGAGATATTATAATTTACCCACATTCATATTAGTGAAGTGATTGAACTGAGAGTTATTAATACATGTTTATATTCTTTATATATTGATGTATTTAATTAAATCGATCTAATGCTCAAACATATATACATACATATATATTTATATTTATATGATATGACAAGCCACCTTTTAGTATTTAGACAGTAGTAAAGCAGGTTTGATTTGCATCTTATTAAAACTAATAACAAACTCACATTTCACCATAAAATTCTGACCAGCCGACACCAAACTAGTCCGGAAGTGTGCCAATTGCCTCCAACATGGTTTGAAACATGCTTCATACCTCAAACAACTAACATCTAAGCCGGAAAAACATGACAGATGCCGTTACTTATCAATATCAAACATGCATATCAATCATTGAAGCAGCATTTATATACACAAGTTCTTGAGTCGGAAAAAGTTTTTCCAGACCGACAAGGAACGACACTTAAGACCACGCCCAAGGAAGATGTTATGTACATTTCTTTCCTAGAGATACAGGAGAGAACCTTCACATGTGGCACGGATCGGAAAGCAATTGTACTAACATGCTCAGAACAAACTTTCAATGTTCAGAATATATACAATTTCATAGACGATATGTGCTTTTATTGCAGCCATACGTAGAGAGGATGTCCTGTGCTGATGAAATATGCGTCCAGTCTGGGCTCTATTCAGGCCTAAAACTCACCAGGTTAGGGAGATCAGACGACTGGAGCTTCTTTATGTCATTGGCAGTGACCTTGCAGGACTCCAATGTCAGTGACTTCAAATTTTTAAGTGACTTGAGATGCTGCAAACCAGCACTTGTTACTCGAGAATTTGAAACGTTCAACGACACCAGCTGTATAAGTCCTGCATTTACAGGTGAAATAAGAGAAAATTTCGGCCAAAGAAAAAAGAAAAGGGAAATAGAGAATATCGGTAAATATCAGTTCATATCCTGTCGGATCCATTTGTATGAGCTAAAGCAAATATGCTAAGTAGATATAACAAATGAGCTTTAGACAGAATGTTTCTTGGATAGAAAATAAGAACAGCATGGATGTTAATTTGTGCAAGTACCAGAAATCCATTCCAAACTCCTGTCTGTCAAGTGGTTGTTCTGGGACAGATTCAGCAGTGTCAAGGATGTAAGGTCCTTAATGTTCTTTACACCAGCATCAGTTAATCCACCACCACAGATTTCCAGAGACCGCAGGTTCTTGAAAGCTGAATGAAAAGATGCAAACAAATTGAAGATGATGAGAAAAACGGTCACCATGAAAAATGAAAAAGCTAGCAACTTGTGAAGCACACAAGTAATAACTTGCCAACCCTCGTAGAATTTCACAAATCGCCCTGATTTGGAATTTTGGACAAATAAAAACAATTAATTATTTCTGGCAATAACAAAAGATGAGCGCAGTTGAGTACAATGAGTTAAGTTATTAGCATACATCGCAGATAATTGGTTCCAGAATCAGTAATCCGTGCTCCAAAGAGATCCAGATGCATCAACCCAGTCAAATCTGCAAAGAAGAAATTTCATACTTCAAATAACTTTATAAACACAGAACAGAGCATTCTCCTCTGTGATCTGTCGCCTGAAGTCTTAAATGTAGCTAAAAAAAAGGTGTGAAATACCAAGTACTGTCACACGAGCATGAAAACAGCAAAAACGATCACTCAAGAATACAGAAAAAGAAAAGGAAAGAATGGCATCAAAGTCTTTCTAGGTGATATAAAGTCTTGTATGGGGCAAAATCCTGACTCCAGGTGACAAATAAGAAAAGAATTAAACAGAAAAAGAAAACTAACAAATCAAAAGAAACCTAGGACATGTTGGGCTTTTCAGGTTAACATCAACTTGGAAGTAGAAATAATAGCATGCCTACAGAGACACAAACCTTCGAACCACGTCATCTACATGTCATACACAAACGCCACCAATCACAATTCTCGAGATTGCTGAATTTATCAGCATCAACAGAAAAGCATACATCTGTAGGGGAGTTTTTCCTTTTGGTTACCTATCATATTTGGAGGCTATCACTGAATAAAAACAGTGATGCTGTTATACTGAAAGCTTTTTCATGCATCAATTTTTTTATTTTGTAATAGACATTCTGTGGACAACTTACAAACTAGAGACAAAAAATTTAACTTTGAAATAACATGCGGGAACCAGATGTCAGCAGAGAATAATCTATTTCTACAGTAACATGCTATCTCTTTTGACAAAATATATTTCCTGCTGCAGTTTAATGTTGTCCTATGCAATCCATTTATAAAGCTCAACTTCAGACTGGAATATCGAATCATGTTTTTAACACTAGGGAAACATGGAGAAGGAGATTTGTCCTGTCCACTTTGAAGCGTCTGGCTAAGACGATACAAATATTGAAACCTTTAAGAGCGGAGGCTAAACAGTGGAGAAAAAGCCACAAACAAGGGCCAAACAAAGATCCATAACAGAAGCGGCACATAACTTGGACAAGAGAGTGCAGTACCCCGTGCATACAAATGAAGCAAATGTAATGAATATTAAACTGAGATCATGCTGATAGATAACTGCAACAGTCACCAGACCAAGAAATCTTACTTGTAAGAGCAGCAAGGCCAGCATCAGTAATTTGACGAGCATCCAAATTGAGGGACTTGAGAGAGGTTAAGCCAGACAACTTTCTCAAACCAGCATCCGTAACAACAGTGAAGGAAAGATTTAAACTCTCCAGATTATGCAGACCTGCATAGATGACCAAAAATGAATCAAGGTTGAGATTTTGCCATTTATAATGACACAATACAATTTGAAATGTCTACTGAACAATCATAAACATACTTAAAAGCAAAAAATAGGTCTCTTGGCACAAGAAATAGTTGCAGAAAGCCATTTGGAATCCATTAATAAACACTAACATTTGTGCGCTAACCTGGGGCAGTTATTCAAGAGGTTACATTCAAGCTTCAGAGACGGACAGGGAATTTTTCCCTAAAGTTTTCAATGGGCACCAGAACTTGGTTATGCACACATCACAAAGCTGATATTTCAGCTGATTCTTGGAGCTCAGAAAAAACATTTTGACATAGGCTTAGCTTGGGAGAGGATATTTCATAGCTGAACCTCATTTATATTTGTCTGGATCAAGGCCTGAGAAGTCTTATAAAAAATTATCTTTTGGCATAATCCTGTTCCAACTTAGAACATGCAGTCACATTTGCTCATGCTCAACTTGAGAAGCAGCGCATATTCAATTATGAAATAGGATACCAGAATAGCGTCCAAGGAACTACATGTAAATATTAAACTATAAAACAAGAGAGATGCATATCACTAATAGGCCCCTAAACGCAGAAAACTCAGATGTATCTATACAGCAATATAGAAAATATATTATTTGTACAGATGACTTCAGTATCATCCAAGGATTGTTCCGAACCGGAAAGATGGCGTAGTCCACTGCTTCCAACTTCAGTGTCTGACAACTCCAAGCATTTCAGACGAGATAGGCCTGACACCATGGGCCAGAGGAACCAATGTTAGCAAGTGAGAGAAACAGCATCATTTGCAACAAAGAAATATCAGGATATATATGAGGAAAGCAATGAGGTAAATAACAAAATCATCTGCAGCAATTTCATGATACCAGGAGTGCATCAGACTATGAAGGCAAATTCAATTTTGATGCAGAAATATAAAAAGAAAATACACTCAGCCAACACAAAGCTAGCAATTAAAATATTAACCTGCAAGGTGAACCATCCCTTCATCATTAATCCTGCAAGAATCCAAGTTTAAGCTCTCCAAATTCGTTAGACCTGTGGCACAAACATTCAGCATTTGTGACCATTATTCTATTAAATGGAAATCAATCAACCTTCACATGAACAAGCATACAACCTTCACATGAATGTTGCACGAACACAACTAAATCAAATTATATTATGGGGGGCGCTGTTTAATTCCACTTGACAAGCTAAATTTACCTTTAATATGCACCAACATGGCACCTGAGATCTCATTGAATCCCAAATTCAGAACTTTCAGAGATTGCAACTCTGCGTCAAGCAGAGAAGACAAATATTAACTCGAGAATCATGTCAACAATTCACAATAGAATGCAAATAACTATATTCTTCTGTTACATTTGCAGGTTGAAACCAAGGTTTAGATATCTTACTTGAAAATTTATCACAACCATCATCTGTCAAATTACATCTGCTGAGATTCAAATACAACAAGGCACCAAGAGCTGCAATGAACAAAATCCCAGCACGTAGTATAAGAAACTGGTCTAGATAATGGAAACTACGATATTGAAGTTCTTGCGGCACATAATTTCAAAAATTTTACCATCATGGTTAATTAACAAGAGACATGTGATTGATGCAATGAAAAATGCTGTGCATCAAATCACAATTATCAGGTTCCAAGGAACTAGGTCAGGCGGAAACAGAAATAAAACCAAGCACAAGATGAACCTGTAAGTGAATCCAGACATGCAGCAGTGACAGGGCAACCCTCCATATTCAAAAGAGTAAGGTTCTTCAAATCTATCAAACAAATATTGAGAAAATTAGAAACTTTATTTTTGTCAACACCCTCAAGACGCAAGGGATCTGCAGCTTAACAGTGTTGCTTTCGCTCTTATCCTGCGAAAAGACCTCTTCACACAGTATTCTTGGGAGACACAGAATATGGACAGCAGCACATCAAAATAAAGTCAGAAATTTCTCGTATTCTCATTTTCGGATCACTATATAATTAAGGTTCCAGAAAAGGTTTTGACACAACATATTTTAATGGTTTAAAACCATAAAATAGACTTGAAGAGAATAAGAGAACTCCCATGGGTCAAATGACATGAATCCTTTTGCTTTAAACCACAAATGAACCAAAAATCATTCGTACAGGTTGCTTATATTACCTCTTAGGAAGGCAACACCATTATCAGTAACCTTACTGGAAGCAATTTGTAATGACTTCAAGCTTGTAAGTCCTGCAACACAGAGAGAAACAAGTCGGAGACCAGTAAGGAGCGGAGTATCAGATGGTGTGAATTATATGTACATTCTTATCAAAATAGCTCGCTACAATGTGTTCAAATACAAGAGATAACCCAGTATCAAATTTTAGGATTTGGAGAATAGAACATGAGCTACCTGAGAGAGCCCTTATATCAGCATCAGTGATGCAGTTGCAACAATTAACATTAACAGATTCAAGCTTAGAAAGTCCTGTAAAAAAAAGGACAAGGTAGATCAGAGAATGAAATGTATAGGGTTCAAAGGGAAAGTGAACCAAGTCCAATATATCGACAACAATTAGGATATTATGTTGTCAAGAAGGAATTTGATTCCATATACATCAGCAACTATTATGTCACGAACAAGCTTGTATCAGTAAAGCTGAACCACAGGCGCATTAGATGGCTGTTGAGCATACAAGTCACGGTTGAAAGAAAGGAAGTCTCTCATACCCATCTCACCATATTAATTCAAGTTTCGTTTTTCCTGTCTGCCATTTAAGTCCCTGGCCCTTGAATGGTGCTAAACCAAAAAAAAAAAAGAGTAAAAGAGCACAAAAGATGATAAAAACCTTAGTACATTTTCATCGTTCAATTCCCTCAAATATATCTGTATTCTAAGTCTATCAAGAACTCAACTTGTATGGTCCAGATCACAATTACGACGACAATATTGTTTCTCCATCAGAAGAAAATTTCATTCACAGGAAAAAGGAACCTTCAAGTTACCTGTATTTCCTAAAGTTTAGCAAGATTTTGGTGAAGTTAATGCATCACAACAACAAAGCATATAAAGCATAAATGCCTAAAACTAAGGAAGCCAGTTTGTTCCGTTATTATTTACTAAAAAACGATTTCCAGAAAAAGCAGATATTAAAAATCCCAATGCCTCTAATTCCATACATGATTAGCATTATTAAGAAAACTACTTCACGACTCGGAGAGAGTTCACAAAATAAAAACCTTTTAGATGGACAAGCCCTCCATGGATCCTTGGACATCTCTCCAGGTCCAACTTTACCAAGTTGATTAAGCCAGATAAGGAACTCATTCCTTGTGCAGTGATCAAGTTGTTTCTTTTAAAACTTAGAGTAGTCAGGTTTGACAGACCTACAAGGTAGAGAAACAATAGTACATATCAGCTCATAAGTTTTAAACACATGTCGTAGAGTTCGCAACCACCATGGCGTCATACAGCTCTCTCCCAATTTCTTGGACCCTAGTTGTTTAAGTAGACAAAACATGTGGTCCACCAAAATGCTCCAATACAACTGCAGGCTCAAGCTAAACACATACAATGCAGCATGGTTGCAGAATCAATTCCTGAGGTGTCATCGCCCAACCAATTATTGGCCCAAGCAACATAAGAGAAAAATGAGGAAAAAGAAACATAGCTACTAGTTGCATTCTTCCTTTTCCATCCAGGCCATATCAAATCAGGCCCTTCCTCTGGATTATATCAATTGGGATGGAGAAGGTGTGTGGCTGGGCAGGGAGTGTCAACAAGTTCTAAATTGTACCTTACAAGAGGCTGCTAAGCGCTAAGTTATGATCAAAGAGTAAACCAGGTATCAAATTGGTCAGTAAATTATTGGGATGAAAACCCTTTAATAACTTATAACGTTGATATAACATTGTAGTCAACACTTGCAGTCCAAACAGATTTTCGCAGAGGGTCAAAACCTACACTTTAACTGCAAGAATTTCATGAATGAAAAACCACATTCTTAGTATTAGAGGAAAAAGTTCCTACCATTGATCTGTTCCAGGCCTTTGTCAGAAATCTGGTCACAGTAATTAAAATTCAAGGCTTGAAGATTTTTGCAATCTTTGAGATAAATTAACCCAGAGTCACTAACATCTGAACCCGAAAGATCCACAGAGAGTAGAGATGAACCCTGTGAAGAGACAACGTCCATCCAATTGTCACTAAATCCTGGGTATTCTCCCAAATTAAGATCCTGCAACAAACAGAAAAGTGAGCATGAGAACAGCTGTTGTCTATCCTTTAGGCAGCCAAAGCAATTTGTGACCCATTTCTTCACTTAGCAAAGCTTGCAGACCTGAAGAGCACAATCCCGAAAAGCTTCAAGTACAGAATCAGTTAGACATTGGGAACACACTAGATCGTCAAAAATCTGTTGACTTATATCCCTTGGCAGCATGGAGAAGGTGCTATATTTGTTTATGTCCTTCAACAAAAGAAAATTGCTTGTCAATACATTTAAAACAGTTTGGGCTTTCCCTCTTATACAGTGAACTATAAACAGAGTAAACACGCCAAACATACTTGCCGAATTTTATATATACAAAGATCCATAAGAGATGGGCAACTTCGTTTCCCTTGACTAGCGTCCATAGATGATCTAGAAAATGAGGTTCCAAGCCATTTTGAGCTCCCACTTTTAGTATATCTACCAGAAACCCCTCGGTTCAGGTTATCCTCGTTTACTGGCTGGTCTCGCTTCCTGGAACAAGCTCCTCCCATTTTTTACTGTATCCTATTCTATTTAGTATTTACATTAAGAAAACTGCAGCAAAGCCATGCAGTTTTCAACTTATCACCAATGCTAGGGGTACAAATTCAGCGTCACCCTGCAAAACATAAAGAAATCAGATGATTCATCATGATTCTTGATGGGTTACGAGTACGCATACAAGTCTAAGTCAAACTTTCCTCATCCTCTTTCAAGAAAGCGCCTAATTTTTACATCAAATTATACAAATGAAAACATATAGATCAGTTATTACATCCAGGACTTGCAATTACGGCATGCCCACGATACACTGGACAAGAGAAGAGACAAGTACATAACAAATATAGCGTAAAAGCATATTTAGTAAATACGGAAGAACACAAATTAGCAGCTTCTACGAAAGAAAGTATAATCCTCGTCCCCGTAACAAGTCAAAAATAACTACCACTACAGAACTGTTGCCTTAGAAGCCTCAATTCCCCACTGCACAAGATTAAATATTTAGAACTATAACAGGGAGAAAGCCACATGCTCAGTACAAACTGCATAAAAGAATTAATAATTAACAGTGAGAATTCAGAGGCGAAAGCCTATGTCTGGAAACTTCAGTTCAGAACTGTTGCCTTAGAAGCCTCAATTCCCCACTGCACAAGATTAAATATTTAGAACTATAACAGGGAGAAAGCCACATGCTCAGTACAAACTGCATAAAAGAATTAATAATTAACAGTGAGAATTCAGAGGCGAAAGCCTATGTCTGGAAACTTCAGTTCAGACTTACTTCCTTATCACAACACACACCCCCACCCCCCCAACCCCACCCAACTTCCCAAAGCAAAACACTATTTTTATGCATTTAAGTCACACGATCACACGGGAAAAATAGGAAAAAAACTTGCTAACAACAACTAGGGTGTTATAAACTGAAGCCCATCAATGACTGAATATTTTCATCAAGTAACTCACGGATTAACTCCTCCAAACCACAATCACCCAAGAAAAACACAACCCTCCATCAAACTTCCCCTGGACCAACATTCTTCCTTCAAACAAATATCAAAAACCCAAAAAAAAGAAAAAAAAACTTCTACTTTCCCAAAAAAAAGTGCCTAAACGACACAAGAAGAACGACAGACCTTAACTCTTCCATCATCGGAAGCATCGCCGGTGTCTCAAACTACGTCAACCTACACAAGCATGCGTATAATTGAGAGAGAGAGAGAGCGTGGAAAGTGGAAAGTAGCGGTACAAGAAGAAGAAGATGATGATAGAGGAGAAGAAGCGTACAAGAAGAGGGAAGAGAGAGTTGTTGCTGAGTCCGAGCCAGATTCCAAACCAACCAACCACCGCCACGTGGTGGAGAAACACGTCGGGTTTTTCTGCTTCGGGAGAAAAATGATGATAAGAAAGGAGAAACTGATAAAGGGTTTATGTGTGTAGGTCCCACCCCCTAATTAGATCATTTTATTTATTATTTTAATATACAAAATGGGTTTGCTTTTATCCGTTTCAGCGGCCCCACTTCAGTGGAAGATTTTGTACGCTATCTCAACATTTATTTTTTTGAGATGATTAGATTTAGGGTTTAAATACATTATTATCGAATTATGTATTTTGTTTCATTTACACTTCTAAAATATAAAATAATACATAATGCATATAATATTTTCGGAAAAAGTATGTTATACAATTTATAAATTTTTATTTAATTGCATATCCACAGTGCTACATATAAATTTTTACTCAATATATGTAAATACACTTTATGCATAATTCAGGGGTGCAAAGTGTATGATATTGAAAATGAGCACATTACCCTTTTATGTAAAAAATATAGCAATTTATCCTCATATACTTTCTAAAATGAAGCAATTTACCTCCCTATATAAGGAGGTAAATTGCTTCATTTTAAAAATCATAAGGGGGTAAATTGTTGTATTTTAAAAAATACAAGGAGGTAAATCGTATTTGTTTTTTCACAAGTAGGTAATTTGCTTATTTGCGATATCATAAGGGGGTTGCTTGCATTTTTTCCTATGAATTTTTATTAAAATATAAATAATTATATTTATACGCCATGATTTATGATTTGTTTAAATCACTTTTGCTTTTTTGGTAATTACATATATACTCATCATAAA
Source organism: Sesamum indicum (assembly GCF_000512975.1). Lineage (NCBI taxonomy): Eukaryota > Viridiplantae > Streptophyta > Magnoliopsida > Lamiales > Pedaliaceae > Sesamum > Sesamum indicum. The sequence goes on from NC_026147.1 coordinate 14,124,889, forward strand.
TGTCAATATCATATACGCAAATCACTATTTTTTAAAGAATTAAACATACACATCGCAAAAAAGTTAATATTATTGTACAAACTATTTCTATTTTTTAGTGATCGGGGATGATTTATATAATTATACAAAAAAATAAAATAATTTGTGTAAAATGTAAATAGACCATAAGTTAGAGACTAGAAATATAATGGATAATTACACTCTCCTCCCATGAGGTTTCATGTAATTACACGTAGAATCTTTGTAATTTGAAAAATTACATCTAGTACTCTTGATGTATACTTTCATTTAACAAATAAACTCCTCTTTTAGTTAAATTCACCGAATTTGCTGATATTAGCAGAAAAAGGGGGGAGGGGAATAAATTCATGTTTTCCATCGATTAACTTATTATTGATTTATTGCAGGTCAAATAATTTTTTTATGATCAAATTGCTTTATATATTTTCACGCATTAATGCTTGTGAGGAGGTATATCTTTACCGTTATAAAAGTAGTTTAGTTAGAAAAACTTTGTTTGACCTGTAATAAGTTTTTATTTAATTTTTTTTATTAATAACAATATATTTAATTAATTTTAACTAACAAAAACTTATTTATTAGACAAAAATAAATTCAAAAAACATTGTATATAATTTTATAAACTATAATAAATTTACATATAATTATATAATTTCAAGAAAGAAGCGTATAAGTATCCATAATTATAAGAGTTAAAAGGGGGTATATTGCTATTCACCCAAAATTCATATATTATGTATAATTACAACAATATTATGTCAATTATAAATAATTAAGAACTAATTAAAATAAATCTAATGTAGGGACCACACTCCGATTTCGCAAATGAATAGAACAATTCGACTTTCTAAAAATGACTAAATGCTCTAAATATCAACTCGTTATTCATCTCAACACGAATCCAACGTAATGACGACATCATCAATCTTCACAATAATATAAGTATTCATCGATATATAAATTATAACGAGTAGGCCGATTCAATCGTAGTTATAAAATATCATATATGTTTTTAATTGCATTCAACATTATTCAAAATAACTTCCTACATACCATACTAATTTGAATATCAAAAACTATAATTAGAAACATTTCCCATGCTAGTAACAGGTGTGTGGGTAGGTATCAGAATATAATCAAGTTGACTCGAAAAAGAGTTGAAGGACCTAACCCAAAAATTATTGAATCTTACTTCAAAATCAAATAAAAATTAGTTGTTATTATTAAAATAAATAAAGATTCAAAATTAATGAAATTCAAACTTATGATCTTGATCCGAGTTTGAGATTATGATGACTTTGATGGTAGTCCAATCTGGATAGGTGCTTGGAATATAAGAAAATGAGCAAACGTTGGAATTACTAAGAGGTTCTCAACATAAACCCTCCAATTTTTAAATTAGTTGCGTGCAAGATCAAGAAAAAAAATAAAGAATATTCTTATTTTTTCAACAAATGATGTACATTGCCCCATAATAGTTCTGAATTGTTTACAACGTCAAACGCCCGTACTTGTATAAATTCAAATATCATAATCTTATATCTTCTAGATATCAAGCGATCGACGATGATAATTCCAATTTATTGGATCGGGTAAGATCTGATCAAGAGAAAAGGTGTATGAATCTTTATTTTGTTTGGATATTTTGAAGTCGCATTGGGGTAATTTTTGACTTTGAAGTCCCTCATTATTAGATTCTTGTACGATATTTATATAATTATATTCATGTCTTTATTTAGGGTTGTCCAAGTGTTAAATCCAGTACTGTGTGTGATTAATTAATCTTGATACTAATCATTGTTATTTTTTAACGATTATATTTGTTTCAATAATTAGCTTATGAGTTATTCTCATTTATTTTAACATTATTGAAAGGTTAAGACATAAGAATTATCGATTGATTGGCGCTTATGATGGAGCGGCTAAGCCATCCCGATTTTGGATTATTATTTTTAAACTTTTAATAGTTGACTCCTAAAAATAGGCTATCAAATTACAATAGATTAAAGTTTTTATTTGTTTATTGACTAAAAATGTAAGTTAATAAGCTTAAATAATTCAACAATATTGAATTTTTTCAAATTTCCGTACAAAATTATTGAATATTTTCAAAATAATAAATTAATTAAGGTATCTATTCATTTTTATTTGAAATAAATGCTTAACTTATCTATGTGATTATTCATGCTTCAGTCAAAGTGATACATCGTCTTCCAATTTAATATTTGTCCGACAAAATAATAAAGAGGGGGATTATTTTAAATAGTCATTATTTATTTATTAAAGTACAAGTATATGTTAACAAATAAATTATTTGATAAAAGAAATGAATAAATAATAATAAATTCCTTACTTATAAATAACTACGGTACAAATTCATGATAATCAAATACTATCTACTACAATATAAATGTGAAAATTTTAAGTTGAACGATGATTAAATATGGTCAATATAGTTATCGTGATTTTCAATTATAAGTTTTGGTCGCGCTTACAGAAACAATGAGAAATATCCATTATACAATCGTAGTTAATTAGTAAATTTTTCTTTTTTTAATTATTATTATGTTAATTAATCATGAGTAAAAATCATATTTGTTCTTATGGCTCATCTAAAATGATTTTTCAATCATTATTGTGGTAATATTTAAGTCTATATATTATGACGATCATTTTAAAATTTAACTCTATATTATTTTCTCAAATTCATTTTTTCCAACTAGTCGTCAATATTATTTTTAAAATTTATTATTATTATTTTATTATTTTGATAAAATTCCAAATAAAATACTCAAATTGTTAAAGTAAAATTCCAGAAAAGATTAGTTTTTTTCCCCTTATAGAAGTGATAATCATATTATTGTATTAATATTTCAATAAATTGTATGTATAAGTTCATCGATACATTATTATTATGACAAACAATATTTAAAATAAATTATAATAAATCCACATAAAATAAAACAAATGCCTACACATTTGATGAGATTGAACACATGACCTCAAATTTGTTCCTGAGATATTAGTCATACTTATTGCTAAAATTCTATAAATCAATTATCAACATTTAGTAATAAATTATAGTCAATTAATAATAATTATTCAATAGAATAAATAACTATTATTACTATTAAAATAAATTAAAATTCTAGTGAAATTCAAATACATAACCTCAAAGCCACAAAGCCTCAATTTACTACTAAGTTAGGAGTTACCTTATATAAAGTACTAGCCGTTATAACACGTTATTTTTATGTGCATGTAATAAATAATCTTTTATATTTTAGAATATATTATAAATAAGAGTAAAATACATAAAACCAGTATATTATATTACATTAATAAAAAAAGAAAGAAAAATATTATTAATTAATGTAAATTTTGAAAAATTGAATAAGTTAGTTATTTTGTCATGAAAGACATTTTTGACATCACCAAAAAAATTAGTGTGGCGATGTTAATAACTGTCGTTACGAGCATAAAGAGCTTTTTCTTTTTATATTAATATAGATAACAGTGGTAGAAATTAGTGGGGTCAGAACTTTGATTATTAGTTAAGTTGGTAAAGAAATTATGATTGTGAATCTTAATTATTATTAGCGATGACTAACTCAAGATTTGATAGATGGTGAGAGGTGATTGGTCCGATCGGGGGGTAATGATTTCACCTAAAGAAATTCCAAACTTTTGTCTTGGGATATTGATTATGACTCCAATTTTGAGGAAAAATTTCTAGGTTTGTTACGAGGTTTAGAATTTTGGAATCATCATCGTTCTTCCATCCTATAACATTTAGGTATTATTACATTTAAAATTCTTGTTTCGTGTTTATTACAAATTATCCTTAATTTTAGCGTAATATAGGTGTCATTACTGACAAGAAAAACATACGAGTAGTTTGTATAATTGATTACTTGAAAATACCCTAAAATAATTGATTATTCCCTACATTATAAATTATCATAGCTTAAAAATTGTAATAAATTAATATTATTTACCACCGATCAGATAAAATCGACGGTGAAATTTAATTATTGACCATGATTAATTAATATTTTTTATTTTACATTTGATCAAAATATTTGACATAGTTTTTAGTTATACCAAATGTTTTGGCATCACTTGCATAAACAACAGCTAATAACAATTGTGTAATCGTGGTTAATTAGCATTCCTCATGATTCATCACTTTTAATTATGATAAGTAATCATAATAAAATATTTTTAAATTATTAATTTAAATTAATTATTTATATTTTTAAAATATTTTATAAATAATACGAAAATGTGATAGGAGATGTATAATGTATGAAAATAGGCTTCAAATTCAGGCACTTGAATGGTCTTGAATAGCCTGCGTGCTGAACCAATCCGCTGTGCCTCGTTTGTTAGTTTCAATTGGGTTAAATATATCCAATTAAATATACTATCTTATAATTCACTTTAACCAAAGAGAATAGGCAGGAGAAATCGTACTTAAATGTTCTCTGTCTTCTTCACTTATCTTATTTTTTAGGCTAAATTCCTTTTTATTGTCTGTATTTTTCTAAATTAATTAAAAAAATTCTGTGATTTGAAAATAGGCAAAAAATTCCCTCGTATTTTATAAACCCCTGCAAAATATCTCATGCCATTAGGAATTGATGGAGCGTGCACTGCACGTGCAAGTGGTGGGGACTGTTTTGGCATCCTTGTATGATTTTTTTATTGCTATTATAACTAAAATGCCCCTATATAACTATATAATAGTTTTTGGACATTTTTTAGTTGCTTAAGTTTTTTAATGTTAAAATTTAAATTAAAATCATAATACAAAATTTAATTATCTTAACGAATATGGATTTTAATGAATTAAAAAAATTATACATTATTATTTTTATTTTAAAATTATTTAAAAATATGGTTTGGATCTTTTTCGGGTTCGCCTCAATTCCTCGTTCGCTAACCATGTACCCCAGAAATTTTCTGCCTCCTACTCCAAAGGTGCACTTGTCTGCATTCAGTTTCATTCCGTACGACCTCATTATACTGAACGCTTGTGCGAGGTCCTCAAGGTGATCCTGCGATATCCTACTTTTGACCAACATATCACCAACGTATACTTCCATTGTTTTTCCCAGCAGGTCACCAAACATCTTGTTAACCAGTCGTTGATATGTTGCGCCCACATTCTTCAGACCGAATGGCATCATGTTGTAGCATTATGGTTTGGATCTTTTTCGGGTTCGCCTCAATTCCTCGTTCGCTAACCATGTACCCCAGAAATTTTCTGCCTCCTACTCCAAAGGTGCACTTGTCTGCATTCAGTTTCATTCCGTACGACCTCATTATACTGAACGCTTGTGCGAGGTCCTCAAGGTGATCCTGCGATATCCTACTTTTGACCAACATATCACCAACGTATACTTCCATTGTTTTTCCCAGCAGGTCACCAAACATCTTGTTAACCAGTCGTTGATATGTTGGGGCTTGGCGGGGTGGGAACGGGGGTTGGAGTGGGTGGGGGAGTAGGTTCCTTTTTTAAAAATTATTTTTATAATATATATTTAATAAATCTAAACCCTTTATTTTTTTATAAATCTAAAATTTAATAGTTAAGATTAATTAATTAGATTTAACAGCTCTTATCTAATCAATAAAGATTCAACGATCATAAAAAAAGAATAATATGTAATATGTAAGGACATAACAATCATTTCATCAAAAACTTAACGCCGTTAATTATACTTAACAGAGAGGGACAATTGAGTTGAAAACACCCTATTTTCAAATTAAAAAAAAAATTTATTGAGTTTTTAAAACACAAGGAATCTTATGTAACCTATTGTTTTTTACTTTATTTTGGTAAACAAAAACGAAAAAGCAGGAGTGTCAAGGGCCAATACCTTTTTTCTATCGACACATTGAGAAAATCACTTTCATTCGAGAATTTTCATTTGAGATTTTAAAATGCCTTTTTTTTTTTATTTTATAAGTATTTGATAGTTTTGGCGATGTGATTGTTGATTTGTTTTTAATTTTCTTGTGGTTGTGCACATGAAATGAGTAATTGCTAAGAATCAATGCGGTTTTATTCTAAAGTAATCGTGGCCGATCGCTAAAACCTACACATAAGGAGACTATCATGATTTTATGACAACGATAAGTATCATGACTTTTCATCGATACAATTTTATTTAAAAATATAAGGCTTAAATAAATTTTACACCCTTAAGGTATATCACCTCAATTACCCCCCTAAACTAAATAAATCTTCACTTACCCCATCTCTTTGTTATAATCCTTTAAATTAAATTAAATAGACAAAATTATCCTTGACTATTAATAATATAATATATTCACTTGATTACCCTTTATAATAAAATATATCAATCAATTTGACTTAAAATTTAATGAAACTACGATGTTTATAAATTAATAATAGATTAGTGTAAATTAATTAAGTATAAAATAATTATTTTAAATTTGAGCAGATAAGTGTCGTATTGTTTAACGATTATTTAAAAATGCAATAGTTTCAAATTAATGAATAAAAATGTATTTTTAATATTAAAAATTTACTCATACCAATATTCTTACTCACGGGTATTTTAGTATATAAACTCTATCCGTTCCTAAAAAAATTTGTTTCAATAGGTATATGTGTTCGAGTTTCGATCTAATGTAAAAATATCAGGTACGAGTCTGGTTACTCACTATTAAAATAGTTTGGATTTAGGTATTATCCATAAATTGACAAGCCTAACATGTTGGACCTGGAGTTAGGTTAAGAAATTAAAAAAATTTACATTATGTTTGGTTTTGTTTTTAACTTGTTTTTGGGTATTTTGTGGAGATAGAGAGAGAAAAACAAAGATAAATAAAAATAAGTTAGAGATAGTGTGTATGTTTGGATTTGTTTTTGGAGATAATATAAAATAAGTATGTTATGTTTGATGTTGGGTAGTGGGGAGACAAAAAATACTGTTCATTGTCAAAT
>NC_026147.1:14132095-14165485 GCF_000512975.1 Sesamum indicum
TTTTATATTTTTTAAAATTTTTAATTATTCCAATGATGTAGAAAATATTACGTATAAAATATTAAGTGGTTAAAATAAAATATATTTGTATTTAAAAATCAAATATATTTGTATTTAAAAATCAAATATTTAGAAACAAGACAAAATACTTAGAAACAAGACAAAAACATGGCAAAACAAGCAATGGCAAACATTGCTTCTGTTTTGGGCCATCTCTGAGATGGCCCAAAACCGAAAACAAACATAAGGTTACTATTTGAGAACAACAATTATTTTGTCAATCCCAAATTATCTCATTTGACATTTGAACACCAAAACGATAGACTGGACAGCAACTTGAGGTGAGGACGGCGAGGGAGGTTGAGGAATTCGGTGATTATACGTTGAATTAGGATAGTTTTTGAGTTTTGACCATTTTGTTCATAATCAAGCCGCCTAAAATTTTTCCATGCGATCACACGTGCTGAAAAGCAACCAAACATCAAATCTTTTGCAGAGGGGTGTTTACAAAAGTTCACTCTGAGCAATTATCAATTTTTCAATACAAATTGATCTGGGAAGTTGCTTTAGTACTCATTGTGTTTATTTTTTGCCTAATAAAAGATCTATTTATTTGTCAAAATTCACCAAATTTATTAATATTAATAAAAAAAATATGAATAAAGTTCCATATTTAACCATAATTAATTTAAACTTGACTTATTATAGGTCAAACAAATATAATCTGACTATAAGTGGAGTATTGTCAGAAATGATTTATTTGACATACGATAAACAAATAATAAGTCAATCAGATATATATAAATATGATTTTTCATCCCTTTTCTTTTTGTTAACATTTTGGCTTACGAAGGGATTTATTTATTAGATAAAAACAAACGTTTGGAGTATTTGATGTAATTAAATCTACATATAATTACATCAAATTTCATGAAAGAGTAGTGTAACTATCACTTATTTTAAATTCAATTGTCAATCTAATAGTGAATGTTGAAAATATCTGAAAATGTGAAAAATGGAAAAAAATTGAAGTTGAAGTGATGGAAAAACAAATTAATATAATAGATGTAGAAAGTCAGATTATGCTGCTTATGCTTTTTTTACTTGAATCAACTTAAAATAAATAGTTTAAAAGCATAAATTATAAAACAAAAATACTCTTTCAAGAAAAAGCTACTAAGTGCTTATTCTAAACTGTTGTAGACACCGACTAAGCTTATAGCGTTTTAGTTTTAAATGTTGTAAGATATTTTCATAAAAAAAATGACGAAACATCTTATAAAATATTTTAAACGCGTTATAAATTCACCCAAATGCCCTCTAAATTCCGCAAGAAAATTATATATTATTGCAAATGAAGGTAGCTTATTGGGCAGCCCATGAAATCAGTGTGATTGGGCCGACAACACTCCTCCAACTTTTACTCTATCTGATACCTGACATTAATCAGAACGTTGCCCAATTTCTGTTCTCTCTTCCACACCTTAAAAGAGGAAAAAAGAAATAACAAAGATATAAATTCTAGTATTTTTCTTTAATTTAATTTCTGCATCATGATCCATAAATGCTAGATGGAAAATTTTTATTTTAGTTCTTTAAGTACAAATACATTGTGTTTTTGGTCCTTAATTTTTAAAAAACACATTTAATATTGTAAGTTTCTTAATTTTAACATATTTAGTCCTATAATTATCTAAATATCAAATGAAGTCCTACATTTGTCTGAATTAAATATTTACTCCTCTAGTTTACTAAACTTGACACTTTTAGTACTAGATTTGAATGCCCACCGGAAAATACATGTATTCCTCATGCATGGATGCGGCTAGCCAAATGAAATGATATTATTTATACTTCTAAAGTTATAACAATTTTAAATTTCCAACTTCCCTTTGTTTTATTTGATAGGAGCAAAAACTGAAGTCTTTGAACCCGAAATCTTTAGGCCGAATATTTAATAAGTCTAAAAAAAGAACTTGTGAAACAAAATGTTAGCATTCCGATAATCAAGTCAAAAAACGCTTGTAGAAAAATAAACTCCAAGAAGAATGAAATAGCAACAAGTGCTTAAAAGGTGAAATAATAATTTTACTGATAAAAGTACTCAAGTAATTGGTTAATATGTGTGCGTTAAGAGAATATTGTCTGAAACCGAAAGGGAAGGTTGGTTTTTCTAGTTGTAGCTCCTAGCAGATGAGAAGGCAGGATCCATGGGACTCGGGTCAGCGCTTGCTGTGGACGAGTCTCCTAAAAGTTAGAAAGTTATTGGTAGAGATCTCTAGGGAGTCTTGGTTGTGAGGGAAATTTATGATGAAATAAGCTTCTTGAGAAGTACGCCTCGAGCTTTCAGGAGGTATTGGGGTGTTAATATTATTTTCTCGTCTTTGTCACAGTTTATATGACCACTTGCTCATTTTTAGAACAAATGATCTCCTGCCACCGAGAAGAATGACCAACTCAACTACCAAATCAACACTAGATGCCTTGGGCTGATAAGCGTGGATCATGGCCCATTCATTCTTGGGCCATGTACCTCAAGGCCCTCGACCACTAATCCATCCTCAAGATTTTGTTTTTTACCTAAAAAAAAGTAGGATGTTCGGGTTTTAGAGAACGGGTTTCAAATACACATTTGTACCGATACTAACTTTTTCTCATCCAGAAGGATTATTATGCATTTATTTGACAGGATTTTGGCTTCATTAAAAAAGAGAATATGACATTATCAGTATGATTAAAGATTATAGGGTTTGAGGAGATAAAAGGATTTTTGAGAATTAGGACATGAGTCTCTTTCTATAAACAACTAAATTTCTAGGGTTTATTCGTGTTTATGAGATTAATAAAATGCGTGAAAAGATCGTATTTTTTTTCTTGATTAAAATTCTTAATTGTCGATAATTTTAGGACTAAAAATATTAAATTTAATAAATTAAAGAACCAAAAATATTATATACAAATAAATATAGAATTTAATCTGATCACCAGGTAATTATAGACTTAATATGCCAAAATTATAAATTAAAGAATCAAATGATTTTTTTTCAAAAAATAAAAGGTAAAAATTTGCAACACAGCTACACTTACCCAACTAAAAATAAAATTTTGCTATGATACGCCATAAACCCAACTTCTGTCTCTCACCACTCTCACGCAGTTCACGCACTAAAAATCTGGAAACCCTCCCCTTTATAAACCCCCCTCATCATCCATAGTGTCAGCAATTGCAGCCAAACATGGCGTCGATAGCATCAGTTTCAATGGACATGGCCGCTGCCTTTATGGGATTAGCTAAAAGCCGCGCGTCTCCGCTTTCCTCTGTAAACGCCACCCTTTTCTTCTGCAGAAACAGACCCAAAATTGCTGCTCAAACGCGCAAAATCTTGAGCAGAAGCTGCAGCGCTTCTGCCAATTCAAGAATTGTGTTTTCATCGAAGCAGCCAAGAAAATGCTTTTCCCGCAGGTTTACTGTCTCTTCCGCCACCACATCCGCCCCGGAAACTGAGGATTCTGATGTTATGACTAAAATTCCTCCTGACAATAGAATCCCAGCTACCATTATCACCGGCTTCTTGGGTTCTGGGAAGGTATTCGCGATGTTTTGAATTGTTGTTTTGTGTTTGTGCTGGAGCAATGCTGTTCAAGTTCGTTATGTAAATTTCTTGTGTTTATTTTGCTAACAAAAGTGGTTTTGTTTTGTTTCTGATTGAATTATTTCAAGTTTATCTTTCGACTCAGATTGATGAGAACTTGTATTAGTTGTACTTCGTAATCCTGGAAATGGATATTTTTATGTTTTTTATTTTCTGGGTGAGGTTGTTGTTATTAATGTTGCAGGATCGAAAGATTCCATTTCTTGGTCCTCTTTTGAGAGCGTACTATTAGTTTCATTAGTTGGTTTTTTGCTATCAGTGTTTAGTGGAACTGAATTCTGCCCAATCAGTGGGAAAGTTTTCTTATCCTTTTTTTCTTTTTCCGTGAAGGACGATGATTTTGCTTGTAATGGTCATGGTGTTGTAGTGCTAAAGTTTTAATCTTGCTCAAAGCAGAATGTGTTTGAGTTTCTAGTTGAAGTAAATGGCACAAACTCTTGTCATAATTCCTATAATAACGTGATGAAGATGTTGTTCTGAGCTTTGTTGCCCCAGCTGATTAATCCGTGAATGCAAGAATGTAGGTTGTCAGTTATGCTTTTTAGCATGTTGAGTAAAGATAGAGTCAAAACTTCAATATTTGTGTTGTAATTTCTTAATTCTGATTTTGATTCACTCACTAGATAAGAAAACGAAGGGCCTGCCCGTTCCTCTATGTGATACCTAACTGGATAGTCTTCATGTTGCTTTTGTCTAATAGATCCTTTCTGCTTGTGCTAATTGTTTGACAGACAACCTTGTTAAATCACATCTTGACTGCTGATCATGGGAAACGCATTGCAGTTATTGAAAATGAGGTATGTGGTATAGTTGGTATATTATTGGTCCAGTGGCTCTTAAATAAACGAAATCCGCGTCTAGATTACCTGCCTCGCTAAACATATTGTGGATTTTAAATCTATTGGTCCTCTATGTTTGAAGGATTGAAAAGGATTGGAAATGGAGTTGCCTGGTTTTCCCTCAAGGGCATTGCGGCGCCCTGTGCTCTTGATGGAAATTAAAGGATTCCTTTTATTTTTATTTGAAATTTTGAGGCATGTAATTATTTTGGCAATCCAGCTGGATTTAGTAATATTTGAATTATTTTGGATTGTCAGTATGGTGAAGTTGACATTGATGGCTCTCTAGTTGCCGCTAAAGCTGCTGGAGCTGAGGACATTATTATGCTCAACAATGGGTGTTTGTGTTGCACTGTGAGAGGTGATCTTGTCCGGATGATTTCAGAACTTGTCGCTAAGAAGAAAGGAAATTTTGATCATATTGTTATTGAGACAACAGGTAAAATAGATTGTTTACATAATATTTTTGCATTGAGAATTTGATATTATCAATTACCACGTACGTATATCAAATGTACCATGTTCAGCATTCTAAGATTAGGCATGGCTGTAGTTTTCTCCCTCATTTTGATAGTATAATAATTTAACTGAAGTATCAATGTCCGCTTGCCGCCACTTGTCTTTCATTTTCCAGGATTAGCAAACCCAGCCCCAATTATTCAGACATTTTATGCTGAGGATCAGATTTTTAATGATGTTAAACTCGATGGAGTGGTCACACTTGTTGACGCTAAGCATGTAGGGTTTCACCTTGATGAAGTTAAGCCTAAAGGTGTTGTCAATGAGGCAGTAGAGCAAATTGCTTATGCTGACCGCATCATTGTAAACAAGGTAAGAGTTGGCTATCTCTTCTGAGTCTGACCTCTAGTAAATGCTGCTGCAAGTCGTGTCAGTGGGAACTATTTGCTCAGTCTGACTTTTAGCCTTTCACATACTGCATGGGTGATTTGTGAATCAGTTGCTTCACAATAATGCATGACATTCTGATGTGATATTTTGTTCTGAAGACTGATTACATGACATTTTGATCACAGACTGATCTTGTCCGCGAACCAGAGGTTGCTTCTGTGGTTGAACGGATAAGGGTAGGTATCCTTCAAATTTGCTTTTTGACTAATTCAACTTCCTGGTAAATATATTACCCAGGAATCCTTTCTTACGAGTTTTTTTCCTACAATGCAGAGCATAAATCGCATGGCCCAGCTAAAGCGAACACAGTATGGACAAGTTGATTTGGATTATGTTCTTGGTATTGGAGGCTTTGACTTAGAAAGGTGTACTTCATTACCATCATGAATTTTTTAAGCGGCTTTTTCTTTGTAATTGATTACTCTTGTTGATTCTTTCCTTAATACATCTCCTGTATTCTTTGCTAGTTTTAGAAAGTATGATTTTAGGTATACTTCATCTGAAGTTAATTGAATATGTGCAGAATTGATAGTGCTGTTGAAACTGACCACTCGGAGGAAGATCATGCTGTTCACAGCCATGAACACGATCACCACCACGATCACCATCACCATCACCATGACCACGAACACGAACACGACCACGCACATGGTAAATCCAATTTTCCAATCTTCAGCATTCTGAATATTGACTTCGATAATGCAATTATGTTTTTGATCTTCATTCTAATGATCCAAACAGTCCACCACAATCTCTGTCAACACTTACATGTTTCATGGTACTCCAGTTTTCACTTTTATCCTGGTATTGCTACGAAACAAATTATGCAATTGATTTTATCTCTATCCAAGGATGAAGTGCATTCCTGAATTTTAATAGAAACTATAGCCAAGATCATTTTGATACTGTTGTGATCCGTCTTTTCCTCTTCCTGCAATTAGGGCAGAAAGTGAAAGCTACATCTACATTCTACTAATGCATGCAATGTCAGCCGTGAATTGGTCTAGATGCCAACAAATACTACCTTACTGTTCATTGAACTCATTTTAATATGATATTGCACCGATGGGATGCATTTCTTGTTTTCAAACTGCACTTAAGAGACTCTTTCTATGCTTATTTCTTTCCAATTTCGTTATCCACTATCTTGTTGGTCTGTCATATGTTTTATTATTCTAACTGTAACATTTGCCACCTGACATCTACTCAAGTACAAAATAACGTTAAAGAGTGGTGTTACTGCCACCTTTACCATGTTTTCAACTTCTAAGCGACTACATGAGGTGCTAACTCCTTCACTCCGATGCAGAACATCATGATCACCATTCCCACGACCATACCCATGACCCCGGTGTTTCTTCAGTCAGCATAGTTTGTGAAGGGACCTTGGATCTTGAAAAGGTTAGTTGCATGGTCTAACTTATTTTTTGTTATAATTTCACTTTCCACAATACAAATAAGATAAGTCTTTTAACCTTTTCTTCTGTTGCTTTTGATAAAGAGTTAGACAGATGTAATGACTTGAGCATTTGATGTTTCATATTTCAGGCCAACATGTGGCTAGGTACCCTGTTGTTAGAGAGAAGTGAGGACATATACCGTATGAAAGGCCTTCTATCTGTTGACGGCATGAATGAGAGATTTGTTTTTCAGGTGAGTGTCGACCCTGCAGAGCTACTCATTGACCTTATATATAGTTCCATCCTATTCTCTTGTTTCTTTGAGTGCTCATGCATCATCGTTCTACCCTAGTTGGCCTGATCATTTTCAGCGTTAACTTTTGGATGCTCGTTTGTTATTTATGTTATTTTCTCTATCATCTCACTGCTGCAAAATTACGAGATTTAGTATATGTGTATCCTCCTATACATCTCACCATCATTAATTATTAATTTAACCAACTTCTGTGACCTTACAGGGCGTGCACGACATATTCCAAGGTTCACCAGACAGGTTATGGGGCTCGGATGAACCAAGAATAAACAAGCTTGTATTCATCGGAAAGAACCTTGATGCAAAGGAATTGGAGAAGGGGTTTAAGTCCTGTCTACTATAGTTTGGAGAAGCCATAGGTTTTGAGTTCTGAATAGATGTTCCGTTGTCATCTCTAGGTCAATAACACGGTCGAATGTCCTTGAGCAGACTACATGTTTAAAACCTTGATTTATTACATCATTGCTTTTAGTAAATATACAGGTCTTGATCTTTACTATATTTCATGTTTTATTTTTGTTGTGATGGGAGTAAAATTGTTGGTCATATAGTTGTCTTTTATAATCACTTGGACATATATGCAAGTGTCTAATTTTGGAAAGTTGAGGGTCAAAATATTCATTTTAAGAATTGAGGGGCGAAATCTTTAATTTAAGAAGTTGGAGGGTATAAGCTGTTATTTACCCTTTTTCTTATTTAAGATTAAGATGAGCTATTTTTGCTTCATTTTTGAACTTAAAAAAAGTAGAATTAAATCAGATTGTAATATAATTTACAAGATCTTCACTTTATTAAAGCAACTCAAATCTCATACTAGGAGAACAAAGTTTTTATTTTTAATTTTTTAATACTTAAAACACCCAACACACAACCATACATCCAAAATTAGTTCATAGAAAAGTTTGAAGTATTGGGGTTTCCCCAGGACGACAGAGTTAACAAGGGTATCTACATACACATGTATCTATTACTTGGCATTCTCCCTTTGCTGCATGTCCTTTAAAGTTCTCGCAAACCTGACTACATGACTTCTCCTCACAGAAGCTACTCTGGTAGTGAATTTCAATACTGCACTCATTTCCCAAACTCACTTCACTCCCTGCAGCGCAGTACACATCCACACTCAATTCATACTAATGTCGTCCATGAATGAAATAACTAGCAATATCTTCTGTAGCTTATGCACAATGCTAAATCAGACAAAAATTACAAGTTTATGTATTTTAATTGTTGGTGATTCAAATCCTAATGTAAAATGTACAATTATAAATAGAGAAGTTTATTTTGATATATTTTAAGACATGTAATATTGTTTCTTATATACACACAAAAATAAAGTATCACGGCAGCTAGTTTATAAAGAAAAAGTGGGGGAAAAATTATAAAATCACATAATCCCACAAGCTTTTCTTTTCTTTTCTTTTTTATTTAAGTTATGAATTAAAAATACAAGATGAAAACATATAAATATAAATTAGAATAATTAATGAATAATTTACCTTGAAGGAAAAAGAGGGCAAAAAGGATATACACAGAAACTTGGACTAACTTCATTTTTTGAGATTCCTATTTGTCTTCTTAGCCTGCACAGAAATGATATGATTTGATATGTGCAGTAGTGTGTTTTAAAGAGCATTGTGGGTTGTAATGACAACAATCTGTAATATTATTACAATGGATTATTACTACTCCCATACTCCAAGGAAAAGACCTTTCATGTAATCATGAAGATTTCAACAACATTTCCACAAAATATGCACAATATTATTTACACTGTCAGTTTGACCACGTAATCTTGCTCTGCTTGCGCATTGATTGTAAATAAGAAATTTTGGTTGAATAATTTATTTATATTCTCAATTTAGAATAGACACATAATTTTATTCTTAAAGACAACGTCAAATGATATGGCTTGTGATTTGATCGATGTCTCATTACACAAGGTGTTGTCGTTTTGACTGTTACGAGTTTTTCGATTTTGTCATGAAAAAACGCATCGCTAGAAAAAGGAGGATATTGGGCTTATAAAATGTTTAAACCCCTCATTTACAATCAATTTGGGAGTTATGTAGTTTGAATAAAAAATCATATTTTAATAAAATTATAATTCATAGTTTATAACCTTATCATAACTATTTTCATTTAATTCTTTGTTATGCCCTATTAAATAATTTATTAAATTAAAAATGATGTCAGTTTTAAGATTTGATTACAATCTGCATTGGTATAATTAATTATAAAATTGTGCATCCAAACGAAACAGATTATTCCAAACGTGGTTGTAGGAATAGATGGGGAAGTATTTTAACATAGCAATAAATCGATATTTATCTTTTTCAAAGAGTATTATTTTGTCAATTCATCATATTATTATCTATATTAATATAAAACAAAGATTATCTACACTTACAAATAATAATCAGTTATATTATTACATTAATTTTAAAATATGACAACCATATCAATAATTAGATCATTTTTAAAATAAATTGTAATTACTTTTATTTTTTTTTTATAAAAATAACTTCATGTTATTTTAATACCACAAGTACTTTTGTCGTTGTGCCAATAATACACAAATTGATTTTATTTATTTTCAATGTAATTTATTAATTATTAATTTAATTTTTATTTATAATATAAAAAAATATTTATTATATACATGGAAAGAAAAGAAAATTCAACCGACTCAAACGGCTTAACCGAACCGGTCCAAACTCGGCCATTAATGGTTCTGCAATTCCCGGTTCTACTGCAAAATCCTAATCCCTAAATTTTGATCAAACTTCGGATAGCAACACCCAAAATAAGGAATCAATCAAATTCAGGAGAGAAAGAAGTACATAGAGAACCTAGTTTATTAGTAAAAGGAAAAGGAGTGAAGAAACATTTAAGCTCCACCATTACGCCGTGCGAATCCGCTGAACTTTAATCTTCTTCCCCGCCACACAGCAAGCATCTGTTGTTCTTTCTCTTGTCTGGAAGATCCCTCAAATATGGTATGTGCTTTTGAGCATTTTTTCGCTTTTTTTTTTTTTCCTACTTGATTTATTACACATATTGGCCGTTGTTTTAATCTGATTTGGGTGTTCGTGTTTTTTTTTTTCCCTTGATGATTTGCTAAGCTCAAGTTCAGTTTAGTTTTTGAAGAACTGGCTCTGATTTTGTTTCTGAATTCCTTTTAAGTTCTCGTGTAATATCACCAATTTATGCTACCTTGTGAAATGGGTTTTAGGGTTTATGGTATTCGAATTTTTTCTAAGGATTTCATGGGAAATAATGTCACTGGGATTTCTGAGCTTTGCTTGTTTTTGTCAAGATATGTGCCTTTTGAATTGTGAAATTTTGGTATTATATGCATGTTTGTTGTTTGTGATGTTCAGCTTCATGCAGTTCTCTGACCTGTTTTAGGGTTCAATTTTTCAGGACATGATAGAAGAAGATGATGATTATGTTGAGTATGTTCCGGTGGCCAAACGCCGTGCACTTGAAGCGCAGAAGATTCTCCAGCGCAAGGGAAAGTCTTCCGCACTTGATGAAGAGATTGAAAAGCAGAAACTTGTTGAGGCTAAACCAAGTTTATTAGTTAAAGCTTCTCAGCTGAAGAAAGAGCAGCCTGAAATCACCCAAACCGAGCAAATAATAATGCAGGAAAAGGAGATGATTGAACATCTATCAGACAGGAAAACTTTGATGTCAGTTCGGGAGCTGGCCAAGGGCATAACTTATACGGAGCCTTTGTTGACAGGGTGGAAGCCGCCGCTGTCCATTAGAAGGATGTCAAAGAAGGCTTGTGATGCCATCAGGAAGCAGTGGCACATTATTGTGGATGGAGAAGATATTCCCCCGCCAATCAAGAATTTTAAGGACATGAGATTTCCAGAACCCATTTTGAAGAAGTTAAAAGCTAAGGGGATTGTGCAGCCCACACCTATCCAAGTGCAGGGACTGCCGGTAATTCTGTCAGGAAGAGATATGATTGGGATTGCTTTCACGGGATCTGGAAAGACCTTAGTTTTTGTGCTGCCACTCATTATGATAGCATTGCAGGAGGAGGTGATGATGCCAATTGCTCCTGGGGAAGGACCATTTGGGTTGATTGTTTGCCCTTCAAGGGAGCTTGCAAGGCAAACATATGAAGTTGTAGAACAATTTCTGGAACCAATGAGAGAGGCAGGTTATCCAGAATTGCGACCTTTGCTTTGCATCGGAGGGGTTGATATGAAGTCACAACTTGATGTAGTAAAACGAGGAGTCCACATTGTGGTTGCTACGCCAGGGAGGCTCAAGGATATGCTAGCAAAGAAGAAAATGAACCTTGACAACTGCCGGTAGGGATAATCCTCTATTTTCTTTTCGTTTTTTTCTTTGCCTTTTGTTTCTAAATACTTTGGAGTTTATGTTGCTTGGACCTATATGCATTTCAAGTAAAATTTGTAAATATAGTGCACTCTTCCCACGACCCTCCATTTTGTTCGGTGCTGGAAGTGGATCTTCTATTGCGGGGTGTCACTTTTGTGTCTCCATCATTGTAGGATTTACCTGATTGCTTTCCATCTTCTTGAACGTGGAGTTTTCAAGTTTAGCTGCTCACATCACATTGTCAAGTAGTCTCCGGTCTTGGATGAGTAGATATAGCGCCGTGAGCATAATTTGTGATTTATTGTTTATACAAGTCCTGTTATAGTTAAAACAAATAGACTTTATGAGAATAGCTTGTTATCAATTTAAAGAATTGATGTTTTAGATACCTTGTTTCTTTTAGTCCTTGGAATGAGTGCCATTTATGCATATGTTCTTTCTTGTTTACTGATATATGGATTAAAGTATTCATTGTGGTAAATATTAAAAAAATTTCGCTTTTCTGCAGGTATCTAACATTGGATGAGGCAGATCGTTTGGTGGACCTGGGCTTTGAAGATGACATTAGAGAAGTGTTTGATCACTTCAAAGCCCAAAGGCAGACCCTTCTATTTTCTGCCACCATGCCCACAAAAATTCAGAATTTTGCTAGAAGTGCACTGGTAAAGCCTGTAACCGTCAATGTGGGCAGAGCTGGAGCTGCAAATCTTGATGTGATTCAAGAAGTTGAATATGTAAAACAGGAGGCAAAGATTGTTTATCTTCTTGAGTGCTTGCAGAAGACACCACCCCCGGTTTTAATATTCTGTGAGAACAAAGCAGATGTGGATGATATTCATGAGTATCTTCTCTTAAAGGGAGTTGAAGCTGTTGCAATACATGGAGGGAAAGATCAAGAAGAGAGAGAATATGCAATTGCGTCCTTCAAGGCTGGCAAGAAGGACGTTTTAGTGGCTACTGATGTGGCATCCAAAGGTCTTGATTTTCCAGATATCCAACATGTCATCAACTATGATATGCCAGCTGAAATAGAAAACTATGTCCATAGGATTGGAAGAACTGGGCGATGTGGGAAAACAGGAATTGCCACGACATTTATTAACAAGAACCAGAGTGAGACAACTCTGCTTGATTTGAAGCACCTGTTGCAAGAGGCAAAACAGAGGATACCACCTGTTCTGGCTGAGCTCAACGATCCAATGGAAGATGCCGAGGCAATAGCTAATGCAAGTGGAGTCAAAGGGTGTGCCTATTGTGGTGGTCTTGGTCATCGTATTCGTGATTGCCCCAAGTTGGAGCATCAAAAGAGCATGCAGATCGCCAGTTCAAGGAGGGATTACTTCGGTTCTGGGGGCTACCGTGGGGAAATGTGATTCACACTCTTCTGTATGTTTTATATTTTGTATTACTCTTTAGAACGTTCATAGTGACAAACAATTTCACATATCATTTTGATGTTTAAAGTTGGAATGTTATTTTGAATGAAAGAGTTTTAACCCCAACTCTTGAGGTCAAGTTTATATTATTGTGAAAGATTGTTGACTGATAACAATGTTAGAAGAGGTCAAACTAATAATAAATTTATTACGATAAAACAACTTAAAGCACAAGACAATCATCATGTTAGAATATAGTCAATAAATTATACCTCTAGGCATCCTAGGGCAACCTTAACTTTTAACCTTAGATTCTTGAATATTGAAGTAGATATATGGTGCTTATGCACCTAACCGTTGATGTTCATCTTTCTTCAGGCCATTGTCTACTATGATATAATTTTAATTTCTTTAGTTTAGGTCCAAGAGGGAAGGGAAATGTACATATTGTTGAGGGAGCTCTGGGAGTTGCAGCTAGCAGTTGCCATTATACATGTTAGCTGGGATAGATTCATAATTTCCCTTGTGGCTCCTTCAGTGAAAAAGATCAAAACTAGTATCTCCATAAATAAATGAATAGACGTCTTAAAGTGACTAAAAATGTATTTAAATGTCTGTTAATGAATAATATTAGTTACACAGACACGACAATCAGACAGAATTATGGAAATGAATTTCTGGACCCCTGAAATACTGCTCTTGAAAAATCATGAAGCAACTCTGCTTGAATCTTAGCTTAATGCACTAGCTCTCCTGTTGACAAGTGACGGGTTCGACTCTTGGCATAGAATCTGCAGCAGACCAGCTCCTGTGTCCTGTATACAGAGTTGAAGTACTTAGGAGAAGGGAAAAAGTAAGCTCCAGATTATGTACAAGAATTTGGAACTGTTTTAATTTGATGAAAGTCGGGGCTTAAAAATGTGTAAAAACATTTTATCCCTTGTATTCTATTACTAAACAAGGTTTTCTTCTCCTCAAAGCTTGTTTCATTCGGTAGGTTTCTCTTTCACTTGAGTTCTATGTTTTCTCTTGTACTGGTCAAAGCTTTGCTGTTCTCTTTCACTTGTGTTCTACTGTTTTCTCTTCTACCGGTTAAAGCTTTGCTGTTTGTTTTCGGATACTTAGTGTGCCCAAGTTGTTTGTTTTGTAATCTCCTTAATCACCATTTCTTTATCTTTGCTGTTTCTGGGGTTCAGAATCTTCAGATGGCAACAACAACAGATGTATAAACTTCTAAAGGCAAGCTTTACCTTAAAAGTTGAAACAATACGAACCCCATGACCGCATAGTTCTCCTTTTTCTATTTCTTTTTGCCGTAGGCAATGCCGTATAGTCTGAAAATGCTCATTGACCTCATTCATCAGCTTTGCCCTTTCTTCCACACTCTCCAAAAGAGCTCCCTTTAACATTTCAGCTTCTTCTTCAAGAACTCTCAGTCTCGCCTCAAGTTGTTCGATTTCAGCCTTTCTTCTCCATCGATGAACATCTTCTTGTAGTAGAATTTCAGACGATTTCTCAGCCACCATATGATTTGAAGTTGAGGCCCTAAACTCTAACAACTGCTTCTTGCATCTTGATGTACCAGCTTCAAGAACATATCGATCATTAGACATTGTTTTACAGTTCTTGTAATTGCTTCCTCTTCAGAGTTACTGCATTTAAATCTGATTATAAATATGTCTGAATCTAGGAGAATGTTAGAAATTTGCACCAGGGACAGTCGTGAAGTTCTTTTCCTCACAATGTGTGTGTGTGTGTGTGTTATATGCTTATGTGATAGAGATTATTGGATCTTGCTGCTGCAAAATTTGTCCTATTATACTCAACGGACAAACATCTCGGCTCTAAATTTAGCATGTTGAAGGCGGCTACAGAAGGGTGTTTTCTTCTGGTCTGAGGTTTATAGCAGCAACTAGTTCACTCTTTCAGAAAGCAGAGGCAAACTTTGGCTACACATATATTAGGTTAGGCATATTTGTCGTCATGTAAGGGTTGAATTCAGGGTTCAAATTACTTACCTGAGGATAGTGGAAATGATCCTTTCATTTTGAGTTAATGTTCTTCTTACCTAATTCACTATGAATCTTTCATTATCTTTTTCAAAATCCCAGAAAAGTTCAGCATTTACTTGGAACAACAGATGGACGGAATACGGACAGCAATCAAATGATAAACTTCGATATAAACTAAGCATAGATTTATTGCAAATACATGCTTGTTGTCCATCATCGGTTATTGAAAAGTTTCTTTTTCTCACCATATTAAAACAGAAAGCAACACGATGGTCAATGATACTACAATGTATATATACAAAGTGGATGAATTATCTTTCTGCTCATAGATTGGAGTTGAAGAACAGCACTTGGCTAATCTACTGGGACTTCCACCTCCATTTTCAGACCGGGACTGTCCAGTATCTGAATCAAAAACAAGATTTCAAGGACAGAACTGAGAAAACATTATGAGCGTGGAGCCAAAAAATAGTGTATGTTTCATTGTGTAGTTCAAACATAGTTTGTCTGGCAGTCCTCTCCTTCAGCTTCTTCATCTGATTTTATTTGTTGAATAATAATGCAAATTCTTACAGCCAAAACTATTTAAACTAAGGTCAAATAACAGAAGATGAGACAACATGTTAAAAAGATTGTTTCATGTCTAGCATCTTAAAGACATAGACAACAAATGATCAAGTTTCAGTCGCTAGTTCTGACATTTTTTGGGAGTCATCGGTCATATGCACAACCTAAACTGGCCCTCGTTCTGTCTCATTTAATATGGTTCCAGAATTTAATGCTCAAGAACATAGGCTATGAAGAAATAGTTTTAGATAGATGAACCTTAATGAAATCATCGAACAGGAGAGAAGATTCTCTTGTGTAACCAGCTTCATGCAACAGCTGACTTAGAACTTCCTGAGCAGAACGAGCACAGATTGAGAATATGCAACATGAGGAGATGCATTACCAAATCGAATCATGCTGTGGAAACACAGAGAAACGAAAAACGGAGGCATAACTCAGAAAGAATATGTGACATAGACCACTACTCACAGCCTCCCTGTTGCGAGAAGGCAGAGCTCACAACCAAGAAATAACTTCACCCATCAGATAAACTGTTAAGAGTGTTTTGATCTCTAAGTTTAGCTTCACATGTTATTTGCATCTATGTATTCCCCATCTCACCATAAAGACTCATAAAGCAAAAGAGGACACAAGAAAAGGGCCCTGCTAGGGTGATTATACAGACTTTGGTGTGTGTAGCTGAAGCAATGTAGATGTAACAGAAGGACAGATGATGCAAAAAAAATGAGAACTAGAAGCAAATTCACTGGCCATCTTGCCGCACCTGAAATTAGTATAATTGGCAGATATCTGATACTTAATGTCTCTTCTTGGCTAGTTTTCCGCAATTTGGGTCATTTCTATTATAGGAATATGCATAATGAATGCAAAATAAGAACAGTGCATAAGAGAAATGATATTCCCCTTTGAGAATCTTATAGTTGAACAGAGCTCAGGAGTTTAATACCGCTCGTTGCTTGTCTGACATAAATGGGCCAGTCAAATCGTGGAGCACTTCTATTAGGTCACTGAAAGTAACTTTCCCATCGCAATCAGTGTCATATACTTTGAAGATAACTGGACAGGCAAGAAATGAAGTTATTAGACAGATAAATTCTGGAAAGAGACTGATTATTAGTACTAATGTAAGTTTAATAACAAGAAACTTATAAGTAGGAGTACAAACCACAAGAAGGGAATGCACCACCTTTTATCAAGGGGATTTGATTTATTGCAGTTAGGATATTAAGCAGAATATAAGTCATGATAAACAAGAAAGAAATAAAAAATGAGAAGATGGGTGTACAAAACGGGTAGCCGACAACACGAGGGGGAGAACAGCCATAAACAAATGCTCACTGCTAAAAGAAAACTCTCGATTATCAAACCAGGGCGTCTTAGTAAAGATTGCATGTAAGAGATATTCATAGCAAAAACTATAACAATATACATCTGGTTTTTTAATATAGCAGTTAATAACAGTTAATATTTGTATCAATTTTGGCTGCATCCAACACATGCACATTTCTCATAGTCTCTTTTTGAAAATTAAGTCATACAAGTTTATCAAGTTTATTGAATCCAATTCAAAAACAATAGATATCTCAAGTTTGCATCAGTCCGCTTGATTCCATGCATCAGCTATAGAATTCCATTTGTCAAGAAGGTGTTGAAGATCAAGCAGAATCTATCTGATGCATTCCCCAATCTCCAGACTCCAGCATCAATGCTATCAACTTTATTTTTATATCTTACTACTTGACCATTAGACTAAAAGCCTTACGAACCACCAAATTCAGTATAGCAAGCTCCCGTTTCACCAACGTGACATATATTTCTCCGAACAAGCACAAACACAATGTCGATTGCTAGAAAAACCAACACTAATCGGTAAATGAGTAACAGTGAATATATTTTCACACACTCAATAAAAAAGTGCTTACTTTCAATTTTCTGTGGTAGAGTTGCTTTAGAGCTGAAAGCAGACAAGAAAGCAACAAAGTCCTTGAAGTTCAAGCCATCCACCATCTTAAGCAACCTCTGCAAATTCCATGAGAAAAATTATCAGATATGGATAATTATACACAAACCAGCATCACAACCAATAAAAGCTTAATTGGATTATCCCAAAATACTTGCATGAGAAAGTGGATTCAGTGCAAACTCTGGTACTGATAAGAACTCATCTGCTGATATGAACCCCTTTGCATTTTTATCAAGCTGGCAAAACCTCTCATACAGAGACACTATTTCTTGCTGGGTGACTATCATCAAACACCCACAAAAATAAAGTGAGTCCAAGGACTTCACACACACATAACATCAACAAGAACAACACTACTTACACAGATGATCACAGTGTTCCTCAACTTCTTCAATATCATACTGAGTCAGCACTGATGATGCACTACCCATTGTTGAGTATCAATCTACAGGACAAATTGGGCAGAATAAGGAAAGCCCACTGATCAAAATCAGATATTTATCAACAAAGAAAGCTTGTCTAAAGTCCCCAAAAGTGGAAAATTGAAAATGAAACTGAGAAAAGAGAGGGGGCCTACAATTCCAAGATATTATGAATGAAGGGACCAGAATGAGGAAGAAATACAAACAGATTACTGAGTAAAGGATAAGAATTTGTAGGAATATGATGAGATTACAAGAGGAAGTGGGATTGAGACTGCTTAGTCATCATCGGAGCACAGGAAAACCTTTGTTCGTTCGTTTCTACGAGCTGGCGAGGAATTTTATGTTTATCGTTAAGGCTTTGTTTGAATCGAACAAACAGACATGGGAATGGGAAAGACGCACTCCAAATCCAATGACCAATTCTTAGGTTGTCTAAAACTCTAAGGTCAAACTTGGTCGTTTACATTTTATTTCGACTTAAAATAAATGTATATATATATATATATATATAAATTGTGATAAAAAAAATTAATTATTGTAAAATTTAGAACGTTGAATAAGTTGGTGCAACGGTATTATTAACCATCATTTGTATATATTAATAATAGTATTTTTTTTAAAAAAAATCAAAATATAAGATTCAAGCGTAAGATAAATTCCAAATAATTACATTGTATATGGGAAAGTGGCTTTTTTTTTCTTTTCCTTAATTATTTTTTCTAGTTGAATTTCACGTAAGGCTTAAATTCAAGCATGCCCGTGAAAATACAATATATTTTTTAAAAATTTAAAAGATAAATATAACAAAGTGAAAAATAAATATTTAATCCCCTCCTTCTATTGTTATTCAATCGCCAATTTAACGCTGATTTTCATATTTTAGTTTGTGTATTATCTATTTTGCCTTCATTTCTATTAATTATAAATACCTAAGTCTTCAATTTAGCAATTAGTTTCGTTTTCTCTCCAACATATCAAAATTAAATATTAGATGAATATTTGAACTCTTATAATTAATAAATAAGAGTAAAACATATAATATCTAAGTAAAAAATGAACTCAATCATGAATTGAACAAGTAAACAACTCAAGAACTCGAGTAAAATATAACTCAAATATTTACCTTATTTTTAGCAATAAATTGATAATAAGTGTTTTTCATAAATCATTACAAACACCCCTTAACTATGTTAATATATAAGATCTTATAAAGTCATACAAATTATAGTATATTTTTGGTGAGTTTATAAGATGTTAAATTTTATTTTAAAAAAAAGTTATAATTTTTTTTAAAAAACCCAAACGCCCTCTAAGTTTGAACAAGAAAAATTTATTTAGGCTAGTAATAATTAATTTGATATTATATATTTGAGTTTGTGTTTTCAAACTTTGAATTTCTAAGAGATCTTTCCTTTTTATAAATGGAATAAGAAATAAATTTATATCATCTGCGCAGTAACCCACTGATTATATCAAAACAAGACCACATCTTTTTAGTATGAGATTTGGAAAGCAAATTCTATTTAGTTTCTATATATAATTAATATTTATTGAATTCTTGTAAAATTTACATATACAATAGTGTACTTATTATCATATAGCTCAATCACAGATCGGCTGAACCAAATCAATCACAAAGTAAATGTGATACACTTTTTATATGATCGGTCACTTTTTTCCTTAATTATATAACAATCACACAACAAGTATATTGTATTTGTCATATAACTGATTTTAGTCTGATCAAACTCGATTTGAATTAAACTTTCAAATTTAAATTCAATCCTTAGTAGGTTAAACCTTATTGATCCATATATAATGGCATTGAAGCTTGACTCAAGAAATAACTTTGAGTGTAAATTATATTGATACTTATCAATGTTAAATTTATTTACATAAATATATCATATGTTTTGCAAAATTAGAAGTGCATCTACTAATGGGAGATCGATATAATTTTTGTTAGCCGTATCGAATTAAAAAAAAATTATCCTTCCATATGTCAATATAAATTTATAATTATAATCAGAGCATTATAATTTTATAAAAAAATATGAAATATTTATGTGATTAGACATTGGCAAAGTTAAAAGAGATCAATATAATTTACTCTAAAATTTTAGGACCAACTTAGATTCATTCACAGTCTTATCACTTTGTTTGCATCGAAACACTCCAAATTCTGATGGCATGCAACATTTGACTACTGGCAGTGAGTGGGATTAATTGGGACAGAAAGAGCAGAACAATCCAAGACATGCTGCTCCCATTACATACTTATCATCATCACCATAACCTTAAACCAAACACCAAACACATCACACTCTCTCCTACGTTCCCAATCCAAGGTACAAGGCCTTCATCAGTAGTCTTGGAAAACTGCAAAAACTAACATGGCTGGAGTTTCATCCCCACCCGCTGAAGTATTGCTGTCCAAAAGAGTCCAAGAATTGGTCATCACCGGTGAGGACCCGTCGGGGCCATACGTGTGTAGAAACGACGACGACAACGGGGAATTAGACGCGACAACTGAGAATTCTCCGATTCCAGTTGTGAACATTGGACACTTCTTGTCGGGAAAATGGTCCGATGATGAAAGTGTACAAGAGCTGAAGAAACTCCACTCGGCTCTCTCCACATGGGGATGCTTTCAGGTACAAATCTTGAGCCCTTTTCACTAATAACCACTGCCATCAGCTTAATTTGTCCTGAATACTGATTAGGTGTGTTTGTGTGCATGTTAAGGGCATAGGTCATGGGATCCCGAGTTGTTTCCTGGACGAGGTACGAAGAGTTGGGAGGGAGTTCTTCGAGCAGCCAATGGAGGAGAAGAACAAGTATGGGAAAACGGTGACGGAGTTTCAAGGGTATGGAGCTGATCCCGTCCCGGAAGAAGGGCAGTCGCTCGACTGGTCGGATCGTCTTTTCCTAGAGTTAGTCCCTGAAGATCAAAGAAATTACAGATTCTGGCCTCAGAACCCATCCTCTTTCAAGTAAACCTATTCTTCTCCAATTTGGTTATTCACAATTGACATTGACATAAAACCTCCCTCCATCCTTACATCCATGTTTAGGAAACTTGTTAGTCATGATATTATATGCATTTTAGGTTCTGTACCTCTAAGTTATTTGACATTTTCGTCCTTTAACTTTTTAAAATAGCATTTTAGTCTTACCTCTTTTCAATTTTCACGATTTCAGTTCTTTCACAGGAATTCACCTTCATCAGCTAGAAGAGTAAACTCTAGAAAAAAAAATGACTGAAATATTGAAAATTAAAAAGATATAAGACTAAATGCTACCCAAAAAGTTAAAGAACAAAATTATTGAGAAAAAAAATGAGCCTATAGGAATAGTAACCCCAAATTTAAAAGTTCACGGAAGATGCACATGTATCTTGTCGGCGAAGAAAGAGGTATGGTAACCCCAAATTTTTGCACGTGGGATGCAAAAAAAAAAAAAAAAGATTGAAATCACGAAGACTAAAAAGTTACATGATCAAAATACTACCCTAAAAATTTAAACAAAATACCAGAAGATCTAAGTTACAGGACTAAAAATTCACTTAAACCTTTAGTCATTCAAATCTGGGTGACAATTTTATTTCTCCATGAATTTATTTGATAATTTTGTCTTGTAATTCTAAAAGGATAATTACACTTTTCTCCCCTAAAATTTAAGTATTTTACACATTCAAAATAAAAATAACTAAAATAACCAACTTAATTGGGTAAATTTTTGTCCTTGACATGCGGAATTTCTAAATTACAAAATAAATTTTATCAAAATAGATTTACATATGCCTAAAATAGTCATTCCGTACTTAGAGGACTAAAATGCAATTTTGTCATCCATGTTGAGATTACATGCCCATGATCATACATCTTGCAGAGGAACACTGGAAGAGTACTCGGAGAAGATGAAAACAGTGACTGAGATAATATCCAAATCCATGGCAAGATCACTTCATCTTGAGGAGACCTGCTTCTTGAAACAGTTCGGGGAACGGGCGCAGCTTGCGGGAAGATTCAACTACTATTCGCCTTGCAGGAGGCCTGATCTCGTGCTGGGGTTGAAGCCTCACGCCGACGGATCAGGCTACACCGTTATACTGCAGGATGAACCCGGCCTTCAAGTACTCAACCATGGCAAATGGTATACTGTCCCCAAGAACCCTGATGCCCTTCTAGTCCTCATGGGGGACCAAATGGAGGTAAGCCAAAAAGCCTCGGTATTTCGTTCTATAGTTTGTATTAGCGTAAGATAAATTAATGGCAAATTATAGTTTTAGTCTCATAGTACATGAAGATCAACACTTTTAGTCATCTTATTTACAATTTAAAATGGTCTTAAAATTGAAAAAATTAGACATATTTAACCTCTGCTTTACAGGATTTTCAAAATGGTCCTAAAATTGAGAAAACTTGACACATTTAGTCCTATGCGCAATTTTCCATAAAAAAAACATAGATGGCAACAATACGTGGAGTGCATGTGTTCGTAGCCTAGCTACTCATTCAACTGATAGACTGCACATTACATGTGTTTTTAACATTTATTTTTTGACGGAAACTTGGACATATGACTACATATGTCGAGTTTATTTAATTTTAAGATCATCGAAAATTCGAAAAATAGAGGACTAAAAATGTTGAGTCCCTTTCCTATATAACTAAAGTGTATTTTAACCTAAACGAAGATTTATAACATATCAAATTGTGCATTCTGCAAAAATATAGACAAACATTTAGAACGTCCTTGATCACAAACTTGGTATGTGCAATTCTTGATTACACCCACTCTTTGATGAAACTATTAGATTATGAGCAACGGGGTGTTCAGAAGTCCGGTGCACAGGGTGCTGAGCAATGGGGAGAGGGACAGGATCTCTGTGGCTGTATTTTACACGCCGGAGGTGGGGAAGGAGATCGGGCCGGAAGAGGGGTTGATCAGTGCGGAGGCACCGAGAGTGTTCAAGATGGTGAAAGATTATGCTGACATTCACGTGGGGTACTATCAGAGGGGAATGAGATCGCTTCATACTGTCAGAGTTTGATGCTCTATATATATAGGGAAAGTTTAGTCCATCTCGAGTTTGGTCAGATCTAAATCAATTATATGTCAAGTCAATACATTTGTCGTGATTAGTGTATAATTTAAAAAAAATGACTAATCATGTGACAAATGTATCACACTTGCTCTATAATTGATTTAGTTCAATGAAAGCTGATATAGATAAGAATTTTGCATGTAGATATGGTGTGTGTTGGATGCTTTCCAATGTTTAAATAAGCATATTGCTGCTTGTGATTTCTTTTGTGTTTGTGCAGTAGATGTTACTTTAGGGCAGCGTTGGATTGACTACTTTGTTTTATCTGTAGCTGCTGTGGTTAAGGCTGTAATGAATAAAAAGCCAACGATCATTGGTGGCTGAAATTAGGAATGTAAGCGGTGTGGATTGGATCAATTTCAGTAATTTTCTCAGTACAACTCAAATATTTGCACTGCCCCATAGTTTTAGCTACTCCTAATAGCTTGGAAATATATATTTTTTATTATATTGTTAAATAACATTTAATAAAATTTATATTTACAAGATTTTATAATCACAAAAATTATATATTAATTTAAGTAAATTAAATTTTAACAAATATTAACAAAATTTGTGTATATGTGCCCCCCCTTCCCAGAATTTCATTGTACCATACATATAAATAAGTTTTTCGTTGCACCAAATATAGAAATAATATACTAAAATAATTCGTTTCTTACCTTTATTTCATTTTTAAGTTCATTTCATTCTCGTATGAGCTCATTCATGCATACCAATTAGGGTTAAGTAATACAGATGAGAGTAGAAAGGGATAACATTAGACAAAATTAGAGGTAGCAGAGGGGGTAAAGACTACTGTTCATATGCTTATATACATGAACAGGTAAATGGCCAAGCTAGCTAACAAAATTGTCAGATTGTCCCAATCAATCAATCCAACCCACATTGATCAATTAAAGAGAGATTCAAACGCTAAAAGAAAGACCGATTTTTTTATCAATTATCCACTTTTAATCGACGTACGTCGTCGAATGTGGAAGGCCCTCCACCACTTCGAGTGGCGGATGCTGGGAACTTGCGGTAGCATCTCTTGCACCGTGACAAGTTCGAAAAATATCGCGGACGGGCCATCGGACCGTTAGGTATAAATAGCTCTATCTAGAATACCATTTTTTCATCAATAGCTACAAGACGTGATGATCAAATGGTTCTTACTTAGGAAAGCTTTGGGTTAGCTTACGATTTTTTATTGAATCATCGTTGTTCCGGTATGAATTTGAGGCTTTAATTGATTCATAGGTCTTGACAAGAGAATTCCTATCAATTTAATGATAAAGAAAGAAAAAAAGTCACATTGGAGACAAAAACAAATTAAAGAAAAAGAAATAGGTAAAGAGAGGATTCAAGAGACCCGTAAGGATCAACATAAAGACGATTGGCTCCAATCCTTCTGGTTTGCACTAAAGTGGCTTAAGTAGCTTTCAAAGAGTCCGTTTATTCTCTCCGTCTGAGATTTCAAAGATATACTGACCATAATGAGCATCGGATATCGACAGTCGTCTTATAATTACCGACATTTTGAATTTTCATAAATTTCACACAAGATAAAAGTTCTTATCATCATTAGAAACAACCTAATTTCCGACCTCTTGCGTTGCATTACCATAACAAAAACGAAAAGAAAAATCATTCAAAAAACTTAATTTCAGCATTCAATGTGTATTCGTGAATAATGTCATTTTTCAATTATTCAACCATTTCATTTTACCTAGTCCAAAGTTAGCCAAATTAGTCAACATTTATATGTTTCGATGCAATAAGAAGATGCTATTTGTAACAAGCAGTTTTGTTGGTTGGTTAATTGGTCCATTTTATTCATGAAATAGCTTGGATTGGTATTAGTCTGAATATGGTAAAATCGATCTATTAGATCGAATAAGTACATTCGATCTAATAAGTACCTTCTATCATAATTGAAAATTCTATGACTCGGATCTTTAGCATTCTCTTATTTATTACCTGTGTTTACTATTTAAGCAGAATACCATCACCCTTTCTTATTAAGAAATTGAAAAATTGATTGAATGTAAAACAAAGCCAGGCTTTTACCCCATATAAGGAAGCCTTTATGGTCGTCCCCCTTTCTGCGGATCAATCCCCACCTCTTTATCCAAGAAAATTGAAACGGGCATGCCTTGAATCTCCTTCGAGTATTGTAATATAATAATAGACGAGGATGGCTCGCACCATAGTTATTTTATCAATTTTATCAGAAGATTAAAAGCCTCATTTCATTATTAAATAAATTTAATGTTTACTGTTAACTTTTAAATTTTACGAATATATATGTCATACAATAAAAACTAACATCATATCTGAGATAGTTTTCAGTTGTAAAAGTCATTTTATCGATTAAAGTTACAATTACCTCTCCTGAAATTTGGCATAATTACAAAATCCTCTTCATTGGTTAAATAACTCTTGATTTTAACAACCGTCTAACAACGAGCCAATTCCATTAAATTTTAATATAATTTTTGTGGTGAATTGATCAAAATATTCTTTTAAATTAAGAATTATAATTTTATATATATTTTATAATTTTCTAAAATATGCTCTCTAAATTATTTATTTTAAAAAATAAAAAAAACCATCCTATAATTTTGATCCGAACTCATTTTGATCCTTTATCTTTGACAATATTATATTTAACCCTTTATCTATCAGTTTTGCATAAATTTGGTCCTTTAGCCTAATTTACGACTTTTTTGTCATTTGATAATAAACACTAATAGTCATCCTAATACTAAATGTAACATAAACAAATATTTTTCAATAAACTTAGACTCTTGTACTATTCTGGACGAATATTAATTACAAGATACAAAATGAATGGATATATATGAATTAAATTATTCTTGAGAATTTTCATAAGGGTAAAATTGTCCGAAATTGAGTCAAACAATTAAAATTAAATAATTCCGAAAGTTATTAAACTAAAATTAAAGCGAATATATTTAAAAAACTAACATTAATAGCAGACACACTTAAAGGACTAAACAAAAAAAAAAAATCTTTATTCATATACCCTCAACTTCTTTTACATATTTTCAAATACTTTTTTAAAAAAATAAATAAGAATAAAATAATAATGTTCACTTAACCGTCTAAAGGATATATTATTATTTTTTATTTAAGGAAGACATGTGATTTTTTAAACAATAAAAAGATATTTATAATTATGTCATACGTTAAAAATTAAAAAAGGTGGTTTTAATTTACCAATTATTACATCTTAAACTGAAAATTCCTGAGTAAATAGTATAGAGATAATAGTAAATTGAACATTAAATAACAGAGTATTAAAAGTGCTAAGAGTTCACAAATCCTAAAAAATAAAGGAACAAAAACACCAATTGACTTAAACTACGAAATCAAAAATGCATTTAACCCTAATTTTTAAGGTAGGAGTGCAATTCAAGTATCTGTAGGAGTACAAAGAAAGAGTAAATGCAAATATTGAAGAGTAAAAAGGGGTAAAATGAAACGTAGCCTGGATATAACATTGTGCCTCATGTACTAAAGCACAATCCCTCGGAACAGAAAAATGATTGGCTTCAAAGAAACATGGAACCACAACACAACAAATCTGATGCTCCAAACTTTCACCAAAGGTAAAGGTAAAATTAAGGACCCTAAAGGCCCCATGTCGTTCCAGCAAAATTAATTCCATCACAAGGAATACTAGAAATTCAGCTGTTTATAAATGACTCAAAACAGAAGCTAATACATTTTTTTATCTGAACTACTATGATGAAGATGTAGATTTCAACCATCATCCTTGCCAACACACTTGTCATCATTATCATCAGCTCATCAAAAATTAAGACCTCACTATGAATGAGCTAACTTAAGCTTCCCATACTTCGTAAACGTTAGACACAAAACAGAGTGATGAAGTACCAGAGAAATGGAGATTATGCTTTCCCAGAAGGAGAAAGGAGACCGAGGCCCTCTTCCTCTTTGTCCAAACATCCACCCATCTTTTAGAAGATCTTGAACAGCAGACCACCATGAGTGGCAAAGAAAGGAGCAAACACGAGGGACTCGACTGCCATGAGCTTGATAAGGATGTTGAGTGAGGGACCGGAAGTATCCTTCAGAGGGTCTCCGATGGTGTCCCCAATAACAGCAGCCTTGTGTGGGTCTGATCCCTTGGGGCCAAGGGTCCTGGCATGCTCCGAAGCACCAGCCTAGCAAAAAAGTTTTAAGTAAAGAACTGCTGCAATATGTTAACCTGGAAATAGAAAATTATACTCTTATGAAGCTGGATACCTCAATGTATTTCTTTGCATTGTCCCATGCACCACCAGTGTTCGATGCAGATATCGCAATCTGTAAAGAGCAGAAGCCCGAAAAATTTAATATTCAATAGTCTCAACTCAAGTAAAAGTGCTTTCAACTTGAAATGGAAAGCATACCTGGACGCCAGAGACAAGTGAACCAGCAAGAACACCAGAGAGGGTCTCAACACCGAAAAAGGTCCCAACAATCAGAGGGGTAAGCATGACAAGGGCACCAGGGGGAATCATCTCCTTAATAGATGCATCAGTGGAAATCTTCACACATGTAGCATAATCAGGCTTGGCATGACCCTCCATTAGACCAGGGATAGTGTTGAACTGCCTGCGAACTTCCTCAACCATCTTCAGAGCTGCGCTGCCAACACTCTTCATAGTCATGGCAGAGAACCAGTATGGGAGCATCGCACCAACAATTAAACCAATGAAGACTTTAGGGGTCAAAACGTCAACTTTTGAAATTGCTGCACGGCTGACAAAGGCGCCAAAAAGTGCCAATGAAACAAGAGCAGCAGATCCAATGGCAAAGCCCTGAAAAAAAGATGCTAAGAATAAGAATGAAGGACATGCGCACCAAAGGACAAAATCACATGGTAAAGCCTATCCATGAGTAAATAGAAAATGCTATGGAGCAGTGACTCTGGTTATATAATGATTGTACTGGGACAATTTACCTATGATACTTGGTTGACGTTCATAACAAGAATCTATTGAATTATGAGTTCAAATACATCCTGTTTAGCAGAAACACACGTATTCCTTGATAATGGGCAGTATTCCTTGCTCATTAACAGACAATCACTTATTCACAAATTTCATGTGGGACTAATACTTTGTATTTCCATCTCATTGAAAACCCTTTTCGCTCCATTTAGCCTTATCCCCCTCGAGGGGAATTTTAGTTACAACACACAAAATCATGTTGTACTGAAGGTCAACAACATGGAGCAGCACAAATCATCTTGAGAGCTTAAAGAGGTTACATCCAAAAAATAGTGAAAGTTCCATTTGTGTTTAAATTAAGTGAACAGATCAACTGAAAAGCTAAAAAGTAGATGGATCTAAAAATATTGTGGCAGATTCATTTTATCTCTGAGCATGTGAGGTGGTCATATCCTAAGGGCCTGTTTACTTTGTGATATGAGTTATTTGGGTGAGGGGATTAAAAAATCCATGTATAATTATACTATGTTTACTTAGGTCGTTTGGGTTGAATAACTCAACTGATCTCAAACCAAACAAGTTAGGTTGGTTGAATTACTGAACCCAAACAGTACCAGGCTCTTGGGTTAGAAACAGACATCCATAATGTAAAGTAAACATCTTACTTGGATGTATTGGCCTACTTATACAACCAAATAATGAAAAGTAACGGGCCAAAATGTATAAAACATTGGATTACATAATATTATGCAAATATAGGAAATGCATCAAATATATAATACCTTTCCAATTGCAGCAGTGGTATTCCCAGCAGCATCAAGGGCATCAGTTCTCTCACGAATCCTGTGGCTCATCCCAGCCATCTCAGCTATACCTCCAGCATTATCACTAATAGGACCATAAGCATCAATAGCCAACCCAGTAGCAATAGTGCTCAGCATCCCCAGAGCAGCGACCGCAATACCATACATAGCAGCAAAGGTGAAACTGACAAAAATACTAATTGCAATGGCAAAAATAGGAATGATAACAGATTTGTATCCCAAGGCCAGGCCAAATATAACATTGGTTGCAGCACCAGTTCTGCAGGAATCAGCAACATCTTGCACAGGGCTGCATCAGGAAATTGCACACATAAAACAGGAAAAGTTACCAAACTGAAGGAAACCAAATTTAGGTGGAAAAACAAAGATCAAACCATTTGACTACATAAAAAACAAAAGGAGCTGCTGTCCGCACCTGTAAGCGTTGCTGGTGTAATATTCGGTCACAAATCCAATGATAAGTCCAGCCCAAAGACCAACACAGACACAGAGGAAGAGTTGCCTGTAATGCAATATTATGCAAGTAAAAATGGGCAAAAGATGAGAATTATTGCATCATTATCCGTTTGCTCAAGGAAATCTATGCGAGATATGAACTCAAAGAAACAAATAAAGCAGATTCAGCAGACAGTACATGTAAATGCAAAACAATTCAGCATTTAAGCTTTATGGCAGAAACACATTAATTAAACACTGGCAAATGCAACTAAGAACTAATAACAGTCCATCATAAAATAGGGTAAATTACATCACCACCCCCTAAGATTAGGTCTAATCGCATAGACAGCCCCTCCCTTTATAAAATTATGAATACATCTGCTGGGGGGTGTAAATGTAGTTTACTCATGGGGTGTACTCGTAAAATTTGGCCTTGAATAGAGGGTGATTTATAATTGCAGGGTGTACTTGTAAAATTTTGCCCTTGAATAAGAGATGAATATATAATTACAACTATAACTTTAGGGGTGTACTTGTAAGTTTTCAAAGGACATGGGGTGCTTTATGTACTTACACCTAACCTTAAGGGGTGTTGGATATGACTTACACTAAAATTCGAGCGAGCATTGCAGAAACCCAAATTTCAGATGATTGTTTGGTTTTATCACCACATTATTCTATCTCATGTTACATGTAAGATCCACATTTTGCACATCAGGAGAGATCTAAAGCAAATTCCTAAGCAAGTTACAACCTGCAAGAAAACTGAACTTGCCCACAAATTATCTGAGAATGGTAAGGATGTCCACAAGTGTGATAAAGCAGAAAAAGTTTCTCCATGTGAGATTGATAGGGAATTGTCAGGTCAAGAAAATCATGAAATGCAATACCAATTCCCACTTAGAAAAGCATCATAATATTATTCTTCCTTTTTCATAGTGCGAAACAAATTCTTACCAGTTCTTCACAACCTTTTGAGTACCAAAGTTGAAGATTGTGAAGGATGATGGCAGGCAAGTCCATGTGACAATTGCAATTCCCACAGTCATAAGAATAGTGGAGATGATGAGCTGCTTCTTTAATGCTGGCTCAATTTCCTTGACAGCCTTGATCTCAAAAAAGTCGGTAGCAAAAAGAGTGGTGATCAAGCAAACCAGAATTCCCATGGAACTAATAAGCAATGGATAACACATTGCAGTGAAGTCGTGAGAAATTCCAAAAGAGGAAATGGAGGCCACAACAAGAGCAGCACATGATGATTCAGCATATGAACCAAAAAGATCAGACCCCATTCCAGCAATATCTCCAACATTATCACCAACATTGTCAGCAATCACCTGCAAAAAGAAATGACAATCACAAAAACTCCCCTTAGTAAATAGAGCAATTCACTTGATGCACAGAAGCTTACGGCAGGATTCCTGGGGTCATCTTCTGGAATGTTCCTTTCAACCTTCCCGACAAGATCAGCACCAACATCAGCGGCTTTGGTGTAAATACCACCTCCAACTCTCCCAAACAGAGCCATGGAGGAACCACCAAGACCATATCCAGTAATTGCCTCAAAAAGTCCTTCCCAGTCATCCCCATAATAAAGCTTGAATAGATTGATAGCAATGTAAAGAACCAACAGGCCATTTGCAGCAAGGAGAAAACCCATGACTGCACCAGATCTAAATGCAGTAATAAATGCTTTCCCAACACCTTTTCTAGCTTCCAATGTTGTCCTTGCATTTGCATAGGTTGCAATTTTCATCCCAAGGAAACCAGAGATGACCGAGGTGACAGCACCAAGCAGGAAGGACACAGTGCTGAAGATCGCAGTTGCAAGGGCAGGCTTGCACAACTTCTCTTTGTCATAAGTGCAAGACTGGCTCTTCGTGCTGAAACCCTCAACCGAGCCCAGGAAAAGGAAGATGAGGATTGCAAAAGCAACCATGAAAATCCCCACATATTGGTATTCAGTGAACAGAAAAGATGTTGCACCTGTAACCAAGATTTAGTTTTTGTCTCAGCTAAGGCAAAACAGTCATGTTAAATGGACAAAACTAAGAGAAAACAATTGCAAACAGTTTAGACAGTTTTAGTATCAAAATGCCATGTAATCAGCTTGAAGTTAAAATACAAAACCAAATGCTAGCAAATATCACGAAATACATAGCAGGTACTGCCGGAACAATTAGCAAACATAAACTACACATGAACTCAGAATCCAAATTAATCAAGAGATGAATTCAGATTGTGTCATAGCCATTTCCTAAATGAATCTTTATTGACACGGGCACAAGCAAGACCTCCTCAGAAGCCAGAAAACAATTTCACCATCAATTTTCCATAGAATTTGTACTTTTAGCACAAGAAAAATAATAATGAAAATTATGTTCATAAAATATTTTTAGTATATAGTTTTATCAAAAGAAGTTAATAATATCAACTGAAAGCAATAAATACATATTTGAGAATTAATTTATGATTTAGATAAACAAAGTTACACAAACACCTCAGTAAATGACCATACCATGTGAGACATGCAACGAGGTAAAAAGTATTCTTAATTCCTTAGCCATTAATTGCAGTAAACAGACAATAAGCTTTACTCAAATAAGACAGTGAAAAAGGAAGTCCCCCTTTATTCCTGAAAGAGAAGTACCATAGTCATAAAATAATAATAAATTCTTCCCCAGATCTAGATTAAAAAAAAGGAAATTAAATAATCCTGGCCTTTTAATTTGAAGAAATAGAACGAGATCTGTCACCTTTCCTCGGCGCCATCTCATCAACGCATTGATAGACTCCAACCAGGCCACATTACTCCGACCTTCTTACTATTATGTAACCAAAACCCTAAACCTCTCCTCATAAAATCCCCCAAAAACATTTACGTCATTATTATGTTAGAGAACTAATTCCAAATATAAATAATAATTTAGGGACTAATATACTTCTTTTTCCTGTCCGAAGGAAATAAAAACCGAGAAACAGTAAAAGAACTCTAGGAAAGAAATAAAACACGACCTCAGAACTGTCAAAAAATCAAATATATCCGTCCAGCAAATTATCTGTTTCGAATCCGACTTTTGTGCTCTCTTACAAGAACTTTGCCTTCAAAAAGAAGTTTTAACATTCTGTATAACCAAAATAATTTTATGTTTTAAATAAAAAATCATAATTATGAGTTAGAATAAGTTATTCTAACTTTTAGAGATGGATTAAACATAAGATAAACGCTTATATTTAAACTCCAGCGAGCAAAACTGAGCACTAGCGAACAGAAAATACACTTAGAAATGTCACCTTTTTACTCTGCGTCACCTAATTTCAACTAGAACTCAATAACTTACACCTCTGGTTCAGGTCATACGAAACCTGTTTTCTTTTAGAGAACTCATTTCTTAAAAGTTGAACACCAACTCTCCCTCCCCCGAAAAAAGAAAATATTCAAGGGTTTTAGTCCTCGTTACTAAATTTAAACTCAAACAAACAAACAGACGACTGGAAATTTGCGTATGGCACACACACTCACAAACATCAAAACACACAAACGAAGTGAAAAATCAGATCTGCGTATTTGTAGTGAGATCTGGAACTATTCTGACCCTCGGAGATAGCGTTCTGGATCTCGGCGCATTTAACGACGACGTTTTGGTCATTGAGACCGTCCTCCTCCTCAATCAAGTATTCACTGTACCCATTCTTCCCGTTGTTAGCAGCCGAGGCGCCACCTCGCTCCGGTGAGAGCTTAACTTTGGAGACAAGGAACCACTGCACGAGTGAGAAAACGATGCCGATGACGGCGCACAGAGGAATAACGATCTCCGTCCCCAGATCTGGCAGCAGCGCCATTCTCACCGGAAATAGCTACCTTCACCGGAATACACCGGCAAACAAAAAGAGAAAAAAAATGAAAAAGAAAATGAAAAGAGTGAAAATCAGAAGTACGAATACAGACAGCCGCGAAATTGAGGAGGTGTGAGAATGGTGAGTGAGAGGATATTTATAGGATAAAAATCTGAGTAAAAATTCCTAGGACAAATGCGCGGGGGCAATCATAACATGCGAGCAAGTCCACGGTAACTCGATCTGCACCTCCGGGTGCTTTAAACCTTTATGTTTGTTGAGGTGTCTGTTTAAATATTTTTTATTTTGTATTTAAAAATTAAAATTGAAAAACAAGGGTATTTATGTTATATCCCAAGTTTTATACTTAGTCCCGCCCCCCCCCCCCCACC
>NC_026147.1:14165583-14182520 GCF_000512975.1 Sesamum indicum
ATTTTTTTTCTTGCCCCCCCCCCCCCCCCCCTCTCCCCCGCCCCCCCTTTTCTCTCTCTCTCATATATATATATACATGATAAATTATAATGAATTTATGACATAATTATACATATTCTTTTTATTTGGAAAATTTACCGACACTACCTAATTTTAATAGTTATTTAATAACTTATTAATTTATTATTCTCTGCTAAGTTTTCATTCATTTTTTGTAACAAACTAACCAAAATGCTTTTATGAACTATAAACTATAATTTTATTTATTTTTATGGATTAAGTTGATATTTTTTTAAAAATTTTAAATATTTTCATCTTTCTCGTTTTATTTTTTATAATTTTTTATTTAAAAAATATAATAAGGATAAAGTTAACAATTTTAAACTTTTATCAAAGATTTACATAATTTTATCAAACATCATGAGCAATATTTGTAACTTTTTAAACAACGAATGAATATTTATAATTTTATTCAATTTTAAAATAGCTCGTTGTAAGTTATTGTGTGTATATATATATATATTTATAAACGAGTGTGTAACCTTAATTAAAAATTTTAAATTTCAATTGTAATATTTAAAAATTTATTAATAGAATAAGTTTAAAATATTAACAAAAAAATAAAATAGAAAGCAAACGTTGATACACCAACAACATGAATTTTATCTTATTGATGCATTTGGTGAGTTGTATTTTGTCTCGTAATTATTGAAACTTCAACTCTAATAGATTCATGACGTAATATCTTTATTTGTCTGTTGAACGAATTAAGGTTATTGTCTAAATTCAAACGCAATTCTTCATGATAGGATATTAAGATACTATCCTCAAATTTTTATTTTATATTTAACTCATTTGAGTTTGAATCTAGATTTTCTAAGTTTGAAATCAAGTTCAAAGTCTCTGTCTTGCAACATAAGTTTGGTAAGAATAATACCTAATACTTTCCAATTATAGCTTTTTAAATGGTTAAATCAATTAATTTATTTATATGATAAATTTTATAGAGTTGTATTTGATGCACGGAGGACGTGCATTTATAGATATGATCCAATTATACGATTCTACGTGAATTATTAAAATAATATCTTTTTGATATCTTTTAAGGTATAAAAATGTAATATCTTTGTGTAAATTTTATACCTTAAAAGTTATTAATTATTAAAATAATATCTTTTTAATATCTCTGAGTGGTGTTAGTGTAATATCTTTTTACGAGTATTTGTATAAATTTTGCATCTAAACAGTGGATGTAATTGTAATTACAACAATAGTTTTAAAAAATTTACCTATACTTTTGAAAAAGGCATAGGACGTTTGTATACTTCGATCTAACATCACGAGTATAAATGTAATTTATCCTTAAGTTAAGAAGAGAAATGGTTAGATGGGAAAAAATGACGGTTGGAACAGCCAAGAATATGTAATCGCGATGCATTAACCATGGGGAAAAAATATTTTCTCAAAAGAGACAGTCTAATTGTTCAAGCACAAGACTTTCTTATGAAATATTTCTGTCTGAATCTTAAGTGCGTACTTATATAAAAAATAAAAAATAAAAAAAAAGGAGACTTTAGGAGGAAAATCCGTTGCTCTGTCTGTTTTTTGCGTGCCTAGGATCCGAGGAAGGAATCTATTCCATACTCCTCGCAACTATGAAAAAAGCTACACCGCTACCGATAAGATTGAATAACTATAAAAAAAAAAGAAAAAAAAATCATTTTTTTCTCTTTTCCTTTTTTTGTACTTACTCATATATAGTAAAAGAATACGTGTCGTGAAAACCCTCTGTGTGTTTTTCTTTTGAATTCCACTGTTTACTAATTTTCTTTCTGCACCTAGTCACATTTATGATGCGGGTTTAAATTATATTTTGATTAGTGCTTTTTTTCAATAAATTGTTACTAATCATTTTCTTATCGGATTATAAATAAGATTTTTATGCGGCTTGAAAGATTTTATGCAGCTTGAAAGATTTTCTACATTCACGGTTGCTGAAAATCCATTTTTAATATATCAATTTCGTGCGAGTATTAGTAAAAAATCAGTTGTACCTCAACGATTTATACTGAGGTGTCTGCAGAATTTCTACTCTTTGAATCTACGGTTGTCGGGCTCCCTAACACGAGTTAGGATTCCAATTCTGAGACTGTTACAGATATTAATGCAATTTCTTTTGACACGACTGTGCAATCGAATATTACATTCTCATTTTTATGTGAAAAGAAAAAAGGAAAAAAAGAATTCTATGTTTCTTCTATAATAATTTGCTCTCCTTTATCCTTTATTCTCCTTTTAGACAAAAGTCCATAATATAGTGCATCTTATCCACAATAAAGAGTTTACATGTTTTTTCCCCTCTTTTTCTTTTATTGAAAAGAAAGAATTTTATTATTTTACTTTATTTGCATTAGTGATGAAGTAAAGCATATGTTGTAATATATTACTGATTGAAGCTCTCAAATCATCTTATAAGATTAAAAGTCGACAAATGCTTATCTCTCGTAAATTTTTTATGATGCCTTAAACTTTTTTTCGCAAGTACAAATATATGACCCTAATTATGGACAAAATAAAATTTAAAAAATAGTTTTGTGATTTTATTTTAATTATTATGAATTTATTTTACAAAAGTTAATATATATTCCTGATAAAAGAAATTAATTATTCTCTACACTGTAAATCACCAGAATTTAAAAATCTTTGTAAATCAATACTATCTATTACATCATACAATCATGCAAAAACTTAACTCCTAACCATAGTTAATGAACATTTGCTAATGGTTTTATCTATGGACAAAATAAAACGTGGTAATTTTTTATCTCATTTGTAGAAACTATAATTAATACCAATTACAAAGTTGTGGTTAATTAGTATTCATAATAATTTTCTACTTTTAATCATGATAATTAATTAAGGTGAAGAACTAACTTTTTTGTTAGTGTAATAATTATGCATAGACTTTAATTTTCTTCTATTACTTATTCTCAAAGAATATGCATTATAAGAAATAGCAACAAATGGACCTTTTTCTGAGGTCATGTCTTTTTCCACAAGTATAGGAATGAGAGCGAAATTTAGAATCTTTTAAAAATTTTGTCCAAGTAGTGATAGAGAGGAGTGTTTGACAAGCCATTGTAGGGTTACCCTCACATCTGTTGGGAATTTATCTTCGCAGTAAGCTCAAAAAAAATATAATTATTATAAATACAAATTAATATAACAACGATTACAGATTAATAGAAATAGTGAAAAAAATAGATACGATAAATAATTTTGGCTCAGGGAGTCGGATCCGATGAGGAAGCCCACAGCCACAAAGGCCGCCGATTGTTCAAACCCACCAAGGGACGACAGCCACCAAGGCTAACCCACGCCATCCAAGCACACACACGGCTACTAAGACACCATCGAACCACTCAGGTTTACCTATCTATATTATTTTTTCCACACTTGTTTCTCTCTTCTTTTTCTTTCTGAATGTAGTGTATAGATAGGGAGAAACCATTGATGATGACGTAAAAAACCAAGAAAGAGAAAAGAATACAAGGAGGTTTAATAAATTCTACCAAGAAAAAAGAATAAGAATATGAAGGGTTTCAATCATCTAAAAATGGGAACTGGGTGGGGTAATGGGTGAATCAGGTCAGGCTTTCCGGGTAGTGGGTTGGGATTGTGAGCTTGGGCCTACCGAATTTGGTCTTGGGCCACTTTTCCAACAAAACCAATGAATTTCCTGTTTGATTGGTCCCATTTCTAAATTTTGTTTTAATTTTTCACATTTTTTTTATGTAAATAGGTTATTACATCAATTGATACATCAAGATATTAAAGTGTATTGGGTCGAAACCCTGCCCCATTGGGTCTAATTTATTAGGTTAGGGTACGACAACGAGTTCTGATATTGTGGACTAGAGTGGGTTCTAGATGGGCCTCGGTCTTGTCCAAAACACACAGCAAATACATTTAAATTTGTCTCGAATACTATTTGGAGATATATTTAATTTAATTTTAATGTTCATTTAATGCATATATTTATAAAATAAATTATATTTTTAACATAATAACATATTATTAGATATTTATGAATAGTTATTTTATTCCTTAAGTTATATATAAAATTTAATCAAATCTTATGAATTAACTAGCTTAGTCCAGAGTCAGGGCTGATCTGGAACTTAGTTTGAAGG
This sequence comes from Sesamum indicum, assembly GCF_000512975.1. Classification (NCBI taxonomy): domain Eukaryota; kingdom Viridiplantae; phylum Streptophyta; class Magnoliopsida; order Lamiales; family Pedaliaceae; genus Sesamum; species Sesamum indicum. The sequence continues at coordinate 14,169,777 of NC_026147.1, forward strand.
AAGGCGAGAGGGCTTCCAAATTCAACGGGTACAGAGGTGGATTTTTTGGTCCAACTAAAACTAAGTATGACGGATCCGAGGTCCAAATGAACGCGGTTCAGATCCACCCATTGTTATTCCTAACTCTTATATTTACTGGACTTAAACCTACAACCTTTTAATTACAAAAGCCAACCAAAACCTCTTCAGTTAATCAATCTTACAACATTTTCCTTCGTCCAATTTTATCATTTAAATACAAATTAAAATAATCCTCCAGCAAAAAAAAACTAACGTCGAATTCACACTTTTCACACCCAAATCATGTTACAAAATTAGGAGAATTCTAGTTCACGTTTCTCTTGTCAATGACAACATGATAAGTCTGTCCACACTGTTTTAATTATGACGACTCATGACTGATCAACTCTTGTTTAATGTAGCACCAACATCAACATGTAATTAATATTGACAGCTTGCTGGAATTAACAATCATATGTATATATATATGCAAGAAGAGTAAAGAGTCATCGCCGTAGGTGGGAGCCCAATTAGGTGCGTGTATTAATGTAAGTTTGGTCTAACTTCTTCTTTCACACAACAACATTTGTGTCAACTACCTTTTCCCCTTTGTGTCAACATTTGTGTCATTAGATTTAAATCAATTATACGATAATAATTATTTTTTTATATGAATTATTTAAGTCCCAGAATTTTAAAAAAGAAATCATGTATTAATTATGCTATTTTACTTAAACGTTTGTGTTAAATTGGGCGGGTTGGGTTCACTTGAAGAAACTTAAAACTTAATCATGATTGGTTAAAAATAAATAGTTGTACTGACAGTAATTAGTACGAGCTCTTAGATTAGACGCGTCTCCATGATACAAATAAACGTCTTACTTGGATGTATTGGACTGTTTACGCATTGTTACAGCCTAAAAGTAATAAATGTTTGATTTGACTTGACCAAACTTTATTTTGATAAGATTTTCTGGTTGAGTTACGAAAAATAAGGTGTTATCATTAGTTATATATTTTAATAATAGAAATAAATCTTATATTTGAAAAATAATATTTTTCACAAAATCAATGGTTAAAAATTAATGAAAAAACATTTTGTACTATAAATTATTATTGTTGGAAAATTAATATCTATGTATTAATATAAGTAATCACAATGATTTATGATCATAATTCTACTATTATAAACTCATAATTGTTAACAGTGTCAACTTGAGGTACAATTGTTATCCCGTCATTTGTAAAAATCATATTTGCACGTCCTGACCTATAGTATATTTATATAAATATTTTTAATTATTAGATAAATATTCATACATTTATAAAAAGACGTTAAAATTATTTACACAAATTATATATATATATTTAAAAACGTCAATATCATTATATAAACTATCTATTTTTTTATTATCAAGAAGTGGTTTTTATCATTATACAAAAAAAAATAGAGATAATTTATGCAAATAAAACATAGAATTAAGAATATAAATATAATTATTTAAAAAAAAACAAACAATTGTTTTTTCCAAGAAAACAAGTAAATGAATATTATTATATTTTCTATGGGATGGATCTTCCTATAATACACTAATCATAGAGCGGTAGGCAACAAAAAGGCATGTGATTGAAATCAAGGGGGGAGGAGGAGTCAGGTGCATTGGACCGGGTGGAGCAGATAAGTGAAGGGTGAGGAGGATAAGTTAGAAGGGGTTTGGTTTCGTCTGGCAACGGCATAATGAGTGGCTCTGACGTGGGGTTGCGTTGAATGGCGTGCAACCCCCTCGCATCGGATAATCCTTTTTATTTTCTCTTGCTCTTATCTCATTTACATTTCTCCACATAATTTCCAACTACGCATTTTTATCAAGTGTCTGCGCCCGCTTTAAAAACAACCATAATATTTGATTTTGTTTTTAACTTGTTTTGGGGTATTTTGTGAAGATAGAGAGAGAAAAATAAAAATAAATAAAAATAAGTTAAAGATAGTACGTATGTTTGGATTTGTTTTTAAAGATAATATAAAATAAGTATGGTATGTTTGGTGTTGGGTAGTGAGGAGACAAAAAGTACTGTTCATTGTCAAATCATATCTCTTTTATATATACTTATATATATATATATAAATATATATAATTTATTTAATTGTGAGTGATTTAAAATAAATATTATTTTTTAATTAATTATATTTTTTAGAAAAAGTAATTAAAACTATTTTAAGATAATTAAAAATATATTCAAAACTTACAAAACTAAGCGAACCAAACATACTCTATATTTTGGCCCATCTCAGAGATGGGCCAAAATCAAAACCAAACATACTGAAGTCTTTTTTTAATTTTTAACTCTAAAAAGATATTTTTTTAAAGTGGTTAGGATCCATATTTTTTATTTTTAAAACGGCTAATAAAATAATTTTAAAAAAAAAATTTAGAAGTATTTTGGAATGTATTTTTAGCTGCTTTGGCTTTTTTACAAATAAACTCAACTACTCTTATTATAATAATTTTAATTCAATTTTATTATTTTTAATTTATTTTTAGAATTGTATATTTAAAATTGATATCAAAGTTTTCAAATAAACAATAATTAAATTTACACTTTCACATATTTAATATTTTAAGTTTTTTATATTTTATATGCTATATCATCTAATCAATTATTTTTTCACATATTATTATGTAATTAATTAATTTTTTGTAATCATGCAAGTTTAATTATTGTTGATATAAATTCTCTGAATTTTGAAAAAATCAATGATACTAGATGTAATTTTTCAAATTACATGAGGTTTATGTATAATTACACGAAATGGCAGTGTAATTATCTCTTAAAAATTAATTATTTTTTGTGTATGGATCAATTATAATTATATTATAAATTTTTATCGTTAACTATTAATATTGATCATTTACAACCATCCAACAACTATAGTGAACCATTATCCATGGATTGATGAAATTCGAAAATGATTTTATGATTATAAAGTCTGAACTTTACTAATTAAATTAGACCATGTTGACGAGATATATCAAATCAAGTAGCCAATATATTGAACTTGTCAGAAAGGAAAACTTGATTTGTACGCATATGGCATATATAATAAGCTTTTACAACATGCAATTGATTGAAATAAAATAGAGGATGGAATATATATATATATATATATATATATAGGGAAAAATATAAGCAACTACTTGTGATATTGCAAATGAATAAATTACTCTCTTATAAAAAAAATAAATAGTGATTTACCTCTCTGATTTTTTTAAAATACAAGAATCTACTCCCCTATGATTTTTAAAATGAAGCAATTTACCTAATTGTATAAGGAGGTAAATTGCTTCATTTTAAAAAGTATAGGGGAGTAAATTGCTATATTTTTTTTATAAGAGAACATTGTGCTCATTTTCAATATCATAAAAGGATAAATTGCTATTCACTATATATATATGACCTTGTCTCTAGAAGGTACGCCCTCCACCTGTTAAGCTTTCCAGGTTTTTCAATTCAACTAATTATGGAAGATGGGAAAGAAATGGACCAAAAGAAATACAAATGTGATAAGTGGAAAAATGCCAATGAAACCCTATTTGATTGGTGAAGTGGAGGTCAAGATGTACGGTGAGTCCGCTTGATTTAGATTCGGTATAATTTCGTCTAAAATAAATTCCATCGAGAAAAACCCCATTGAGGACTGGTTCTCTATTGTTGATAACCGATTTTGAGGTGGTTTTGAGCCTTTAAATGAATGAATTTATTTTTAAGCTCGAATTCAGCTATGGACTAGTCCGGTTGAGGCTCAGATTAGGCTCGATTGTGTCTTTTCTTTTTTATGAAATGAAGTTTTTTATTTGAACGATTACCTGAATTTATGGTTGTACTATAAAATAAATAAATAATAAATTAATTATACAAAACTTTATAACTAGAAAAAATAATTGTTAAGATTATATATTGAACTTAAATAATAATTTAATTAACTAGCAAACTTACAATAATAACCTTAGATAATAATAAATTTAAAAATAATTTTGAAAAACTTTGAAAAAAATAAATAAAAATATTAATGAACTAAAGTACTAAAAATTAGGAGTAGAATAATAAAGATAATTCTGTTTAAAGTTTCAAAAGTACAAAATAACTATTACAACAATCAATTTAAAAGAATAAATTAAAAATTATGTCACGTATTATTACAAGAAAAAAGGGCGTCCATCATGCTCGATTCAAGCCTAGCCCAGACCAAGTGGTCCTGGGCTTGGATGATCCGGGCTAAATCAACCCACTTCTTTATTGGTTTAAATCGGTTTGGGTTCAGATTAATTCAGCACGGTCTACTGTTTATTTTGAGATAGATACTTTACAATTAAAAGATTGTGAGTTTGAGTCTTATAAACGTGGATAAATTATTTACTCTTAAAAGTAATTAATTGAACTAGTATGATGTACTATTTTATATATAACCTCTATAAGACATTTTTAATTAGGTGTTTCCTAAGATCAATTTTCGATAACAACCCTCCCCGACGTTCAAATCAACTACAGTTCTAGAAAAATTCAAGAATAGGGGTAGTAAAGACAAATCAATTTCTTTCATTTATAATTGTCGTTTCTTTTTCATTGTCATGCACTTCAAAATATTTTTCTTATTGGGTTAAATTTATGACCCATCAATTACGTAATTTATAGATCGATATTATTAAAGTAATTTATACTATTATAATATTCAGTACGCAATACAATAATATTTTTAAATTAATCAGCAACTTCAAAGCAAATAAAAACAATAGACATACTATTATTAAGAATAAATCAAATATCAACATTTATAGGATTTGAACTCATGATCTCATTATTGTGAAACCTCAATCTGGGATTTGGGCCATAAGTCTCAAATTTGGTTGGACTTCTTTTAGCCGTTTTATTTTTGGGGACTCCTCCCGTCGAATTCGCTTCGCTAGGGGCTTTATCCAAATTGGGTCTCTTAGGGGCACCTTGAACCTTGCATTTATTTGTAGTCTTTCTATATCTTCATTTCTTTTTCACTATTCAAACCTATTTGAGCTAGCCCTTTTTTATGAAACAAAATAGTGTCCGGATAATACTATATTATAAAGAATTTCAAAATGGGTTAATTGCAATTTGTCTCTCTATGATATTACAAGTGAACAAATTATCCCTTATAAAAAATAATAGTAATTTACTCCCATGTCTTTTTTAAAATGAAGCAATTTACCTCCCTATCTAAGGAGGTATAAATTGATTCATTTTGAAAAATATGAGGTAGCTTGTGCATTTTTAAAAAATACAAAAAGATAAATTACTACTTTTTTATATAGAGGTAATTTTCTCATTTGCAATATTACAAGGCGGTTGATTGCATTTTGCCTATACAAAATATTTGATTTCTACTCTAAAGTATATTTTATTGAATATTAATATTTTTTATAGAATATTTCTTTCAAATTTATATAATTTCATTATTAATTATTTTTTATAATTTTTTTCAGACATAAGAACGATGAACCTGTCCATATTACTAAACCAAAACAGTCCCGATTACATGTACCAATTCCAATAAAAATCTTTCACTTTAAATTTTTATTTCCTACAATTGATGTCGATGCCTAAATAAATCAAACCAATCAGATAAAAGTGAATGTCCATTGTCCCATCACGCTGGACGTAACCCCATCTGATAACTACTCTTCTCCTATTTCACGATAATACATCAATTTGAAATCATACTTGCAAATTATGTAAGTCACGGGAATTAGTTTCAATGTAATGATTGTCGTAACGTAAAGATGTTCCACCAATCGGAAGCTTCCACGTGGGTCCTATGCCTTTGATGATTTTCATTATTAATAATTAAATCATATAAGAAATGATTAGTTCTTGTACCTCTAACTGTATTACAAATTATTATTTGGTCTGGCTATTTCAGGATTTTCTTTTTTCTTTTTTTTTTTTAAAATTAGCCCTTATTGCATGCGATCTCTATGAGTATTTGACAAAAAAAATTATAATATGAGATAAAGAGAAAAAAGTATGAAAAAAAATTGTGAAAATGATAAAAAAAAAATCGTAACTTGTAAATTTTATATACATGCAAATAATTATATCACTTTATTATTATTATTCGTAACTTAATAATTGTCAGATAATTTATTGAATTATTAATGATAACTTTAATGTAATGATATAATTATTATTGTAAAAAAATACTAATTATTATATTATTGTACTTGAAGTATAGAGATTTTGAGTAAAGGGGACAAATATCTTTGTGTTCCACCGACACTCTCCCTATATATATGGCCCCCACATAACATTTCCAAGCTTATTAATTATATTTTCACTGCACTTGATAATTAAATTTCAAAGTGTTTGGTTAAATTTATTTCAAGCAGAGTTGTAAAAGATTTGAGTGGAGCTCGACATTTAATTTTTAAAATTTATTTGAATTATTATCGTGTTTAAAAAGTTATAAAAAATTTAGTTTGATTATTAATTTATTAGATCAGGTTTGAGTTGAACTCGAATTATCTGATATTTTTTAGTATATATGTTTTTATTTTTATATTAATATAATCGAGCTCAAGCCAAACACGAAGGTTCTCGATCAAAGAATTTTGTATAAATTTGGTTTATTAAATTTAAATGAGCTTTTATAGATCCATTTCAATCAAATGTCGAATAGTTTCATTTAATTTTCGTTCCTAATTTCAAGATCTTGTAAGATATTTTTACATCTTATAATTTGGACATGACGTGTTATTTTAAAGGAAATTTTTTGATCGATTTTAATAGAATAAAACGATGGACTTTATTAGATCTTGTTATAATTAAAATATGAAAGAAAAAGAGTTTCTTAAAATTTTTCTAAAATAATTTAGAAACTCTTTTTTTGTATGGTTTAAAAATGTATTTAATAATTCATTTCTTTTTTCTAAAAATGAGCTTTTATAAATGCTATAAAAATCATAAATTTTATTTTGAAATCTCATAAACTCTTTCTTAAAAAAGTCCCATCAAATACGCAATAACTTTTCACGAGTTAAAAAATATTTCATAAATTGTTTTAGAAAACATTGATTTTTTTTTCTCAATTTTCATTCATTGTAATATTTTAATTTTTATTCAACATTTAATTCCAATTCAGAGACAAAATTAAAAAGAAAAATACAGAGATTTCAATCTATGTATTTTTCCTTCACAAATGTATAATTAAAAAGTACATAAAATATTATTTATTTTTTATAGTTTGGAAATGTGTTCAATTGCTAGTACTATAACAATAACAACTAATGCTATCAAATTTTCTTTTACTTAAAGCAAAGGGAACTGGCAAAGTGTAATGGGCCCATTCCCAGCCCAATTATGGTGGAAAATGAAATCAGACTGGGCCAGTGGAAATACCAAGATTAGGTTGTTGCCATAACTTCATTCATTCTTGTTCCATTACGATAGCCCGGACGTTTGAGCTTAAGGGTTTGTTTGGTTCAATTGAGAGAAAAACGAAAGTAGAAGAGGGAGGGAAAGTGAAAGGGAGAGGAGAAGCGAAAAAATAATAGTTTTCTTTCAAATTGTTTAGTATAATTTGAAGGGGAGTAAATCTCAAATACTTTCCTTTGTTTGGTACAAAGAAAACAGATTGAGAAGAAAAAGATTAGTTTTTATAATTTTACTAAATAACCATTCTCATAAGTTTTTGTATAATAATAAATAAATTAATATTGTATTAATATAATTTTAGTATATCAAAAAATTTAAAAATTTTATTAATAAAAGTATTTGAGATAAGAATGAGAATATTTTTTTTATTAATAAAAATATTAATCAAAATGAGTATTGATAAATTATTTTAAACTATTTAGTTTTAATAAAATAAAAATTACTAATAATATTTTTAACTAACGAATTTGAGTTCGAACATTAGTGTCTTTGTTGGTACCAAAAACAACTTTGGAGGAAAATTATATATATATATATATAGGTAATAGAGTAATAAAAATAAAAATAATATTTTTTTTTGGTCTTATACATTTATTTTTCTGTCCAATTTTGGAGGAAACAAAATTGAACTCCGGAGGGGTTTCATATATATCAAGTTTTACTTTATCTCCATTTGTTCTCTCTAACCAAACACCAAATTATCTCTTATATATTCATTTTTACGTCCATTTTTTTTATACTCTCACTTTTTGTCCCAACGGAACACACTCTAAAAATTTTCATTGGGAGGTTTTGAGTTCAAATTTGGATGGATACATGAATGTGTTGGGTGTACGTGCTAAAAAAAGACTATAATTCACACAAGTCGATTAGGATAGAGTTATACACAACTTTCATGTGGGGCCACTTGATTTACTGTATTTTAGATATTCATCGATTTGATTGGGCCTTTTTTAGGCCGTACAAACATTTTTAGTGGGCCTTTTGGACTTGTCCTTGATTTCAGAATTAAGGAATGGGCCTCATTTATAGATTTTGGTTTTCCAAATATAAACAAAATTTGGCCCAAGATGAATGGTTGTGGGCCTTTTGCACAAAATCTCCACTTCCGAAAATGCACTCACCAACACATGATAATTGTGTGGGGTGGGGTGCACGAGAAGAGCGGCGCGGGAGGACAACTGTTAATGCCATCACTCCATTATTAGCTTTCCACGTGGAATATTTAAGAACTCGCCGATAAAGTTGCTCACTATTTCCAATTTTTGGCTAAAATATTAGACTAGGATCCAATTACAGTAAAACCTCTATAAATTAATACTCTATAAATTAATAAACTCTCTAAAATAATAAAATCCTCCGGTCCCGACTTGGGCCTTTGTAAAAAATCATCAAATTCGATAAGATAATAATAATAATTTTTTTCAGAAAATTCCTTTATAAATATTAGGTCCCATTAAAACTCTAAATTAATAATTCATAAATATTACAATTATAAATATTATGATAATTTACTAAAATATGAAATCTGTAATGCTTTACGCATTTGATCATTCATTGATGATTTTGCGATGCCTTTTAGATGAGAAGACATGGGTGTTATGAACTATTTTATTATCATATTGAGATTTATGTAGTATATGTTTCATTCATCATGCATGAATATATTTAATTGGTTATAATAGTTATTTAAGTGCAATGAATTAATATAAACATGTATATTTAAGTAATTCCAATGAATTGATACATGTGTCTATGAATATAATAGTTCATTGTTGCATGAATATAATCAATGAAACATATATGAATTTATTTATTTTCAATACATATGTACTAAATTTGCTGAATTTAAAAAGTCTCTCTTTTAATTAATAAAATATTAATTTATCGATAATTTAATATCTCTCTAAATTAATAAAATTTCATGGTCCCAAGGTTATTAATTTATAGAGGTTTTACTGTATATATTATTTGAAAAGCAAATAAATTATAATTTAATTAGTAAAAAGTTATTTAAATTACTATTTTTAATTACCTAATAATTATTATTATAACTAAAATATATAATTTATTTTGTAAATATATATTTTAAATAAAGGTTAACAATTAAAAACAAATCAAATATATTCGTAAGTATTATTGAGGGGCAGATTTTGGACAAGACCCGAATCTCGTTTCGAACCCAATCGAGTCCATAAAAGAAAATCGGTTCCTCAAATAAAATCCGATAATATGGACCGTCCTTGTTCTAAACTCCTCATTTGCCATCTCTACTTCTATCGACTTCAGTGTATATTGTGTTACCCCATGTATATATATAGTTTTGTTGAAAATTACAGAAGTAAGAACAATGAAGTAAGGCCAAATGAATATTTACTTTTATTCATTTAATTTCAATATTACAAAATAAAAAGAATTTGCTTAAATAAATTACAAAATAGCCAATCTAATTAGTTTTTTGGTCACATGTTCTAACACTTAGGACTTATTTTATTTAGATTAAAATATAACTTTTAATACAATATTTCCCAAATCTTCAACTTTGCAATAACTTTTTAAAATAATTTTAGGGTAATTTACATAATTTTTTTTGAAATTTGACATAATTACAAATACTCTTTTGCTCTTCAAAAATTTTTAAATACTCCTCTGATTTGAACAGTCATCTAACAATTAGCCGAATTTATCAGTCTCTATTAGGTTTTGGTCCTTTTTTTTTTTTTGGTAGTGAACTGATAAAAATATCCTTATAGATTATGAATTATAATTTTACTTATTTTTTAGTTTTTTTGAAATTTCTTATGATCTAAATGAATAACTTTTTAATACTTTTAAAAAAAATTTCATCCATATTGTCCAAATTTTGTATAAAAAAGAAAAAAATATAGTAAGGGAATAGTTGATAATTCCAAATCTTTATCTAAAAATTACAATTTTATCAAATATTAGAGAATATTTATAAATTTTTAAATAACGAAGGAATATTTGTAATTGTGTCAAATCTAATAAAAGTTAGTTATAATTTACCTTTTAATTTTATATACAAGATTGGTTAATATGAAGGAGATGGATGGCCTAAATCCCTCAAACATCAACCAAACAACAAGAAAAAACATCACAAGGGGCCCCTTTGGAATCATCGACTCAAAACAACATTAACCAATCAAGCCCCCCATTTTTTAGTTATTATTTTCCTTCACCAAAATTCTATAAAGAAATATAATTACTAGTGTACATATATGCTTATCTGAGAGAAACCACAATCTTCATCATTAAACTCAAAAATAAGGGGCCCCTTTGGAATCATCGACTCAAAACAACATTAACCAATCAAGCCCCCCATTTTTTAGTTATTATTTTCCTTCACCAAAATTCTATAAAGAAATATAATTACTAGTGTACATATATGCTTATCTGAGAGAAACCACAATCTTCATCATTATAATCAACAATTTTACCTTTGCTGATTTTCTTTAAATGTTTTAAAAAATATTGAGGTTAGGTAAAGTAAATAATCATAGGGCATATTAATTCTTAAAAATATTTTAATTTTTTAAAAAAATATAAAAAATTAAATAAAAATTTAGTAAAAAATTAATAGAATGAATTCATTATTAAAAAAATATTTATAATTTTTAAATAATACAAAATATTTATAATTATATGAGCTTTCACGAAATTTGAATGCAATTTACCTGGAAGCATCTTTTTACTGGATAATCCCATCAACATTCCCAAGAAATTCATTCCTACTAAATTATCAGCAATCACTACTCCCTTCATTTCTGATTTCACTCACTCTATCAGCTTCCCACCCTATATAAACCCCTGCTCTGTTTCCCATATTTCCGCTTGATATAGTAACAAGAAAATCCAAGAAGAAAGATATAGTCAGAGGAGAAGAAATGCCACCGGACGAAGTATTCATTGGTTCTATAGATCAAGGCACTACCAGCACAAGATTCTTCATCTATGACAGTGCTGCAAGACCCGTCGGATCCCACCAAATCGAATTTACTCAATTTTATCCACAATCGGGGTATTTTCACATTCACTCTTACGTGAATGGATGGGTTTTTTTTGTAGTGTAGGACTGAATAATTTTCGCGGCCATCTTTGGTTTTACCACTTTCTGATCACTAGTTTCTTGATTGTTCTCCGCCTGGAAATTAAAAGTCTTTTTTTTGGTTTTCATTGGGTTTACCACTTTGTGATTTCCCTTGTTTCTTGATGTTGGTCTGTGTGAAATTTCAGTCTCTTTTGGTACTTCTTTGGGTTTACCACTATGTGACACTTGATTTTTTATTGTGTTTTATGTAAAAATCAATCTTTTTTGGGTTCTCTTTTTGGGTTCATTCTATGTGATCAATTGTGTTCTTGATTGTTTTCGTGGCAGATGGGTGGAGCATGATCCAATGGAGATTCTTGAGAGTGTGAGATTGTGTATCGCAAAGGCTGTTGATAAGGCCACTGCTGATGGACACAATGTTGATAGTGGACTGAAAGCCATTGGTTTGACCAATCAGAGAGAGACTACTGTTATTTGGAGCAAATCCACCGGTTGTCCTCTTTACAATGCCATCGTCTGGATGGACGTTCGTACCAGTTCTCTTTGCAGGTCCATCTGATTTTCTTCAATGTTTCTTTTTTAATAAAGTTTTAATCCTGTCTGGTTCTTGGGAGCTAAAGATGTGTTTTTGTCGCCCTCCTTGATGTTCTATCAAAACCTGTTTCTTGATATCTACACTGAAGTTTAATTGTTTTATTCTGGATTAATATTGGTTTACTTATTGATATATGATTGTTGCAGCTGTTAAGAGCTCGGCATCTTCGGATGTGTGTTTAATTTGTTGGCTAGCAATGATTTTCATTAATGGTGATTTCTTGGAATTATCTGTAATTCTCTAGAGTCTCTTCGTGATATGTGAATGTGAGTTGTTTACTTTGATCAAATGCGTGTCTATTGTGATCGATATACTCTTCTTATTCAGAAAATTGGAGAAAGAGCTACCAGGGGGAAAAACTCATTTTCTTGAGACATGTGGTTTGCCAATAAGCACTTATTTCAGTGCATTGAAAGTTTTGTGGTTGTTGGATAACGTTGATGCTGTAAAGGAAGCCGTGAAGAAAGGGGATGCATTGTTTGGAACAATAGATACATGGTTGATTTGGAATTTGACAGGAGGAAAAGAAAACGGTTTACATGTTACTGACGTGTCGAATGCTTCACGAACTATGTTGATGAACCTTAAGACACTAGATTGGGATGCAACTATTTTGGAT
>NC_026147.1:14182657-14206172 GCF_000512975.1 Sesamum indicum
AAATTGTCAGTAATGCTGAGATTATTGGAAATATCAGCAAAGGATGGCCAACTCCAGGAATCCCAATCGCTGGATGTCTTGGTGATCAACATGCAGCCATGGTGGGACAAGGGTGTCGGAAAGGTGGAGCTAAGAGCACATTTGGCACAGGGGCTTTTATACTTCTAAATACGGGTGAGGAGATAGTTAAGTCCAACCATGGGTTATTGAGCACTTTGGCATACAAGCTTGGGCCTAAGGCTCCAACTAATTATGCTCTAGAGGGCTCCATTGCAATTGCTGGCGCAGCTGTTCAATGGCTTCGGGACAGTCTTGGCATAATTAAGAGTGCGAGTGAGATCGAGGAGTTGGCCTTGCAAGTTGACACGTGTGGAGGTGTTTATTTTGTACCAGCATTTAATGGGTTGTTTGCCCCATGGTGGCGTGATGATGCTCGGGGAGTCTTAATAGGGATCACAAGGTTTACGAACAAATCCCACATTGCTCGGGCTGTGCTCGAGAGCATGTGTTTTCAGGTGAAAGACGTTTTGGATTCAATGCACAAGGATGTTGGAGATAAGGGTGAGGCTAAGAACGACAAGGGGGAGTTTTTACTCAGAGTTGATGGTGGTGCTACTGTCAACAACCTACTAATGCAAATTCAGGTCTAGTTTCCATCCTCTATGTGACATTCCTTTATCGTTTGCTTGGGCCTATTCCAGCAGTTCCATTACCGCCATAACATTAATATATACATCAATAATGTATTCTTGACTGCCGGGTTTAGTAACAACAATTTGGTTCATCAACTATGTTCCTATAGTAATGCATAAGAGATGTATGATATACATAAGCATGATTACATGGTTTCATGATCTTCTATCATCTGTCGTTTCTTCCTATTATGTCTCATATATAGGGTATCTAGCTGCATTTATTGAGTTCCTAGTAATTACTTCCTTGCTGAAATAACATGTTTCATAGGCCACTGAGTTCTTTGTTTTCTTTTCTCCTAAGTCGACAAGACGATCCTAACCAATTAAACGTTGCCATTAGCAGGCTGACTTGATAGGGAAACCGGTCGCGAGGCCTGCTGATATAGAGACAACGGCCCGTGGAGCAGCTTATGCAGCTGGATTAGCCATCGGCATTTGGACAGAAAAGGATATATTTTCTTCAGGTGAAGAGATGGATAAACCCACCATTTTCCGGCCGATAGTCGATCAAGAAGTGAGGAAGAAGAAGGTGGACTCCTGGTGCAAAGCAGTTTCAAGAACTTTTGACTTGGCTGACCTCTCTCTGTAATCACACTCTTGGAAACACACTCAGTTTTACAGTTTTTCCTTGTGTTCTTTGATGAATTCAGCAACTTTTTCTCTGTGAATTCATTCGTCTGAGATTAAATATTAAATAATTATTTTTTTTCTGATAGCTTAAACTTTTAAATATTTTCATAATTTCATATAATATTTCACCGTCATCCCTTTTTTATCGTTAAAAAAAAAAAAGAGTTTTACATTTTAGACATCAGAAAACAAACATAGTTGGCATATGGTGGGTGTGTTGGAGGCATAAAATATTAATTGATTTTATATTCAAACAGTTTAAACTGTCAGATGACGTAATGCAGATCCGTTTCTTTGAATTAGTTGTTATGTTGAGGTGTGTATATAATCTCATTAATTGGAATTCATGGTCATGATTTCATTTATCAATAATGCTCAAGATTAGCTTCTCACTTAGAAGTGATTTCCTGTTCAATCATTCCGCAGGCGTTGGTGATCTATCGCATCAGTAATGTCGTTAGGGGACAGCTCAATGGTTTGAATTTCAAAAAATAGACACACAGGGTACACATCTTGAGTGTGTGGGTTTGTGATGGGGAGAAACAAAAAGGAAAAATCATGCTGAATGAAATTAAAAATGAAAGAAGCATTATTTACGTTTAAATGTACATGTGATTTAATTAAAACCTGCTCCTTGATATATACACATATAAATGATAAGTATAACATTTTTTTTATGAAAATAATAATGTAAATTATAATAAAATATAATCTATACTTTAAACATTTATGAAATTATGTTTGTAATGTTTTGTTCTATTTTGTGTTTTTATTTTTTAGTTTTTGAAATAGTAATTAAAGAAAAAATATGTTTATTTACACGTATTCTTATTAAAAATATATTTTGATTTGATATCACAGTATAATATAAAATACAATTTCATTAACTAACCTAAACATATTCTCATTTTACACGAAAATTCATATTTTTCACTGTAAGTAAAAATAAAAACACAAACAAATGTAATAATTAATGAGATTAATATTAAAATATAATTTTCAGATATTTAGAAATTTTAATAAAATTATATAAAAAATTGTATTCTAAATCTTTTTAAAGCAATAAAAACGTGGGTATTGAGTTTGAACCTTGAGTTCTTGTCAAATTGCTAAAAACCCGACCTGTTGCCATCCATATTCCCGTCCCCCTTGTTCCTTCCCTACAATGGGATTAAGAAAAAAAATACGAAAGAAAAAGGAAAATATGTAACGGGTAAATATTTGTTGACGTCATTTGAAATGAAATTATAAAAAAATAAGAATAGAGGGCAGTGAAAGTTTTTTTAATAAATAAAATAAAATAAATAAATCTAAGTCTGTTGTTGTTGAATTGAAATCAAATTGAAAATTTGAAACCAAAAGGAGAATAATTGCAACGGGAAAAACAATAAATGCCATTAATTTTCAATTCAAAAAAAAAAAAAAAAAAGTATTTACTTCAGTTGCATCATGCATGAGTCCTACTTCTTACGTAATTATTGTTCAATGCCTCAGTTATTAATTGTCGTTTGATTCAACGGTTGACCCATCTTTTCAAAATTTCTTTTGGAATTAAATTTTATCGAAATCACGTTTTGATGAAAGCTACAATTTATAGTTTTTAATTCTATTATAATTATTTTTTATTTAATATTACCTATGATACCAATTAAATTCTTCCCCAACCACTTGACACGTTGTTAATTTTGGAATCTATGATTGTATATTCAATTATTAAAATTATTCAGATATCGTAATCACTTTTTCTAAAATCGATTCTAATCATAATTAATTATACAGCAGCATGGATAAACTGATGCATGTGTTATTATAATTAGTATTTATTAATCAGATCAAATTAAATAAAATTTCCTCGAGAAAAAGGTGTGATAATAGTGTCGTCCACACAAAAAACTTAAATGATTGAGAGTGTGGGATTGGCATCTCCCAACTTTTCCAAACACATCCTATCATCATTTTACTTTTGACTCTATCAAAATTTTTTCTTATGGTTTCATGGATAATTAGCTCAATTTTCTCCACAACAATCCACTTTTGTCTTCTTTCTTACTGGTAAATGATAATTTCTAGTAACATTTTTTTTAAAATTTATTTGGATAATTTTAAGTATAAACAATTTCAAATCTTTCAAATTTAAATTTGAACTATGTTTTGTCGAGTGATGATTGATATCAACTTCTTTTCTCATGGAATCATTTGAATTTTTTTCTTGACAAAGTCTTTCCTCGGATCCAAATACGCTATAAATTTAGATTTATCTAAATAAGTTTGAAACATTTGTTATTACGGATTTGAGAATCATAATTTCAAGTCCAATCCATATTTGGATTGAAGGATTTGGATGTAAAGAAAGAATTTTAGGAAATAATTTAAAAAATGACTTTATATTAAAAGAATTTAAAATTCATCAATATTCAAGAAAACACAATTAAAAGAGTAAATTATAACGATCTCCCCTGAGGTTTGGCATAATTATGAATATCCCTCATTGTTTAAAAAATTATCAATATTCCCTGATTTTAATGACCGTCTAAAAATTAGCTCATTCTATTAGTTTCCATTAGGTTTTCATCAATTTTTTTGTTATGAACTAACTAAAATGTCCTTGTGAACTAAGGATTATATTTATATTTATTTTTAAATTTTTTATTGACTAGTGGATAATTTTACAAATCTTTATTTAAAATACAATAAGGGCATAATTGCCAATTCAAACCCCCATCTAAGAATTACATAATTTTATCAAATGTTAGGGGCCTATTTATAAATTTTCAAACAATGAGGGGGCATTTATAATTAAGCCAAATCATAGAAAAACTCATTGTAATTACCCTAATTAAAATATAGAATTGAAGAGTTTGAAATTCTTTGAATATAGAACGATCGAAACATATTAAAATAATTTGTTATTAAGGATTTGAAATTTATAACTTCAAATTCATCAATTCAAATATAGTTGAGAGAATTTAACCTAGAGATAATTAGTAGATGAGGCACTCACTCCAAAAAAAGGGTAAATTACAATGGGCTCACCGCTCCCCTTTATTTGTCATAATTACAAATATCCCCATTATTGTTTGAAAAATTATAAATACCTCTCTTG
This sequence comes from Sesamum indicum, assembly GCF_000512975.1. Classification (NCBI taxonomy): domain Eukaryota; kingdom Viridiplantae; phylum Streptophyta; class Magnoliopsida; order Lamiales; family Pedaliaceae; genus Sesamum; species Sesamum indicum. Next base: position 14,187,086 of record NC_026147.1, read on the forward strand.
AAATTAATGGTCATCTAACAAATACCCCACTATAATACTTTGTCACGAGTGAGTATTTGTTATACAATCATTAATTTTAAGGGGATTATTTGTAATTTTTTAAACAATGATTGAGTATTTATAATTACGATAATTTTAAAAAAAATCTAATTTTCCCTTAAAAAAATATAAGTGAAAAAAACAATAATACTCTATTTTTATTACAACTTTCACCATCAATATCTCACTTCTACTCCTGGTCCCTGGAGGGCTAATTTCCTAAATTACTAATATAGTTAATTTTATTTCCATCACATATGTTTATTTTTACATGATTTTTCTTTTTTTTTTTTTTTTGGGTGCTTAAATAGTGAATTCAAATTCAAACGAAATACTAAAAGTGGGAAATATGGCATCATTGAGTTGCAGACAACTTTTTTGTAGCATAGGGAATTAGGCACTTGATGAGACCAAATAGGCTACTCATTTTTGTAATGATTAATAGCACATTATGTTGATTTTGCTAAATTTGGTATGACCTCAAATGTTCTTGGATTCACTCATGCAATTTTGGGTGAAAATTAAAATGATTTTTTTGTTAAGGGTCCTCTCAAGGATCTTTATCACTAATGGAGTTCAATCACAACTTTGTCATTCACATGACAAAAATTAAATATGGGACTACATTTATTAGCCCAATGTCTCAAAAATTGTATTTTTCATTTCATAACTCAAATTATATATATTTTTAATACCATTATTTAAAAAATTCTTGAAAATAGTATTATGATTTATAATTTTCACTTTCAATCTTCCTATCAACTTCTGCTAGAAAATTGAAGAAAAAAAAATCATGTGCAAGTAACATGGTCGCTTCTCTCCATTCTGAAAAGATGACAGCCACGTTACTTGCACGTTGTCTTTTCTTTTAATTTTCTTGTAAAAATTGGTGTGTGATATGAAAATAAGATATTCTGCAAGTTATGGCCGGAGAGACTTTTTGCACAAATCTCATTCACTAATTACAGTCAGTGACAATTTTATGACACAATTTCAATCTCGTAAGTAATGGGACTGAAAGTAGTTTGTGACAATTTTTGCAAGTTATACAACTTGGTAATAATGCAAATGCAATGAGACTATTTTATGCATAATTTTATTTACACATGTATAAAATTATTTATTGTCGCTAAGTCGTCACTATACACTTGTTACAATTATTTATAGTGATAGTCTTATTTATAATTTTTGTGATTAATAATTATATTGTGACAAGATCAAAATTATTGAAGATAATACATAGATATTTATTATTTTCTTTGAGTTAATTACACTTAAACCCGTTCTGAAATGTGAAATTATACCTTCCCCAAAAAAATTATAAAATTACACTTACACCCCCTCCGATACTTTTTCTTTGTGACTCTTTTACTCCTAATCCAGCAATCCGTATTGATTATTGACAATATGGATAATCTTGTCTTCATCAAAAAATACCCTTTATCTAATGACAACAATTCGAGAACAATAAATTAATACAAATGTACTCTTTCAACTTTATACATATGATATTTACTCCCTTATAAGTATAAAAATATTATTAGGATAATGAATAATCTAAAATGTTGAATGAGGCGTAAAATTGAAAATTTACATCATTTCTTTATTGACATCAACATCTTTCATTCCAATCCTAACAAAAAGAGTACAGTTATAAACAGAGGACTTCGAAGGAGATACAAGTGTAATTTCATATTTTTTTTAGGAAATTAAAGTGTAATTAATCCTATTTTATTTTTTACTGTCAATTAAAAGTTAATTTTTTAAAAAAAAAACATAATAAAATCTTATCCCTGGTGACATACATGTCTATCCTCCACAATAATTTAGGGTGCATGGATGCTGTTATAAATTATTGGTGAAAGTGGTGGCAGAGAAAGAGCAGCACAGCAAGAAACAAATGATCAGTGAAATGAAAGGTCCCGTGAAGTCAGAAAAACCATTTCAAACTGCAAACACACACAATAATGAAAACTAAAAGCCAAGAAAATGCTACTCAAACAAACAATATTTCAACAGCTTTTTCCCAACTTCATTTACCCCACGCAATCTATGGGTAAATCAGGAATATCTGCTCACCAGACTGTCTTTATACATTTTTATATGATAATGCATGTGAGGATGTATATCTTTAATTTGATTCGATATCCATTTTGTGGACTGTTTATCGTCTGGACGCCTAAAAGCTCATATTTTAATCATGTGAATCCATTCATGTTTGAACTAGGGTGTTTGGGCAGCCTTATTTAGAGCTGCTTATAAACTCAAGCATATTTATAAGATGTTATATTTTATTTTAAAATTTTAATATTATAAAACTTATAAAAAGTAAGTAATTACTATGATTAAAATTGAAGAATTTATTTAAAACCTTTAGAAATAATTCAAACGAGCTTATAAACTTTTAACGTCTTATCTTTTGATCTTACTAGCGAAACACTTGTAAATATTTTTTAAAATATTTTGTAGAGTTTATAAGCTCATTTTTTAGTATTAGATGATTATAATTGAAGATCAGCTCCAACAAGTACGATGAGTTGTACACGCATGTTCTTAAGTTTCACAAACATTGTATCTAATTGAGGTACTCACCATAGATAAGACCACCTCGACTCGAGCACCAACTTCGACCCAGCTCAAGAAGTAGGTGTATATCAGTATTTTCTAGAGTAAACTACAACAAGTACTTCTGAAATTTAACATAATTGCAAATACCAATTCATCGTTTGAAAAATTACCAATACCTCTCTAATTTTGATAAAATTATGTAATTATTGGATGCAATCCTGAATTTATCAACTTTATCAGTACTATCTATGGTTTTTTCTTTTTAAAAAAAAGTTTGAAAAACTGTAAAAAAAAAAAAAAGGCCGGACGAGATGAATTGAAAACTTTGAAAAATTGTCCACTTTATTCATAAAAAAATTCAAATTTTTTTAAAAAATTATAATATATTATCTATAAAGACATTTTTGTTCAACTCACTACAAAACATAGATAGAAACCTAATGAATTGAAATAGTTATTATACAACCATTAAAATCAAGAAATATTAATAACTATTCAAACAACGATCTTATAATTGTGCTAAACTTAAAAAAAAATCATAATAATTTACCTTATATTTTATAAGACAATCTAAACTGATTCCCTTTTTAGGTTTTAGGATTCAAACCCATAATCTAAATATCACATAAACCAAATAGGTGCATACCATTATTCTCAAAGTAGGGGTGCAAAAAATTCTACCGTGGGGGGGGTGAAGAAAACAAAATAGGGGTGGTGTGGACGGGGGTCCATTTGATTGAAGGCTGTAAGTCTACTCCTGGTTTCCCGTTTTCAATGCCCCCCCACCCCCCCGCTGACCCCCTGAAACAAAACACCCCCCACCCCATCATTCATCATTCATTCACAGCTCATTTCCCATTTATTGCTTTCCTTCTTCACTTGTTTTTTTTTTTCTTTAAATGTTTAAAATTTATTTTTGTACAGGGAAATGAAATTGCTATTTCCAGGCATTTGGGGACCAGCCATCATTCTTCATCAATTTTTCTTCTGCATGTTCAAGGAAAACACTCTCATTCATCCATTTATCATCTTTTCTTCTTGTTTTTCAATTACAATGTTCACAATATATGCCCTTCTCTATCTTAATATATATATATATATTGTTACTATTGTTATTCTTTATGTCTTTTTTTTATTAATACATAACGTGTTGATTTATATATATTATTTTTATTTATTAGGATTAAGTATATTTGGATTTTTTTTTAAAAAAAAATATAAAATTACACTTACACTCCATTAAAAAATTCACTATTTACACCTAATTTTCTTACATCAGGGTTTGGATGAAAATGCTAATATTGGCAAAAAAAAAAAAAAAATAGTATGAATTTTTAATTTTACCTCTTATTTAACTTTCCCATATAATAATTTTGTACTTATAAGAAAAAAATATAATAATATTAACCTCACTCCATATATATATATATTATATTTATTCCTTATAAGTACAAAAATACTTAGAAATATTAAATGAGAGGCAAAACTAAAAATTGGTGTAATTTTTTTACTAACAAACCCCAACTAAAGGAGGTCATGCATAAATAGAAAATTTTCAAAGGGGTTTAAATTTTTTTTGAGAAAAAAATATAATTTTATATTTTTAAAAAGTGTCTAAATATAATAACCCTATTTATTATATATTTTAAAATGATTTATTATATACTCATAAAAATAATGTGCGAAGAAAGCTAGTACTTATTTAAAAGGAACATTAACTCTGATCTTTTTAAGGTGACTCGAACTGAATATTTATTATCTTTAGTCCTAGTAATTAAATTTCATTTAAGTATGTGTATGATATTATTTCACACCAAGAAATTTAAAATAAAATAAAATAAAATTTCGTTTTTGTTTTTTAAGAAAGAAAAAAAAAAAAAGTAAAAAAATCAGCATAAAAGCAACCCCATTTCATGCCTCTCTTCCCGCTTCCCTTTTCTTCCTTCTCATAACTCTCAAACCCTCTTCCATGGCTTCTTCCAACCCCAACCCGCCCACATTCCCAAACGGGTTCGACCCGACCTCTATTCCTAACACCACCTTCGTTCAAGCCGACCCTTCCACGTTCCGGGCCGTCGTCCAGCGACTCACCGGCTCGACTCCTACAAAGCTCGCCGGAAAAACAACCCCCGGCGAGATGGGTCCCCGGAGACCCGCCTTCAAGCTCCACGAGAGAAGGCCGACTGCCAGAAAGCTGGAGATCAAGCTCAAGCGCCGCGCCGCCGTAGCCGCCACACTGCATTCTCCTCCTTCTTCTGCTCCAAGAAACCACCGGAGTGAGAATATGGTCATGGTTTCGCCAGTTTCGCCGCTGGAGTACCTGGCGGCGCGTGGGAGCCCTAGAACTCCGAGATCACCGATGGAGGAAGAAGAGAGAGCGATTGCTGAGAAGGGTTTTTATCTGCACCCGAGTCCGTTAAGCACTCCGAGAGGATCCGACCCGCCGGAGCTCCTACCCTTGTTCCCTCTTCATTCACCCAGAGAGAACAATGATTCATCATCTAATTAAGTTATTTCTACCCTAATTAATTATTATTATTACTAGTAATTGTTTTCTTGAATTAATTAATATTTAATTATGTAATTTATGTATGTGGGATGTATGTATCTGTAGTTTTATAAATGTTTAGAACTTAGAATTAATATTTAATGTGAGGGTGATGATGCTTTTGTAGTAATTAATGTGACTCTAATTGCATATTAAATTTTGTTATAATTATAATTCCCTATTCGTTGTTTGAAAAATAATAAATACTCTTTTTGAATAGGGAATATTTGTTAGATGTCTATTACTTTAAGAGGTATTTATAATTTTTTAAATAATAAGTATTTATAATTACAACAAAATTCAAAAGAGTTTATTGTAGTTGCTAATTGTGTTTTATTAATTTATGTAGAAGATTATGGTGAGGTGGTATAGTTAGTTTCTTGGAGTTGCAACTCCAACTTTTTCCAATTGACCTTGGAGATAGATAGCTGCAGTTTTCAGGTTTGTGTGCATGGAATCTCAACAGTAGCAGCTCAATAAATACCCTCCAACTTTTTATTATTAAATGTATTTTACTTAATACATATATTATATAAGTATGATAAGTTCTTTTTAAGTATAAAAATAATGTGAATTTTATACACTTGATATAAAAATATGATTACTTATTATAGTAATTAACCTGAATTGTGCAGTAGCCAACGATTATTGCAAGTGAGCTGGCCAAAGACATTAACTACATTTAAAAAATATGACAAAAGTTTTGAGGATAGTAAAATTTTGGTTGATGTTCATTAACTCTACCCAAAGCTTACTTTTTTAGATTGAGTTTATTTGACTGTAGTAGATAGTATTGATTTGTTATAATATTTAAGTCAGAGTGATTTATAGTGTAGAGAATTATTCATATTTTTTTAGTGTGTAATGTTACTTTTTATTATAGATAAATTAAAGAAACATATAATATGAAAATTTAATAATTAAACCAGAAATCCGTTAAGGTATAAGTAATAAGTTATTAAATATAGAATTTAACTATTGTCCGTTGTATCATGTAAATTAATATGTCTACACCATGTTCAAGTTGTTAGTATTAAGGTTAATTTGTTGAATTTAGTTGTTTTCTAGATTTTTTTTGGTGGTATGCATACATATGACACCACAAAAAAAACAAAGATTTTAGAGAAAAAAAATCAAATGATGATTGAATATTTTCCATTCATTATATGTATTAAGTGATAGAGAAATTTAATTTTTCACAATAATTAATATGTATCGGAGTCCAACAGCACCATAATGATCGAAAGATTTTCAAGAAAATTCTAAAATCAATGGAGAACCAACCTGCAAAATAGTGGTTAACATTTCGATGATTAAGTCAACATTTGAATTATTAAAAAAGAGATTGAAAAACTTGAAATAATGTAAGAATGTGGTGTGAAGTAGTAAAATATTGAAATGTGAATGAGAAAGAGCTCGTACCCTTGTTGTTTTGTAAATGAGCAAAAGTGTGCAAGTGTGAGTGATCAAAATTACCATTATGACTGCACTATGACATCTATTTATAGGCCGTTTTGCAAAATCAAGAAATTAGTTGCGACAAATGGTACATTATTGGAAAACTGCATTTGTTAGTTGGTACACCTATTGGGCTGATCAGTGAGGGACCACGTTTTTTTAATTTGAACCTTAGGAAAATAGTTGATGGGGTATAATAATTATTAGTTTCATAATCTTAACAGTGATTATTATTTTATAAAGAAACTTGTCAAGAATTAGTGACAAAAAAGTTTTAATAACATAAGTATAACAAATTTAATTTCTAATTTTTTAGAAATTCGACCTAATTCCACTACTACTACAATTTTAAAATTAGTAAGTAATTTAACCGACTTCAACAATCAATTAATAATTGTATTGTGATAAAATTAAAATTTTATTTCATTAATTCAATTTGAAGTGTGTATTAATATAAAGACCGCTACGAACATATATAAAATTTATTTTAATGAAGTAAGAATTTTTTCTATATTCTATTAATGGATACAACTTCGTGCAATGAAACATAATTTAAATAACAAATTTAAGACTTCATGACTGTAAGGTTATAGTCTCGAATCCCAGTAATTTGTGTATTTCTATCCATTTTATTAATAGTGACTACTTTAACAGAACTTGTAATTAATTAATTATATAAATTATTATTAAATATTGATAATTAATATATTGATTGAGCCACTAACCAAATGTTCTATGTAGCTGATCTCTCGAAAGAACTGCCCGTCGCTCGTATTTGTTCCAATCACATTTTTTTTTAACAGTGACCAACAAATTACAGTAACTTTTAATTAAATCAATACATCAATATGATTGAAAATTAATTACGATAACTCACATAAATATAAGATAATACTCACGTAAAATAAAAATAATTGGTTAACCAAAAAATTTAATTAAAAGAAAATATTCCTTAGGAGTAAATAAATTCATCCCTCACAATTCACATGAGAAGTTAATACAAGGATGCAAGTGCAAAATGCATAAATGCCCTGTTTGTCAGATCAACGGCTACGATTCCTCCTGCATTCTGTGTTAATTATTAATGAGGCCTTTTGTAATTTAAACTTTTGAAAATTTCCCCCAAATTCAATTCCAGCGTAACGTGCTACGGATAAGACTCTCAAAATATTATTTATTTCCATGGTTGGACCACCATAAATAGTAAATTCCACTTGAGGCCCAAACTTTTCATTTTTTATACGTTTAGTACCTACTAAGAAAATGATTGTTCAATATTGTTGCGAATTTTTGTAACTACAGAAGGAACTAAGTATACCCATACGAACGTAATTACAATTACAAATATACTCTCTATTCAAGAATCAAAATTTACAAGTACGCCCTTTAAGTTAAGTTATATTGACATCCCATTCCTTCTGGAATACTTGACTGTAATAGACAAAAGAAAAGTAGCGTATCCTTGACTTAATAGACAAAAATGCCCCTTGGGATGTTCTTGAATTATTATGTGGATGAGGGGTGAGAGAAAGAATATGAGCAATTAAGGAGGACTTGGGGGGAAAAAGGAAAACAATCCAATGCTCTGAAATGGCAATAAAGTCTTTACATGAAAAGGGGTATGATTAAAATAAAATCGTGACAGAAAGTGATCAGAGATTTCAGGGCATTGGGATTGCCTTTATTCTGGGCATGCATGTCTTTCTATAAACAACAGGGTAAAAACAAAAGATATGGGAATCTCCCCCTCTTTCACACCCCTACTCATCATTTTTTCACACTTCTCTTTGCCTTTGGTTATTATTATCTCATCTTACCACAAAATAGGGTAAAGACATGGTAAAATTACAGTTTTGGCCCCGTCGGATGATGGGGCTTATATTTTTAATCCTCTGTTTTACGAGCTTCTCGAAATAGTTCCAAAATTCAGAATTATCTACACATTTAATCTCATATCCAAGTTTTTGTCAGAAAATAAACAGTAAAAACACATGCAATATGCATATTCATCGGTTGTGTGAGCATACAAACTAGCAACTAATCTAGCAAACACGTGCATAGCACGTCTCCTTGCCGTCTATTTTCATATAAACTTGAACGTGAGACTAAATGTGTTGAATTTTCTCAATTTTGATTTGAAAATCCCATGAAGTAGATGACCAAATATGTCTGAATTTTTCCAATTTTTAAATCATTTTCAGAATCTTGTAAAGCATATGACTAAAAGTGTTGAACCCCCATTATGTTGGACTAAAAGTGTAATTTTGCATATAAATTGAATAATTAATGACAAGGTCTTGCTCAAATGGTAAAGTTGAGCCCTCATAATAAAGAAGTTGTGGATATGTATAACTTTATAATAGTTTTTTGTTCCTTGATTTTACTTGGACATATTTTGTAATTCTGAATTATCGACATATTGGATTAGTTTTTGAATTTGAATATAGTGACTGATATGATGAACCATGTCCCGTAAAAAAGTTTGTATTATTTTGATGTTCGCATTGATTTATATTGTTAGAAGTGTGTTCAAACTCGACTTTCCTATATAAAACAAAAAGTCGTATTTATATCTAATTTAATTAAAACTCGTTCAAATTCAATTTATTTACTTCAGAGTTAGACGTAACTTCAAACTCAATAAAATATTGATCGAGACTTTAAAACAATATATTCGACTCGACTCAATTATTTGTATCCCACACACGTAACGAATGGCTGGGAATTGTGTTTCTTATTAGTGCAAGTTTTACTTTCACATGTAGGTTTGCTTGGCCTCTCCGGCTTTCCTAAACATGCTTTTTGGCTTGCAATAAGTGATAGTTGTTGCTTTCACTCGCAAATTTATATTCAAGTTTAAGCTTCACAAATGGTGACATACCCTCAGCTTTAAATAAGCAGTGGGGCAAAATAGCTTAATTTTTCAGTCATAAAGCTTGCTATTTAAAACTCAATTAATGAATAGAGAATATAAGTCCATGATAGTCACATGTCACACTGTTTTTGTTTGGGATAATTTTCTTAGCCCTCAATTATAATCTTTTAACACAAATTATTTCTGTCTTTTGTGTATTTATAGAAACTATCTTGGACAGCCAAAAAATAGGGAATATTTGTATAATGTTGTTAACATTTCTAGAGTGTGCGTGCATGTGGTTTTTCAAAAAATGAGAGTGATTTGTGTAAATAATATTGACGTCTCTAGTGGGTATATGTATAATTTTTTAAAAGACAGAAATAATTTGTGTAAATAGACCGTGAATCATGGGATGTAGATATAATTATCACGTTTTGTTTTGGCTCTTTCAATAGCTTCAAAATGGAAGTGTATGTGGGTGCTCTTCAGAACTGATGGGTATCACACTTGTCCCCAAGCTAAACTATCTGAAATGCCCTTCATTAAGGGTATTTTTGCCAATATACACATGGATCCGCGTGTTGCATACAATACGGGTCGAACCAACCCGTGCTTAGACCCGAACCCGACTAGAAGACCCTTGTAGACAAGCCGTCCGATCAAAAGTGCAGATTGGTCGGATGCGTGACACGTTACCCATTCAATAGTGTCCACATGGGTCCTATAAATACACCCAGACGCCATAATTAAAGGTAACTGGTTTATATATGTTTTTCGACCTGAACACTTAATCGCATACTTTTATCTCAATCAATCTGACTTGAGCGTCTGAGGGTCGTTATAGGGGACGCGTCCGACGAGCTTCACCCTTGTGTTTTATTCTCAGGGATCTAATACTCGACCTGGGAGGAATTAGTGAGCAACCAAAAGGGACCAAGCCTTGAGATCGCTAATTTCGAGCACGATCAAGAACCATCATTCTTTGTTTGCCTTTAGACCCTTTTGTTTATAATAACAGTACCCGTCATAGTGTAACAAAACTTTTTCTTTGTGGAAAAATTTCAATTCTTACTGACACAAAATAAGTTCACTAGTAGCCATAAGACAATAAAAACTGCTCTCAAGTCTTCTTTCGGAAAATGCAATATCTTGAAATAGCAGACGGCCAAGCAAGATCGACACACTGCAAGTAAGATTAGCACTTAGCAGATGACGAATGTTTTGAAAAGATTGAAGAGTTGTATAAATTCATTATAGTCAAGTTTCTATTGTTTATTTACTCATTAAATCACGTACTAAGGGGAAAGTAGGATGAACAATGTGGTTATTTCATGAAACAGGGAAAGAATATGCGGTTTCCTGGTGAACCTTTCATTAAGGATAAAACTGTAGCTTCAAAGAGAACTAAAGGCAAAGAACCAAGGAATTTGTACATCATTCAAAAATCTTTGGGTGAGAAATCACCAGCCTCTATCTCAACTGATGGAACGCTCTAGGAGCCCATTTTGATCAATTATATAGGACCAAATACAATGGAGTCCCTATCAGGTCTGTATCTTGAACTACAGCTTAACATCGGCCGTTTACTTTTTTCTTGGTTATCTTCATGATTGAGAAGATGAAAATGCTAAACAGGAAACTCATTCTCAAGTACTCTCTCTTCAACGTACTGAGGCACAGATTGATTGTTGACTGTAAAGGCCATCAACGCTGTTTGTGAATTGCTGCTTGTTTCTTCTTCGCTTCCTGACAAGCACAAAACCTTCCCCATCTCTTGTCTTATTTTTATTTACATCAACCAGTTTTTGTCGCTCACTGCTATTGATATCAGATGTGGATGCTGCTGCTTTTCCATCATTCCCATAGAAAATCTTTATGATAGCACTGTCATTTGCGACTGCTTCAGCAGAATTACTTGAAAATTCCTGCTTCTTGTCACTGACTGGAGCTGCTGTTGGAGTATCTGAAGTATTCTTTACTGACTTAACTATGAAACTTAGCAGTATCTGCCTTGCCAACTCTGCTTTCTCTGCATCAGAAGTGTTTTTCTTGGATTTTTCTCCTCTAACATCAGTTGTAACATTTTCGTCAAGCCTTTCGCTTCCATCAGCCACAATAACCATGGTATTGGAATCAGTAGAAGAATCAAAATCAGTAGTGGGTTTTGAATCTTCAGCTGCTGCATTCATTTGCCATGCTTTTCCAGGAACAAATTCAGGTGCATGTGGGTTCATTGTCTTTGGAGAAGCAAAATGACTTCTTTCAGAAACAGGAATTTGGTAATTCAAAAACCCTGGTCTGATCCGGAAACCATGGCTTGCCCTGTAATACATAGGTGATCTAGGACCACAAGGAACTCGAGCAGCAACTGATGGGAACACCACTGGTTCTGTGAGTGTGCCTTGGCTGGCTACAACATCATAGACACTAGTCACAGCAGGGGGGTTCAATGGATGACTCAAAGGATAGGCACCTGGACTAAATGGCTGAGCAGCGGCTGAGAGTTTGCTTCCATTTGTCTCTGCAGGTTTCTCCTGGTTGCTGGTACATGAATTATCTTCAGTGTCTGAGCGGGAATACACCAGCTCAGATCCAGTTTCCTGAATATCACCTTCATTCTCTCCTTTTGGGTTTTCATGATCTGGTGTTGAGTCATTTACAGGAATTCGGTCGCTCCCGTCCTGCTGGTCTGTCTCTTTTGGACTAATGCATATCTGGTTGTCAGTTTTTTCCTCACTTAATTCTTCTACTTTCTCCAGTAAGGGCTTTAGAACCGTACCTGGTGCAGCGACTGCCACTTCTTTGTATGACAATGACTTTGAAGCTAATGCTGTTCGAGAGGCAGGAAGTGGAGGAACTCTGGGGGCTCCAGGAATCTTTCCAGGCGCTTTATTTGAATCATCACTACTATTTAAACTTACAGTGCCAGCTTGTTTCATAAGGGACATTTCAGCTGAAACTGCCTTGACCGTAGCTTTATGCCCCTGTGAAACAGTATCCTTCCTGTGACTACTGTCCTTATAGTTGGAGTAATTAGATATCTTTAACCTGGCAAGATCTGGACGCTTTCTGTTTAACTTTCTAGTAGCTCCATTTCCTGACCGTCCTTTCGAAGTTGCCTCCTGCCACCCTTCTTCTGACTTTACTTCGTAAATGATTTCTTCTGAAAGTGGACGACCATATCTAACTTCATTATCCTCGAAATGTTGCTGAGAGGCTTTGTTATCTACTTTATCGTCTTCACTGCTAGTTTCCTCCACTATGGCGCTGATTTCTATGCTTCCAATGTTAATGGTGGTTTCACTCTTGCCCTCGCTCTTGCGCTCTTTCTGCTCTGGAGGGGAAATGGTATTTTCACTCTTTGTTTCTTGCTGCTCTGCAGGGGTTTTATCACCAACTGAAGAAACCTAAGAGATCATATAACAAACAAAAGTTGGTAATTAAAGTTGCAGCACATGTATAAAATGGATCATTCTTTGTCCGATAAATAATGAAGGAAAATGAAAATGAATGCATTTTTCGTACGATGGAGAAGGAAGATATTGCCAATAGAAGTTGAATAAGTGTTTCCATGTCCAACAAAACTAAAGAAATAATAAAACAGATGTCTCCTGTCCTCTCTCTCTGCACTCCAATGTGGACTTACGCCTATCTGGCAGCAAAAATTACCAGGGAGAAGGTGGAGAAAAGTAAAGAATAATATAAACAGATCCCCCAATCTGGACTTTACACCAGATCAGACAGCAAAACTACCAGAGCAGGTGGAGGAGTAAACTAAAGAACAATAAGACAGCTCTCTCTATCTCCCAGAACTCTGTTATGGATATTATACCCTGTGTAGTCTCAATTTGCCCTCAATCCGGACTTTACGCTGGACCTGGCAGCAGAACTACCAGGAACGAAGGTGGAGATGATTCAGAAGATGTTACATAACACATTTCATACTTTATTCATACCAGATTTTTCTGTGTCCAACAAAAGATAAAAACTGATGGAAAGGAATTCCTCTCTCTCTCTCTCTCCCCCCCCCCCCCCCCGAATGTTGAATCAACAGGGATTTAGTTTAGGACGTGAGAGCAGAATGTCAACATGGGAGTATTTGGTACATTTGATAATTTAAGTGAGTTAAATAGTTTTCGCATAGTTTAGGAGTGCAAACTGTATTTATCATGATGAATAACTGATGTTTTGGAAAAGAGCTTATTCACATAGACACAGATCCATGGCACTGATCTAAACATGGAAACCAAGCAGCAAATTTGCAAACTGATTTTTTTTTCCCCACACATAAGCAAAAATTAATACCTTTGAACGCCTTTTCCTCTGAGCATCTGCCGCCTTTGACTCCTGATCTGGACTTATAAAATCAAGGAGATCTGACACACTGCACGATAAGGTTAACGATTTGGGTTCTCCGGGTTGTGATAGAAGCTTCAAAACCAAGCAATATGGAAATACCATATCAATACCTCAGATGACCTTTGCTGGCAATGGATGCATCTGGTTTTGGAGTTCCATTACGTGCAGCTTCTTGCTGTTCCAAGGCTTTTGACTCAAAGTATTCAAGCCAAGCAGCCGCATCCTGCAGTACTTGGTATATTAAATTCCATACTTCCATAATCCAAAATTAAAAAGCTACCACATGATATGCATCTGTAGGTTTAAGTTAGTAATTTTACGCAGTTAAAATTTGTGAACCTGAGTACGAAGATCTTCTGCGCCCAGTTTAGCCTGAAGAATTTGTAATGTAGTTTGTTCATGTTGCACGCTGAGGGTGTATGCTTCCATCAAGGAAAGAGCAATGGCTATGGCATGATAGCTAGCAGCAGTCTGTAAGATACAAAAATTATCTTATTAACAGTTGGGCAATGAATTTGATTAACGTGACTTAATATCTCATGCATGTAAAGAAGCTGTTCATTTTCATGATGTTAATGCCATTAGAGGGGATATGCATGGCAAACCTGTATGTGATCTGCTCCTAGTAGTCTTTGGTTGCACTTAAGAGCTTCATGCAGATATCTGAGAGCAACGTGAACATTTCCCATACCCTCTTCCATCATAGCTACATTTATGTAAGTAGCTGCTGTGTTTGGGTGAGAAAGCCCGCATGTGAAATGAAGAAGATACAAAGCACGGTTGACATATCTGCCCAAGTTGATCAAGACTCATGATTATGAAAGTTAAGAGTAAAACTATGGACAAACGAGAGAATAAGTAACTGCTTCTGTTGAAAGAATTTCTTAAGTATCTTATGTAGAAGTATGATTCCACATAAAGCAGAGTCCTAAGTACAACATGATTGGCAGTAGAACTCCAAACAACCTTTGGTTATAACCTGAACTTAAATACTTTTGGATGAAAGTACGACTATGAATGAAGCAGAACAACAAGAAACACAAGATTCATCACAAAAGTTCAGAATGATGTTCAGTTTAGAAACTGAAAGTTAGAATATTTTTTATGATAACTTCTGTAGGATCAGATGTAAAAGCAAAATCAATTAAAGATCAAATGACAAGAATAATCTTTAGAAACCAACTTACTTCAGAGCCAATTCAATGTGTTGAAGACGGTAATAAAACACTGATAGATCCCCATAGCTCTTCATCGTATCTGGATGGTCAAGCCCCAATTCCCTCTCGTTGATGTCTAATGCTTTCTGCTGATATATAGTCGCCTATACAAGAATATTTCAGACACAATTTACTTGGCTAGTTCACATAGATGTATAAGTAGGCATGCAGTCCTTGACTTCACTATGTCAAGGTGCTGTCTTAGGATATAATAGCATAAAATGATGTTTAAAGGTGCAAAAAGTTGTTCATATAATCTGTTCTATGGCATTCCAGAAACATCTACAACTTTGATCATTTACAAGATCCAGAAATGATAGTGCAGTGCAGCAGTGGTGCATATATCAACCAAAGACGGGGATTAGGAAAAGCTCTTTGTTAACTACTTGTCAGTTCCTAAACTTAAGAACAATATATATACCAAAGTAGTGCTCTTTCTTTTATTGATCTCAACTACACAGCATAACAACATATATTATCTGGGTGAATTTCAAATGTCAGTGATTTCCCTAAGCAGAATCACGCAACAAGTCTTCTAATCCCTAGAACAGTAAACTCCCTTTCACATTCTGCACCTACATTTTGTTTTTTGTTGTTTGCCCAGGAACAATAAGCAGACACATCACGCGAGTTATACACATCAAAAGAAGCAGAAAAACTTTCTCTTACCTGATTAAAGTCTCCAGTGTGATACAGAACAACAGCAAGAAGACTGTAAGCACTTGCAGTTGCACGATGATATGGACCACAAACGGCTATCATCTTTGCCAGAGCCTTCAATTACAAGGACCACAACATCAAGATTGAGACATGAAATAGTATATTAAATAAATAACAAATGATTACATTACCTTTGTACCATAATTAACAGCATCTTCTAGCTTCCCTTTATCTAATGCAATCTTGGATGACTCAAGTAGAGTGCGCCCATCGGCAGAGGAGCACCCTACATGCTGTAAAGTATGAAACAAAAAGAATAAGTTACTGAGCCGCCACCATTTCAAAATATGGAAAAAATCACAGCATACTCCTCCATTTCCTTATAGAAGATATTCTATCCGTTAGAAAAGAAGTTAAAGAATGTATTATGCTCGTTCTGTCCTGTATGGGGACATTAGACCGGGAGGATATTCTGTTGACTCGCACTGATGACAATTTGACTCCACTAGAAATTGACCAGCCCAATTCATTTTTTTCATGATTGTTTGTTCCTACCTTGCAAACTGGCACTATGCTGATGATGTCAGACTTCGTGAATGGAGTGCAGTTTTCCAGATCATAGTCCTTTGGGACCAACTCCAGTCCAACCTAAAAAGCAGGAATTCAATATATCTCTTTCAAGTTAAATGGATTTACAAGAAATTATTTCAGACAGTACCTTGTGACAAAGTCCTCGGAGAATTGATAACTTTCTCAAGTGTTGGAATTCATCTTTCAGTCTCCAATCAAATCTTTTTGCCAAAAATGTCCGCAACCATTGTAATTTGAGAACTTCATCACTTGGGTCATTATTTTCGACATTGCAAGACCCAAGCAAGAAATTTAAGGCTGTAGCTATAGCAGTGGGCATGTCATCCATATTCTCAACTGAAGCAATGACAGCTCGAAGTACATGCTTGAAAGCTCGAGTAACCATTTCATGGATACAAAGAGACTGTATATGGGGAAGCTTATCTGCAAGTTCAACCTGGTTCAAGCAACTCGATTAATTTCAACTTGAAAACAAAAGCAAGGATTTCAGAAGAGCACATGAGCACACGCGCTCACACACACAGATCAGACTATTCACCCACCACGCGACCTAAAGAACGCATCTGTAATCCTCTGAGATGCATGAAGTCAGTCAGTGTACGACCATCAACTGGAGAAAGTTCCAGTGATGCAAAGTCTGTCACCTGAAAACAGATAGTAAATTAAGGGGTAGACTGGGTCCAAAGACACTGTAAGATTCCATTAGTTCATTTCAATTTAAGCTATTAAAGAAATGGTACCAGCTTAGGCAAAGCAACATCATCATAATACTCATTTGCCATCTTGACCAGCTCATCTGCTGACTGCAGGTTGAAGCAGTGATCATAAATACATATGCGCAGAAGTATGTTCAGAAACCAACGAAACAAATCATAAAGTAAATTTCAGAATTAGGTTAAACAGATTCAATTAAGATTACTTAGTTAATTTTACTGTGGGAGTGGTCAACAATATTAATCATGCCCCTCAACAGGGCAACAATCATATCATACTTTACTGACAGTAAACTATTTAATTATGGCAAATTTAGTAATCCTCCAAACAGCCTACAGTTTCCAAATACTTCTGTGAAGGCACTGATATTGTGGGCAGATAATTGTTCTTTTCCGGTCAACGCTTAATCAACAACTGAATTTAGACTTAATCACATGGCACCTCATATCTGAATGAAGAAAAAGCAAAACCTTAATGGATTCATCTCATGAACCCCCTACATCTCCTCACAAGTACTTGTCAATCCACAATCAGTATGGAGAGGGGGGTGATTGAGAATTTGTACAATCTTAAAGCATCCAAATTAAATTTTGGGCTTTAATGAATTTCTTTTATAGCTTCATTACCCGGCAACTTTTCTCATGGTAACATTTTCAAATCAATTGAATATCTAGAACCTAGTTAGTTAAGCTGGAAGCAAGGGTCTAGTGTAGAGTGATTTATGATCTACAGAAGAATATGTATTCTTAATAGGAAAAGGGCAGAAGATGGCAAACATAGAGGATTGGCGAGAGAGAGGAGATAGGATATGAAGGCCTCTCGTAAAGTGGTCTGTCCCTGGTATACATGTAGGTTGCATTTATATAATATTTTTCACACATCTTAACAGTATTAAAGAAAAATATTACCTTTGT
This sequence comes from Sesamum indicum, assembly GCF_000512975.1. NCBI lineage: Eukaryota > Viridiplantae > Streptophyta > Magnoliopsida > Lamiales > Pedaliaceae > Sesamum > Sesamum indicum. The sequence continues at coordinate 14,205,011 of NC_026147.1, forward strand.
ATGAAGGCCAATACCAGTGTCTTTCAAGCGTAAGAAGGCATCTTCAGGAACATATTTCAGCAACTCAGAGTCAGACTCACAGATTTTGTTCCCCTCACTGTTGTTCTCCGTGTTTAAGCTGCTGGATCCGGCATCACTTTCCTCCTCCTCGCTAGCACTTGAGATTTTCTTTTCCCTCTTCTTTAGCATTTTAAATTCTTTCCCAAGTCCTTTAACCACTGTTTCCACCTTATTATCTTCCTTATGACTTCCAGAACTGTTATGTGCTGGCTTTTCCTGCTTTTGTAGATGCTGCACCCAACAAGAACCAAGTTCCCATCTGATACAACTTTCTGCTGTAGCAGGATTATCATTTAGCTTTGTCAGGCTATCTTTTATTACTTTCTGGACCAGACATCTTGAAGTTCCAAGATCCATCAAATTAGGCTGAAGATTTTGGCCTCTGACTGCTGATCCGGCACATGGCTGATTGAGCATTACTCTTAAACTGCAAAGCATCCCCGATGAGTTCTTTTGCATATGACAACCCAAGCGAATAAAGACAGGAAACTTTCCAAAACGGGTATAATCATTGGCTTTCCAACTATAACAATATAATCTATCATCGATAAGACTCCACTATCACTGCAAGGTATGCATAAACATAATCTTTGTCTGCCAAAAGCATACATTATCCAATAATGTCAACTTATGTGCAATTTTTGAAGAGAAATAGATACATCAGAATGACATAATAGAGTGTAATTAAGAACTGAGATAAACCAAATTTCCTGAGCTAGCAACTTCATTCTAGCACGCAAAGCATACTTATGGCACTGACAATTCCAACAAGAAACCCCACTTAGGTGCTTCAGTTGCCTATCCAATGATCTTACAGAAAGCCAACTACAACAGGTAAAATGTGACGGCACTACTATCACCATTAGCCACTTAAATGTCAAATGCTTGATAATTCTAATATGGAGACCAAATCTCTATGGGTATCATTGATGCAAATGGTAAAGGACTACAAAAGCAACCTTTGACGCATCAATCCATCATATGCTTCATCAACAATAGGTCTCCAGCAAGAGCCTTACTCTTTATCTAAGCATTTGCAACAAGCAAAGATGAGCATTAAAACCTGTTAATATTAAGTGCATTGGCCCCCCCATCTGGTTGG
>NC_026147.1:14206182-14243580 GCF_000512975.1 Sesamum indicum
TCCGACAACTTTGACTGTTGCAGTGTAGCCACAATGTCTTACAACTACAACACCCAGAGAAGAAATATCCTGCAAACAGTAGACACTGTTTCATTTTCACAGATAAAAGAGACACACAGCTAAGAGGGATAAGTTACTATAGATTGATTTAAATAACAGCATCTTGAGCCGAACAATTTCTAGTTATTAAGATAATACCAAATACCTCATTGAAGTTCTCCATCCTCTATTAACTAGAGAGATTATTTGGAGTTTTTCCTCAATTCACATTTCTAGAATGCAGTTATGATGTTCACTATTGGGATGCATTACATTGCCATGCAGCAATAAAAGAACAAGGTTACTTAAAGCATGACCTTAGTTGATATGGCAAGTTCAAACACTTCGTTGGATAAAGTTTTACAATTTTTATTGAAAAACCAAAAAAGGCATAATTTCTCACTAAGGACTATATTTCCCCATTTTGGGATGCAGAAAGAAATAGCATCAGAAAGAGACAACACATACGGAAAAGCCAACAAGAGTACATTTATTTCCAAGAGAAACATCTGGCTCTTGTAGAGAAGGCTGGATTGCTTAATTAGATATTGTTTTTCTCACAAGATTAAGTTTATAATATAAAGATCTGACCCGCATTAAAATTTCAAAATATTAACAGATTTCAGGGCAGTAAATAACACTAGATAATTGGACGGTATTTCACGTTTGGTTATTCATAATGGGACTGCCATGTTTGATGTTGTGATAAATGATATACTGCATCAAAGAATATTTTTCTGCCATTGCAAGACATTGAAATGCATCCTTGTTCATGCACAGCCAAGTTATAGCTTCAAAGGATTCATCATAAACCAGAGCAAGTTGATAGCTACAGTTGTGTAATGAGAGTAAAAGTTACTCACATGTACAACTACGCTTTCATCAGCGGTTACTCCTTTAAGTAGATTTCTCTGAGAAACTTCCTTGGCAGATTCATCAAAGGTTTTACTGCCAATAATCTTGAGTTCCCTTTTCAAGCTTGCATCTGCATCATCTCTTTTAACTGTAATAGAAAGGTCTCCAATGCGACTCTCATGTACAACAGAACCCGGACGAAAATTTGATGTAGCCTTAGCAGCAGAATTTATCACTTTCTGTATGGATGAAACAGCTTTAAAAGTGGAGACATCCAGAAAAAGATTATGAACCAAAAATGCCTTTCTATCTCGAACCACTCTCTCTTCTTCAGTTTTGCAAGGTAGGCTTGCCAATATCGCAAAGTCGGTTGCCCACAGTCTACGGTCATATTCTCCTAATCTTCCCTGGCCTCCACCATTTCCTCCCCAATTCTCATCCTCTATCGGGAGGGGCACAAAGTTTGATGCAGAATCCACAGTAGATGGAGGGGCAAGCCAGGTATTGGCACGGAAACCATATGGAAGGTTACCAAACTGAAAAGACCATCATAGTAACTCATTTCTCCTTCCAGTATTACCTTGATCTAGAAATAGTTACTTAAGCTGAACAGAAGCTCACCTTATTGTGTTCCACAAAAGCTTTCATCAAAGATGCATACGCCTGCACATAAATATTAGATCTATTACCTTACTGCAACAAGGTATTAACATACATAAAATAGTCTGAACCAAAACTTACCCGCTAAACTGCCAGCCTATGTTCTGATCATTCAAGAATCAATTTTCTATATTTGGTATATTTTAAGAATTCTTATAGCCTAATATATCGACGTTTGACATTGTCTTGCATATGAAATAACTCACATTGGCAAAAGCTCGACTTTGCTGTTGCAGAAGATCCAGCAGAGAATGGCTCTGCAAAAATTGTTTCCCTAAAGTGTAGAACCCTTTCACGGAGGCCATCACTTGTATTATCTTCCCGTTGCATATCTTTATCTGCAAACATATCATATGATCATCAGTCCCGGAAGTGCGGCACACTTACCACTGGTATTCAACAAAAGACTCATTAAGTTGAAATATTTCACGACTGGGAGCAGAAACGGATACAGTTCATCACAAATGTGGCGCACTCATAATTACAGAAATAATTACATCAAACTTCCACAATAAAAGAATTCCAAACAAAATACCTGCATTTCGAAATAATCACCATCTCTCCGCGTTTCTCCGTCTTTAGTTTCCACTCTCTTCAAATCTGCAAATTTTCAAAAGCAAAAATCACCGGCTGACAAGTAGAACATAAAACAAACCGCTAAAACAGAACCAGAGAGAAGCAATCAAACGCACGTAGTATGGGTGGAGACAGGTGAGAGAAAGAGAAGAACTCGTAGAAATCCGACAACTTCGGAATCGGGTGAATCGCCGCCATATCATAACACCCAGATATCGGCGGCGGCGTCGTCTCCGGCGACTGCAACTCTCCATCCGGCACTGCCGTGCTCTGCTGGACTTTAGTTTTCTTCGACCGAGACTCCGTTACTCCTCCGCCGCCCTTAGGCTTGGCGAAGCGCGTCGTGCACGCGACGATGTCGAGCAGCCTCCGCACATGGGATACCGCACGTGACTCATCCGCATAGTCCTCTGCATCCACAGTGGCAACCTTGTTAATAAGTCAAATATCAGGGCAAATTGCCTACTCCAACAGTGACGTGGAAGCACTCTGAGGGTTGACCGATGGCGTGTTGTGTTTAAAAAAACGTTTTTGGCTCCCCAAATGATCCATTCATAATTGCCATGCAGAAATCCCCGAAAGGTTCCACCATCCAACCCCACAATAATTATAAAAACCTAATAAAAGCACTGCCCCGAGGACCACGTTTTTGTCCCACTTCTACAACTAAACTCGTGCTTCTCGTTTTATTTTTTTTTTAAAAAAAAGAAAAACATCAATGCAATTAATGTATAAATAGACATATTATATGACTCACGTAACAAAACAGTCATTTTAATCAATAAATTAATATAATTAATAATCGACGATTCACAATAATTCACATAAAATAAAATAAACATTCACACATTCAGTAAAAATTGGATTCATGACCTCAAACTTATTTATAAAACATCAATCATAATTTTAAACATTAAATTAAGACATCATCAATACTAAGCTCGTGTTTCAAAGTCATCACAATTATTCTCATCATATGAATGATCATCTTAGACATAATTTCGCAACATTACTCAGCGTGCGATGACTACTAGTGGGTAGGTGACACAACTAACCATTTTATAATCCCACATAAATTTAATCTTCTTGAAATCACCATAATTATATTATTATTAATCCCAATGGATTGGCTGCTACACAAATTAAGATTAGATCAGTCAACAAGAAGCTATTTAAAATATAATTAGTAAAACCATAGACACATAAATATAAAAATTTAACTTTTTGTCCGTATGTGGCCACCAACATTACAAAAATACTCCAGACAACAACTGTAATTTTCTATATATATGATTATATATGAAAAAAATTTAATAATCTAAATTACGTCACGCTAAATAATAAGCTCAAGTATTGATATAACATAATTTAATTTTTGTTATTTATATTTTCACTCCTAATCTATACGACTTATTATGTTCGATGATGTTAGACTTACAACGACTTTTGGTCGATTGAATGTATATATATCGATAAAAATATTATGAAACATATTTGATTTTATACATATGACAATCTCTTAAAATTTTTCCATCACAAATATTCTATTAATGTACATTTAAAATTAAAAATATCAGTTATACTTCAGTTATTTATTTTATTTAATTTTTTGTTCATATAATTAAATAAAAATAATAAATTATATACACACATCAAATATGCTTCAATAGCTAAATACATTATTTTTCGTTATCGACGTAAAACCGTCCTACATTTTTAGTTTCAAGCTACGACATATTTAAGAACATGCATGGGCTACGGGACTATGGGACTACCAAATTGACAATTTTATGCATAGGTCGATTGCATTAATGTTTTGCATGCAGCAACTGTTTAGACAGAAATCAAATAATAATTAAAAATATACACTCCGATTACATTTTATATAAATACATATTTAAATTTATAAATATTAATTTATAATTGAAGGTACCAATTTTCTCTATAAATTGGGTGAGTAAATAGAAATTTTCCTTTAATAGAAAAAAGTTACCATATGCAACAAATAAATAAATTACTTATATGTCCACAAGTGGGTAGGTATCTTGTCGTGCTGCACCCTGGTATATACTGCCCACCTACTAATTTAAATTTTTGATGGACCTACACTATTTAATATTTAAATATCTTGGTAAACCCGTCTAGCTTTTAATATTTTTTTAAAAATAGTCGCATAACTTCTACCAGAGTGTGATTGATAAGTTGAGTATATACATTATAATATTTTAAAATAAAAGAAATCATGGCTGCTGGTAATTTAATTTAATATTTAAGTATTATTATATTCGAGATTGATGAAATTTATAAAAATAAAATTAAAAAATTACTTCATATATATGTCGCTTTTTTATGTGTCTTGTTTGACTTAGTATGAATTTTATATGTAAGTTAAAATAATAATGAGAATAATAAAATTATTATGATTATTATTATTTATTTATTTTTTTATGTGCTTTAGTTTGATGATGTTACATTTTACCTTTAAATTAAAATCATTAAAAAATAACAATTTTTTATAAATAAAAATTTGTTGAAATATTAAAAAAATGGAGCAGAGGGTTTCTTCTGCCACAGAGACAGAGAACAGAATTAGAAAGTTTAATGCATTTTTAAATATATGTGTATATTATAATGTAGTAATTATATTTATTTGTCTTCTCCCCCACACCCCCAAGAAGGGTTGTACCGGATGCATGGAAATGTGTACCTACCTTCAACCATTCTGAGCAGACATGGCTTGAGGCTCACAACCTCCAACTTGTCACTCAGCCTCTGCCCTTTAACCTGTCCACTCCAACATCATTTGCCAATGAAGGAAAACACTAATTAATTAGTCCAGCTGATCACAATCCCAATAAACACACACACACACACACACACACGGGTGTATGTGTGTGGAAAGAGCCTGGTAGAATCCCAGTAATGGATGTAGAATACACACACACTCACTCACAAGAAAACACAGAGACACACACATGTGTATGTGTGTGAAATTTTTACCTCATGGGAGAGGGAGTAGGTGGTGAAATGGCAGGTCTCAACATTGACAGCCAGCAGCTTCTTCACATCAAGTATCTTATCAGTTGAGATGCCCTTCATTCAACAATTAATTAATTAATTAACATGGAAATTAACAAACATGTCAATTAATCATTAATGAAGATTTGATGTTGATGATGATGATGATGATCTCAACCTTGAGAACAACTTGAGATTCATAAGGAGTGATGACTGTGATATCAACAACACTTGGTACAACTGCAAAAACATACAATTAAGCCCAAGAAACTGTAAAAAGAAGGTAATAATTAGAAATGAAAAATGGATTAATTAGTGTGAGAATTGCTGACCCTTCTCCTCTTTCTTCTTCTTCTCATTTTTGGATTTGCTGCCTTTGCCCCTACTGGATCTTGGGGCCATTTTTCTTTTCCTTTTTTTTTTTTTTCTTGGGGGGTTAATAAGCTAAAAGAAGCAAAAATCAAAGGGAGTTTGATGATTCTGGAAATGGTGATTACAAGAAAGTAGTGGAGCTAAGAAGTGTTTGTGGGCATGCAGAAGGATGAGATGAGAGAGAAAGGGGATGAAAGAGAGAGTGGTGAGAAGCAAAACTTTTGGGGATAGAAAGAAAGTGGTGAAGGAAATCAAACTTTGTGAAGGTTTTGGAGAAGAGGAGATAGAGAGATAGGATAAGGGGTTTTGGGTTTACCTTTTCTTCAAGATTTTCTTAAATAAATCCTGACCTCTCCTTCTTGCTCTCTTTGATTATCCATCCACACACACTCTCGCACTCAAACACCCACCAAAAAACACGCACTCACACAGTTACTCTCTCTCTCTCTTGTGTTTCTCTCTCTACACGATACATGTGATGTCCTTTTTCTAGAGCTATAGAGAGCAAGTGTGTGTATGTGTGTGTAGTCCATGCGCTGTGGATACAAACAAAAATTGGTGGGGAGGAGGAGATGACCGTTGGTCTCTTGCCACGTGGCACCTAGTGATGGGGTGGGTGGGTTTTTGGGAGGGGGCGGGGGGTGGTTCTTGTCCATCCAGCCGGGCTGCTTTGTATCATTAATTGTTGGTTTATAGAATTTGTTTCATCGTCGTAGCTGGTTTTGTGGTGGGTGATTTTGAGACTTCAATTTTGGACATTTTCGAGTGGGGATTGGTTCCAACTTAATTAGGATGGTAAATAGCTCCAAAGGTTGGCACATTTTCCTTGTTCTCTTCCAATCTTTTTACTATGGATGGCATCGAATCTATTACAAGAGCGGTAATGATAATGGTGGTTGTAGTAGTATTAGTAGTAGTAATCGAAGAAGATCCAGAAGAATTCAAGAATTTGATTAAACGGAAAGAAATACATTAAATTTAGAAGAGTTTTACTTGAATCCAATGAGTTATAAGGAGGAAAATAAAATTGTTGTCACGACGTCTTAATTTATCACGCAGCTCGTTTGACAATAACGATACTTTTATTTACCCAACAGATATATTTTCGAATAGTGTTTTAGATATCAAAACGTATTTAACGGTTAAAGTTAGAAAACGACAAGTCGACCGTTATTTCAAAGTTGTAGAAAAAATGCCTCAAGGGTTTTTGTTGGTTTCAAAAGAATTCAAGAATCTAATTAGTTGGAAAAGCGTACTGTGATCGTGAGAAGTTACTTATATCTGTGAATGTGGAGATGCTAATAGTACGTTGCAATTCACAAATATGTAGCAGAACTCGACAAGAAAAAATATTCTCCGTACTTACCATGATCATATGCTTTTTGTACGTATTCGAAAAAGATAAACTGCACTTTAGATATGGAAATGTATTTACTGATCCAGATTAAAAATGACAAATCGACTGTTCTCTCAAGTCCCAATGTGAAGATTTTGTGTCAGCTCTGAGATTTTCAATTTGTACACTGGCAATACACGATAGGCATGATATTAGCAAGTACATTTTTTCGTGATTAATTTATGTTGTGTTTAATTTTTGTACCACTATTTATTAATTTCTTGATTTAGGTCTCAAGTGTTTCAATTTTCAACTGCCTAATCTTAGGGGTGCAACCTTATTTTTGTCACATAATTTAGGCACGTACACATTTTGGCCCAATTGGACTTTTTGGCTCGCCTTTGTTTTAATTCAACAAAATTAAGTCAAATCAATCTATGAACTACTAATTAGTATTCTAATTAACTCCCACACAAGTCATTGATTTGTAAGACTAATCAATAGACATAATTATTTGATAAAACATATGATGTTTTGAATTCTACTTATGAATAAATATCTAAATATCTGTCTATTTTAATAATAATTATTAATTTATATGCGTGTGTACTGTTTTTTATATTATTATATATAAATTGAAGACAACACTTTATTTATTAATATTGAATTGAATAAAATTATTTAATAAGATTATTAGTTAGCATGTATCTCCTGCAAAATAATGAGTTTACGCTAATTATTGACTAGATATATAATTAAAATATCAAAATCATCATTGATTTGTGCGAGTTATTTCCTATTACTATTAATTATCGATGGTAACGAACTGGGTCTATAACGGGCACTGTATCAAAAATTGTGATCAAACCTGTCAAGAAATTCTTGGATTTGAGATCTTACCTACCTCGAACCCAGTGTACCTGATACACTCAAATTAAAATTTTTAAAATATTAAAAATATATTTTTTTAAAAAAATTATATTGTCATAACTTCATTAATATTAAAAAAATATTACTGAAAAATATTATTTTTTTTATAAATTTATATGTGCACATTTTAGACTTTAAAATATTAAAAGGTTAAAAATATATGTATTACTTATTTACATTTAAACATCTACAAAATATTTTATATCATTAGTTTAATTTATAACAAATATTTTTTTTTAGTATATATAAATATAAACAAACTGTACACATCTTTTAATACATGTATAAATATACTTTATACAAACATATAATATATATATATATATATATAAACCCTAAAAAGATGAAATTCGACTCATCCCAAATGGGGCAAGCCCGGTTTAGGTCATGCCTGTTACTAAGTATATTGTATCTTCTATCACATTCATTACACATATACACGCCACATATATAAAAATATTTCAATCTATTTTATTTAAAAAAGTATTATATAAATAGGATAATTATAATAGATTCTTTTGAAATTTATCATAATTATAAATACCCTCTTATTATTTTAAAAATTACAAATACCTCCAAAAATCAACAATCGTCTTACAAAATACCTCCTCCAATGGGTTGTCACTTGTCATGAGGGGGTATTTGTTATACGATCGTTAATTCTAAAGGATATTTGTAATTTTTCAAAAGATAAAAAGATATATTTATAATTATAACATACAATAAAATCCACTACAATTTATCCTTATAAATATGATATGTTTATATCAAATAAAAAAAAAATGATCCAATATAATTTGAAATAAAAAGTTGAATCCACCAACTTCCACGGCACTGCCGTTTACATACACAATCACACTAAAAATGAAAAATTCCACACGTAACAAACTTTACATGAATTTCAAAACATTGGTTTCAAGAAAGGAAAACGTTCAACATGTGAGTAGGTATATTTTTCCTGTAATAAGGATAGTTTAGTTCAAAAAAAAAAATTTGACCTACAATAAGTCAGTTTTAAGTCAATTAAGGATAAATATCAATTTTTTTTAAATTTTTTTTGTTAATATCAATAAATTCGGTGAATTTTAATTAATATGAGGACTTATTTGTTAGATGGAAGCAAATCTCAAGAGTACTAGATGTAATTTCAAGGAAGGGGAGTGTAATTATTCCTTTTATTTATTTGGGATAATTACTTTTGCCCTCCGATTCATGGTTTGTTTACACAAATTATCTCTATTTTTTTTATTAATCACAAAAAACACACCTGACAATAAAAAAAATATGAATAATTCATGTAATGATGTTGATATTTTCAAATGATGTATGTATACTTTTTGGGTTAATTTCACTTATCATATTCAAATGATACCTCTTTTTCAGTTTTAGTACCCCAAGTTTTCAAGTCATCAAACTTAGCACTCAAAGTTTTTAATTTTTATTCGTTTGAGTACCCTCAGTTAAATTGACTGTTAAAGTCAACCCAACTTTGGAGGAAAAATTAGATGAGAGCTCGTTTATATAAGGGCATATTTGGCTGATATTTTATTCAACTCACAAAAACATTGTCTATTTTGATTTATTTTTATTTTTATTTTATAATTGAGGATAATAATGTAAAAAATACATATTTAATCCAATTTCTATATATATAAAAAAAACCAATTTTATTGGAAAAAAGCACATGCTTTTTCCCTTTTTTTTAAAAAAATGATCCAAAAAGATTAAAATTATTACAATTTTTAAAATTATAGGACCAAATTACAAATTTTAATTTGAACAAAATTAAATATCATCATCTCATTTATAGAACTAAAATTGCATTTTTTTCGAGACGAGGTTTTATGACCTCATAGCCCAATATTTATTTATTTTTTAAAAAAATGATGTCACTTTTACAAATTTGAATGTTGACTGTGTGAATTTTAATGGTTTGACTAAAGAATTATAAAATTATAAAGGAGAAGAAAAAAAAAAAAGTATTAGTGACTGATTAGCGCTTTAGAAGTAAACAATAAAATCTAATGAGTCAAACTTGAAAACTCAATGTACCGCCATTATTCTTTGACAAAAGGAAATACTTTAACATAGCGTGCCTAAGGAAATGCGATTTATTCAAATCTAGTCAACATATCACTTCACCATAGTGATTACTAGAAAAATAAATATTATTACTATTATTATTAATGAAAAGCTACTTCGGACTCAATTTTGTTTAAGATGGTGTTACTCTAAATTTATTTGAAATATTTATAAAGGGATAATTATATTTGCACTTCTTAATTTATAATTTATTTATACAAATTATTTTTGTTTTTGACATAATATATTAACCACGCATAACAGTTAAAAAGCAGTAGTAATTTGTGTAATGATATTAACGTTTTTTAATATATGTGTGTAATTTTTCAAAAAATATGAGTAGCTTGTATGAATGATACTGATGTTTTGATGAGTGTATTTGTAAGTTTTTAAAAGCAAGGGTCATTTGTATAAATAGATAATAGACCAAGAGGTGTAGATGTAATTGTCTCTATTATAGAATATCTTTGGGGTGTCGAGATGGGTTGAGACCCACCCAATCATTTTTGGGTTGAGTTAGATTGGTTATATTTTAAAATGAGTTAATATATGTTGAAATTAAATAAAATTATATTTTGTATGAATTTGATATAGATTTAATATGAATTTAAATGGGTTCGACCCAAAAAAAAAAAAATCCATAAGAACCCACTATTTCTCTTATCTCATGTACACACACTCTCACACACACAAACTCTTCATTTTTTCTTACACACATACTCTCACATCTCTCTCCCACACACATTCCCTCTTAAATTAGTAAAATGGTTTATACTAACCCGTCGCATTTGCAACCCAACCATTTTGGACCCGCTCTTTTAAACTCATTTTGGACCCGGTCCATTTGAACCCGACTCAAACAGCCCATTTGCCACCCCTGGAATATCTTTAAAATTTATAAAATATTAGATCTCATTTTAAAAATAAAATTTTAAAATATTTGAATAAAATAAAATTATGAATTAGAGCTTATCAGATGGTAAATCTTTTCTTTTTTAAATAAATTCTTAAAATATTTAGGTAAAACAGTATTATAGAGCTTTACTAATAAAAAATTTGTAATTAATAAGATCAAAATTAAAAGATTTGTTAATTTTTTTAAAATTTTAAAAATACATAATTATCCCTCCTTTTTTTTTGTTTCCTCTTTTTTGGATCTTTAAGCTCGTTTTCTAAATTTATGCAAAATACTTTATTATATTATAAATTGATTTTTTAAAATATTTGCAACATATTTTTTAATATTTTATAAATTTTCAAACATCTAAAATTAACAATTGGGTAAATTTTGACATGGGTCTTAGCACCACGAACTCCATTTGTCGAAGGCCTAGCCCAATTTAACATGGGCTTGCTTCGAGCACCACATTTTTTTTTTTTTTACATATAGGAAAAAAAGAAAAAAAATTATATGATTTAACATCTACAATATTTTTTATTTTCAAGCTAAAAATAATAGATAAAATTCAAACATTGTCAAAGAATTTTGATATTTATGATAATTAAACAGAATATAAAACAATATTAACAACATATTTTCTTTTTTTTTTTTTCTTCAAAATGCTCTTTAATATCTCTAACACTAATATGTTTTGAAATATACTAAGGCTGCATTTTAATTGATGGATATGAAATTAGATATATCATTTTTTCTAATAAAAAATTATTTAAATTTATCATTATTATCTTTACTGAAATTTGTTGGTGGCTGTTAAATGTTGTTGGCAATAATTCACATTAGTTGAGTGATGCAGCTATTGGTGCCTATTCATTCCTTCACAGTGGGTGTCAGGAATGAAATAATGAAGCCGATAATGGGTGTTATTTTTTTATAGTATGTGTCAGACTTTTTCTTTTTTATTTTTTTAATGCCTGGACTACTATTTACATAAAAATTAAAGATACAATAGTAACTGTTACTAAACCTTTTTATTGAATTAATATTCAATAGTAAAAAATTTATGAAATTGGGCTAAGATTCCAAAGAGTCATCTTTAAGAATTTTTGAAGTTCTTGAAGAATTTTTTTTCATTTCTTCTTTGATAGTAGTTTTGATCAATTTTGTGGCTAAAATTTATTTTTTAAGTAGAATCCGTTTTTGTTGATAATTGATTTCTTATCCAAAAATTGTGAAAGTCGTGCAATATGTGAGATTTTGTTGGAAACATTCAACAATTGTTGCTTCTTCAAAATTGACAATATCCATCTTATTTTACCTGACATTATATTTTTTTTTCGAGGGAGAAAATTTGAGTTTTTTATCCAATAATTTTTTAATGTTGTACATTTCATCCAATAAAACGATTGTGGTACTGTACTCTCAAATTTTATATAAATAGTAGTTTCAGACGTTAAAAGAAAATTTAAAATTTATTTGACACTCTACGAAAAAATGACAGTCATTATCGGTTTCACCATTTCATACCCGACGCCCATCAAGGAATAATAGCCACCATCAGTTGCATCACTCCATTGGTATGATTACTGAATTGGATAAAAAATATACATTGAGTAAGTTTTCTCTTCATCATTCTTAATCTTGGATCTTGTTTCATATATTTTTAAAATTTCTTATTTTGAGATTTTATTTTTGTAAGATCTTTAAAATTGTTCAACATTGGTGCTTATATTGACTTCATCTCGATTATGATATCCTAGTACCCATAATATGATTGGTACGAGGGAATATGTCAGGAATTGAATTTAATATTTCTAAACTCGTTTCAAACACATGACTGGTATAACTTGGGCCGGGGGATTGATATGTAGAAATGAAATTGGTACTGTTATCCCTAAATTAATACCAGTCATGTGTTTTAAAATTTCAAATATTATTTAAAATTATATTTATCAAATTCAAATCATCTATGTATATTATTGTAAAGAAAAAAGATGTGTTATAAATACAAAGTGACGGTTTTGATGCTATTATATCAATTATTTTTATTTAAAAATAACATTCAATTGATAAGATAATTAATTTATTTTTAATTTTATATTAATTTAATTATTCAATTAATATATTTTAAATTTATTTATAATATATTTTAAAATATAAAAATATTTACTATAAATGCACAATAACTCCAAGCTTACGGCTACTAGCATATAAAATAAAGTTAGAGCTAAAATAATGAAAAGTGTAGCTTGTATTTAGTTTAGCTAAATTTGAATATGGTAAGTATAATATATTTATTGTGTGATTAATATATATAAAAAATAATTAATTATATAGTAAATATATCACACAGACGTTATAATTAATTTAAATCTATTAAACTTAATTCGAGGTGGAATTTTTAAAAAGAAAATAACTTTTTTGAGGATTGTTTTTTACACCACTGCCCCTCGTGACAGAAACAGAAGCAGAAGAGCGCGCGAAACCTGAATAAAACCCCAACACTATACGCTCTCCTCCAACACTACGCATTCACGGTCACGGTAGAGTACACTACAGTTGTACAATGCCGGAGCTTCCGGAGGTGGAGGCGGCGCGTCGGGCGCTAGAGGAGCACTGCGTTGGGAAGAGGATCAAGAAGTCGACGGTCGCCGACGACTCTAAAGTCATAGACGGTGTCTCTTCGAAGGACTTCGAGGCCGCGCTCGTCGGGAAAACTATAGTCGCCGCCCACCGTAAGGGAAAGAACATGTGGCTTCAGCTCGATTCCCCTCCTTTCCCCTCTTTTCAATTCGGTAATGTTGAATTTGTGACTTTTTACAAAACCCTAAGACGCGTTTATTATTTTTTGCAAGACATGGGCGTTTTACTTGGCTTTCTCTTGGAATTGCTCTGCATTTGTTTGCTACAGGAATGGCTGGAGCTCTGTATATAAAGGGAGTTGCTGTCACTAAATATAAGCGGTAAGTGGCTGTGGCTGCTAATCAGATATCACGGTGGGGTTTGAGTTTTTACTCAAAATCACCTAGGAAGTGTAGTTAGTCTGGCCTATGTAATACCCACATTTAACAATTGAAGATTAACATGTAATATATCACCTAACTTTCAAGTGTCATGCAAGAACCGAGGGGATCAGAGCATTGGTTAAAGTGAAAACAAAATTGACTGAAAAGTTGTGTGGCACTGCACTGTGAGTATCTGTTGTTAAGTACAGAAGACCTGGGTCGAAGGACATATCAACATCTTGTAGTAGCTTCTATGTTTTCTTAAATTCTTTATCAGTAATGATCAATGTATGTGGTTATTGACAGGTCTGCCGTGAAGGATACAGATGAGTGGCCTTCCAAGTATTCTAAAGTATTTGTCGAAGTGAGGTTCCCATTCCTTGACTTAATGGAGTTGGAACTTCTTGTCCTTTAATTAAGCAGATTACATACCTTACCTCACTATTGTATTTCAGAAACTTATACCGATGTCCACCTTCTAATGTATGCATCTTGTACTACATAGGAGAAACATAACGGGGCGTATATTTAATGTGACTTACTTCGTTTTTGGTTCAGCTAGATGGTGGGTTGGAATTCTCTTTCACTGACAAGAGGCGGTTTGCTAAAGTTCGTTTGCTCGACAATGTAATGTAAAATTATTCAATTCACCAGCATATCTGTTGTTTTACTTGATCAAAATGAGATTTCAAGACCCTCTTACAATGAAAATTGTCGCAGCCTGCTTCTGTGCCCCCAATCTCTGAGCTTGGTCCTGATGCATTACTGGAGCCCATGACAGTAGATCGGTTTTACAATTCCTTAACAAAGAAGAAAATTGGAATCAAAGCTCTTTTGCTTGACCAGGTTTTGATTGTTTTCCATCTCAACACTATGTATATGTGTCCTGATTCTAAATGTTCTAGCATATTCAATTCCATAATATTTGTTTTGGATTGCCTTATGTGTTGACTTTGAAGGTGTTCCTTGAGACATTTGACATCTGTTATTCTCTGCAGAGCTTTATTTCGGGCATTGGTAATTGGATGGCTGATGAAGTGTTATATCAAGTTAGTAAGCTTTGTTCTCCATCAATCTATTTCCTTTGCGTGAAAAAAATTTAAATTGGCAAAGGTTTTATCCAATTCAGTAACCGAATTCCTCTTTTATGGTTTAGACCTACAAATCACCCACCACCACTAGAATATTTCCTTTGTTTGTCTGATAAAGATCAAACAAGATTATTGAATTCAATTTGATAGATATTTTATGATTTAACAGTCTCGAACCCATCCACTTCAGACTGCCTCCAGCATGTCCAAAGAAGCCTGTGCAGCTTTGCTCAAATGCATTAATGAGGTGCCAAATTATGTTTTGATATTGTTTAGTAGTTCATCTTTATTTTGAATGAGTATGCATTCAATATGGCTGTTACTGGAGACGGTACCTTTAGGTCACAAACTTTGCTGTTCAAGTTGATGCTGACAGCCTCCGCTTCCCTGATGAATGGTTATTTCATTTTCGATGGGGCAAAAAGCCAGGAAAAGTTAATGGTAAGATGTTTTAAGCATATGTGATTAATTTGACATAAATGGTTTATTTTACAGGTAACTGAAAAGGCTATTGAAGTTGGGGCCGATAGTAGTCAGTTCCCTAGTAATTGGATATTCCATTCCAGGGAAAAGAAGCCTGGCAAGGCTTTTGTTGATGGTTTGGCTCTTGACCTGTGTAATACTCTTTAATGTGTTGCAGTTTAAGTATCTTGGCTGATGTACTGTGATTGATTGAATTGAGTGCATGCTGGATACCATCCAGCACAGAAGGATTTCTGTCTTGATATTAATTAGTTGAGGATCTACTCATTCTCTTGCTGCATCCTGGGCTAAGTCATTTTCTTTATTCTGTTTGTGTGGTTGTTTCCATTTGTTGAGCTTTGTCCACTGCAATGTTCATGGTCGGGCTTAATTTTGTGGTTCCAAGTCAAGTTTGTCAAAAAATGACATTTGAAGTATTAATTCCTCTGTGATGTCAATGAGATTTTGCAGCTGAAGTTGGATCATCTGATGCAAGTCTTTTAGTTTTGAGAAGGAAACAGAAATTGAAGTCCTAGCATCTTAGTTGTATTTGTATTTACTGGTTCTGGCATCTTAGTTGTATTTGTATTTACTGGTTCTGCGTTAGAGTTTCAATTGTTCTATGTGAAAAACTAACAATCTTTTTCTGTTTCAGGGAAGAAAATTGAATTCATCACTGCTGGTAGCAGGGTATGTCTGTCTTCAAGGATTTGCATATGATTCTGGTGTTCTTTCCTGAAGATTCAGTTTGTATCTATTGCAGACAACAGCCTATGTCCCAGAGTTGCAAAAGTTGACTGGCAATCAAGCTGTGAAAGAAGCAGGTAAGCCTTCTAAAAGAACTGCTGCTGGTAATAGCAATGCTGATGATGAATCGGGAGATGAGGACAAGCCGATTGAACCAAAAGCTGTGGGAGGGAGGAAAACTGGTAGAACTAGGAAGCCATCTGCAATGAAAAAGCCGAGCACAAGTGTTTCAGATTCTGACGATGATGAGGAAAATAGTGCTGATGATGTGACTTCTAAGAGAAAGCAAGGGGCTAAGAACCCTCCTGCAAGAAGCAAAGCGAAGGGACTCAATGAAAACAAAGGACAAAGGAGACAAACTAAAGGAAGAACTGCACCTGCAAAGAGAAAGCATGAAGAAAGTGACCATGACACCATTAGTTCAAGCGGGGGTGATAATGAGGATCAACATGAAGAGGCTGAGGAGGTGATGAATGGAAAACGGAGGGGAGCTGGGGCATCATCTAAGAAGAGGGTTGCAATCAGTCAAAATAGGAAGCAGAAGCAAAATGCTAAGTAATGGGAGCTGCTGCTCTTACATGTACTGGAAGAACGGGAAGGAGAAGATGTTGGTTAATACAGCAAAGGTGTTGCTTTTTGTGTAACTTAATTGTAACTGAAGTCGATTGATCTTAGTCCTTAACTTAACAAGCTTCTTAAATAGACTCTGAATGCCTTGTAATTATATTTTGGGTCCAAAAATTAGATTTGTCATATGATTTCAGTCGTACAGCGCCAGTTTTGTACATTTAGTTCCTGACAATTTAAACATCTATTGCCGTTTAGTGGGCATGCTTATCTCGGATTTAATAGTCATCCTCTTGAGGCGGCAAATGCACTTAGTGCGCGTACTTGCTGATTTAGAGTCATTCTGTTGATTTCCAGTTCCGGGTTTATCTGCATGAGCAGACATACCTGTGACGTTCTGTGTACCTTTTTCTATTGCTACTTGTTTTCCTAGCAGAGAGACAAAAACTGTCGGAAATGCTAATTTTCTTACAAATTCCATAGATTCACACATATTATGTGCTTGATTTGTATTGTAAAATAAGAACATCGACGAGGTATTTATGGATTTAAAGCCTTAACCCAAATTCCATTCAGTCAGAACAGGCATAAGATGGACCAGATTGAGCTTTCCTAGCTTTGAATAGTTCCCGAGCAAGGTCCTTTTTGGCATGATTAGTCCATAGTATTCGTCCAGAGGAAGAAGATCCACATTTATTTTCCTTCTTCCCTTTTCTGTTAGAATGATGTACAGATGTTGTAGCATCTTCAATTTAGGTAACAATTTACCAATCAAATTATAGAACTGCCTTTGCGACCATTTAAGACATACATTTGTATCGGAAAACATCAGCTACCTTCTAAACATAATATCCAATGGTAGCTGAGTAGATTGTGTCTTAAGCGGGCTTTTCGTGGATCAAAAGAATACTCTCAAGGCATCAACAACTTTCTCTGGCCTGCAGATATAAAATGTAGACAAGAACTAAGATGGGGAACATTGGTACGGTTGAAGAAATTCTGGGAGTTCTTACCAGTCCTCCTGTGGCATGTGGCCTGCACCTTCAATCATCTTAAGCTTTATTACATCAGGATTCCCTTTCTGAAATTCTTCCGCTATTGACTGAGGGAGATACTTGTCTGATATTCCCCAGGCAACTAAAATTGGTTTGTCCCAGCTGAAGCCACATTGGACAAAATTTCAATCATTCGGGAACAAAAAGATACAGTAGCAGCAGCATCAAAGGACAGCTTTATTTGTAAATTCACTATAGTTAACTATGAAAGATGAGGCACCATGCTTTATAATAGGAGTCTGATGCCCTCTTTCTGTTGAAAAAGCACTGTCATCATCATTATAAACGAGCATCCTTTGAAGCCTTTAATTCTTTTTAAGTGTTGAGGTTCATTTAGCAGATGCAGAATAAAAAATCCACAACTTCTCCACTATACATCCAATCAAAGTTCCCAACTTGAATTTTTTTCAGACAAATTTTTTGTTTCATCCAAATTAAACTATAGTGAAACGCAATAATTTTTGTCACAGGCATATGCACTTCGTATACACCCCTGTGAGTCCACCAGCATCTGATTCATCACTAACATCATCAAGCGCAAATTGTTATTCATAGCTCCATTTCATATCATAACTATTTTTGCAGAACACGAATATATGCTCCAGAACAAACATAAACATGTATGATGGCAGTAAATCTCATGATCATTGCAAATTTATTGATACTAATATACCTTCCAGATGCAAATCCAGCTGATATTTGGCTAGTAATATCCTTGAAGTTAGCTCTTTTTGCAGCCTCAAGCAGTGCTGAAACACAAAAACAAGATAGCATTGCTCAAAACTATTATACATGCACATCAAATGCTTTTATCCTATAATTAAAAAATACAAAGTATTTGACACAAGCCCATCAATTTGACTCGATCTATACATGTAGGATGACTTAATACAGGATAGAACTCAAGCAAACTTGCTTGCAGGAAATTTTCAGCTTATAGTTCAGATTAACATTCGCAAACGGCTAACTATGCTTGGGGAGCTACCTTATTCTGGTGAAATACTAAAACCTCTGACAGAAAAAAAAATACATCTAAATGTTCAGTTAATTTTCCAGCTAAAACTTATGAGCTGCATGTAAAAGCGTATCTTTTTAGAATAACAGTACTGCAAATTACTAAATTACTAGAAGCTTGACACCACCAAAAAAATCCAATAATAACTATTCTCAGTGGAAAAATCAACACCAAATTCCAAGATTCGGCAGCATCACAAACCAAATCCAGGTCCACTGCTGGCCAAATATGGTAACCGATACACGTCTGCCTTTTCCAGCTTCAAGACGTAGCTGCCATGAAAAGTATTCTTGAATCAGAGAACACAAAGTAAGTGATCGTAGAATCTAGATGAGAAACAATGAATAATGCCACTCAACAGTGATTTCTACTCATATCAAAATGAAATCGGTACTTTGTTTCCTCACGTCATGACTGATAGAATCTTTAAGGTCTAGAAATAAGGATCAGATGCTTGCAATATTTGAACTTGAAGGGTCTATCCAATAGGACTAATACGCAACAATTTATTTCGTTATCAGTCTAAGCAAATATTACCCAAATTTCCGAAAAAAGATGCATGTTGACCACACCAAGAGCAGAACTTAGAAAGGAAATTCCCAAATCAAGAGCAAACAGGTCTAAAATGAAAGGAAAATTTCTTGATACGTACGGGCTACCTGCTTCAATAAAACGCTCTGCCATAACCGCATTCTGGCAAGTAAATTCACCAAAAAATGGAATCCTAGTCATCAGCAATGGCAGAAACATATATTATCGCAAAGAAATACATTGACACAAACATGATTGTGTGAGAAGCGAGGTGGTCTCTTTAATAGAACTAGATGCAATACTGATTGGTGTAAAAATAAACCTTAGTTGTTGAAATAGTCCAGGAAGTGGAGATGAAATTGTCAATGGGGTGTTCAGGATTGCAAGCTTTGATATTTTGCTTTGATTTTTCAAAGCCCAAGTCAATCCATATGATCCCACCAGAAATCCCTGCAAAAGGAAATTGAGAAGCAAGATTGGTACAAAGCAAAGAAACAATTTAATTTGCAAACATATTATGGTTTCCACCTGTAGATTTTAAGAAAGTCCAAAATATTTTCGAGAAAGCAAGAGAAGTGTATTGCAGTAAACATATTTTGATTGACTGCTTACTCATCATAGATAACTGAGAAGTTCAAACCTGAACTACTAGGAGAAAAGGAGAAGTAACCCCGAGTGTGTCCAGTAACTTGTCAAATACTTCATGGAATTCTTTCTCTGTTGATGAAATTTTTGAAAATTCAGAAAAATATCGATAAACCACATAACAGATCAAAATGAATGATCAAAAAGTCTCACACCTGTGTAGTCGAATCCATATCCAGCCTGTGGCTTGTCACTGAAACCAAATCCGATCCAGTCAGGTGCAAAGCAGTGGAACCCAGCATCTGCCATCTACCAAAGAAAGAGAGCTTCAGAAATCAATAGAGACAGCAAGAACACCTTAACCAATATTTCATTTGGTTGAACAACTGCAATCGATGTTAACCTTCAAATTCAATGCTTTGACCAGACAGCTAAAAGACCGTATATTCATTGGTAGCAGAAGTAAATGAATGAACACGGTCAAAAGGGACGGATCATACATGAAAGAAGATCTTTCCAAGATTGAAGAAAAGGAAAGTAGAAAATGAAAAATAAAATTTTCCAAGAACTGGACACTATGTTGCTATCAGTTGAAAAAATTATCTCTGGAATCAAAGATATCAAATTCTAAAATGCACAACAAGACCTGAGACATGACAACTCGATAGCTGTAGGACTGTGTTGGAGCTCCATGGAGAAACACAACAGTTCCACGTCTGCTCTCAGGTGATCCTGCAAAGTGGAGAAACTATAAGTTTATGCAACTTTTTGTATAAAAACTTATCAATACAATGATTTACCTGTTTCTCTAACAAACCATCGAAACCCTCCAGATTTAATGTATGAACCATATTCCTTCCCCTTGTCTTCTATTCTCTTCAATAGATTATTGGGACATAATACACCTACATTAGTTAGTCTCCATCTTGGAAATCACCGGGCAATGCATAAAAACCACAACAAAGATAAATATCAAGGACATGAAGCTAAAGAGAAAAATACTACAGCCAGAATATGACCAATAAAAGGATTCATCCAGACAGACCAACATTCTCCGGACATAACCTCTTGTTAAAGAGTTATACAATAATCAAAAACTTCATCACTGATTTTTAACAAAAGAATTTCAGACAGTCGCCGAATCATCATCAAAGTTGCCGAATTAATCCCAATGTTCCTCTGAGAATTAGACAGTTGTAATACATTTTTAGGCACAAAAATTAATCTAGTTAAGAGGCTGAAAATAAAACATAAAACTTTACAGGGAGCTCGGAGGATTACGTAGAGCATTTGTCCGACATTCCCGTCCTCGGCAGGGGATTCCGGGAGCTGAATGGCGCTGCGGCTTGACGGATTGTCAGTGACGAAACCAAATGGATTGAAAGCTGGTTTGTCGTCATCATCCTCAGAAGCCTTGGCAATTGTACGGATGAACCTTTTCGGTACGAAAAATCTATTTGAGGAGGAAGAGGAACTGATCGGGGAGAGGAGAGGCGGCGGAGGAGAAAGGAGAGAGAAAGGCATGGCAGCGGCGGGGGGACTGGTGGTGGCGGTGGAAGTAGGAGCGAGTGAAGGGAGTTGGAATTTTAACGACCACCACTAACTACTGATACTCTGAATCTCTCTGCCTTTATATCCCGCTAGGAGTGGGACCCTTCATTTCCTCAGTTCTTTTTGTATCAACCAAATTAATTTAGAATTACCATAATGCCCTTACATCTTTACAAAAGTCAAACAAAAGCACCTTATTTTTGTGTGTTCACCTTTATAGAAGTTTGACAAATATCTTATTATTATTTGAAAAATTATTAATATTTTTTAATATTAATAGTTATTAAATAATTAGCCTAATTTGTTAATTTTTGTTAGATTTTTATTTTTTTTACAATGAATCGATCAACATATTCTTGTGAACTATAAATTATAATTTTATTTATATATTTTTTAATTTTTTTAAAATTCTTTTGTGCACTAAGTATATATATTTTTTTACAAATTTTCAAATTTGTTCGTACACCTTATTTGATTTTTTTATAATTTGTATATTTTTTTTTAAAAAAATACAATCAGGACAATATTCGTAATTTCATCCAATAATTACATAATTTTATCAAATATCATAAGAATATCTATAATTTTTTAAACACTGAGAAGATATTTAGGTAAGGCTGTTATGCGTGCGTGAATAGTCCTCAAAGAAAAATCGCGACCCCAATTATGCCAAACTTGAGGGATGAGTTAGTTGTAATTTAATCTTGTTTTTTTGAATAAAGTGAATAAGTGATATAAAATACTTCAGATAATTACATTTTATTATTTTTGAAGATTAGACAATTCGAGTACGGATTTAAAATTTGTCAAAAAGTATAGTTGAAAACAATAAAAATAAATTATTTGAATAAATAATTTTAAAAATATTTATTTATTTCTATCTAATACAATAGATTGGAATTAGTGAAAATAAAAAAAAAAAATCAGTTTTGAGGGGGGTTTTTGGAAAGAAAGAAATATAAATTGCTTGTACAAAGATATATGATTTTGTTGGGGAGGACTGAAAATACAGGAAAGTAGAAGGACCAATAAGTAAAAAAGCAGGAATCAGCTAGGGTAAGAAAAACTAACCTCTCAGACTTTGACGCAACCCCACGTCAACCTCTCCTCGAGATATGGCCGACGATGCCGTTTTCTCTCCCGCCGACGAGGGCTTGTCGTCGAATTCCGGCATCGGTATTACCGTAAGTGGTTTTCGACTTTTTTTCTTGATGCCCGTTAGCTGCGATTTGTTCACCACTTGATGATTGTATCACCTCTCCCTCACAATCCATATTTTAGGGGCTTATGTTTTTAAATTAAGTTTTCGCAAAATTCCAAGAATATTCAGTCGGAACAAATGGTTAGGAGAGTCTGTTCATGGGGTTGTACGTTGAGAAAAAGCGTAAAAGTCTTGCCCAAAAGCTGAATTTGAAGCGAAAACTGAAGATTTAGCTTAATTTTAATATTCCTGTATGTGATTTCTTATGCTGTAGAGTTGACGAGTTTTGGCTCTGGTTTCCACGGATATGTTTCTTAGTGTGTACCGTTGTCTGTTGAAGAAATCTTGATCGAAAAAAATGCATAGGATGGACATCATAATGTGGGCTGCACTTATAGTTGGTGAAGTTTGCAGTTTCTGATTACTTGTTCTTGGTTCTTGGTTTTTGTTGTTGTAGTTCACTTTGTATACTTTATGTACTTGGTTTACATTCTTGTGCTGCTGCCTTGTATTTCAAGCTAGATGGAAGAAGGTTCTGAAAACAGTGAAGAACTGCTAGATGATGAAGGGGAGGAAGATTTTGAGATAGGAACCAATGATCTTGGGGATGAAGGCAGCCAACTGCTTCAAGAAAAAAACAATGATCTGGAGAATGCCATTCAGCAGGTGCTAAGAATTCAAAGAGTTGACCTTGAGAACGATGGCGTGCCAGTACTCGGTATTCATGGTGTGGACCTTGAGAATGGCAATGAGCATGTACTCGAGTTTGAGAGCAATGGGCATGAGGGGAACAGTGAGCGTATGCTGGAGATCCCAAGCACTGATAAGGATAGCTGCAGTGACCAAATGCTTGGGGTTCCAGGCAGTGATAAAGAGAACGCAACAGATGCTGATATGGCTGTGATGGGTGGTCAAACTGATACCGGGGGGAAGTCTTATCTCCCGCCTGTTGAGGGAATGGAGTTTGAATCATACGATGATGCCTATAACTATTACAACTGCTATGCCAAGGAGCTTGGATTTGGTATTAGGGTTAAATCTTCTTGGACAAAGCGTAACAGCAAAGAGAAGCGTGGGGCAGTCCTCTGTTGCAATTGTGAGGGATTTAAAACAATGAAAGAAGCAAGCACTCGAAGAAAGGAAACAAGAACTGGCTGTCTAGCAATGATAAGGTTGAGGTTAGTGGAGACTAATAGATGGAGGCTGGATGAAGTTAAATTAGAACACAACCATTTATTTGATCATCAGAGGGCTCAAAACTCCAGGTCGCATAAGAAGATGGAAGCAGGGGCCAAAAGGAAGTTTGAATCAGCAGTTGATGTAGAAGTACGAACAATCAAGTTATATCGAACTCCAGCTGTTGATGCAGTGAGTTGTGGAAGCTCGAGTGAAAGAGAACTCAGCAACCATGTTGAGATGGCGAAACGCTTAAAACTCAGAAATGGTGATGTAGTGGCCCTTTATGATTATTTTCGTCGAGCGCAGCTTGCTGACCCAAATTTTTTTTATATTATGGATCTAAATGATGAGGGGTATGCAAGGAATGTCTTTTGGATTGATTCTAGGTCAAGGGCTGCCTACGGCTATTTTGGTGATATGGTAATTGTAGACTCAACATGCCTGTCAAATAAGCATGATATTCCACTTTTGTCGTTCAGTGGATTGAATCACCATGGTCAACCTATTTTGCTTGGTTGCAGTTTGCTTGTTGATGAAACATTTGAGACATATCTTTGGTTGATGAGAGCATGGCTTACATGTATGATCGGACGTCCTCCACAAACTATAATTACCGACCAGTGCAAGGCATTGCAGGATGCGATCTCTGAGGTTTTCCCCAGGGCTCATCATTGTCTTTGCCTACCCCTTGTTATGAAGAGCATTCACGAAAAATTAGGAGAAGTGGCGGAGTCGGAAATATTTCAAACAGTACTAAACAGAACCGTGTACAACTCAATGAAAGTAGAAGAATTTGAAATGGCCTGGGAAGAGATGATTCAACATTTTGCTTTCAGGGATCACAAATGGCTTCAAAGCTTGTACGAGGACCGAGAAAGATGGGTCCCAGTTTATTTGAAAGACACTTTTGTTGCTGGAATATATTCTTCAGAGCCAGGCGAATACGTAGCTCCATTTTTCCACGGGTATATACATGATCAAATGACTTTGAATGAGTTTTTCAGTATGTATGAATTACTCCAACAAAAGAAGATTCAGAAGGAAGCTCTTGACGATCTCAATTCGAGAGAGTTTAGACCTGTGTTGAGAACAAGGTGCAATTATGAATTGCAGCTCTCCGAGTTATATACTAAAGAAATATTCTTGAAGTTCCAAGAAGAGGTGGTGCTGATGTCTGGTTGTTTCAGTGTAACACAAATTCACGCCAACGGACCAATCTTCACGTATATGATCAAAGAACGAGATGCTGAGGGAGATGCAAGGGAAGCAAAGAACTTTGAAGTCGTGTACGATAAAGTAGGGGTAGACGTTCGCTGTATCTGCAGTTGCTTCAATTTCAGAGGATACTTATGCCGACATGCATTAAGCGTCCTCAGCTACAGCGGGGTGGAGGAAATCCCAATCCAGTACATCTTAACACGGTGGAGGAAGGATGTGGAACGCTTGTACACTCCCGATCTTGGTTCCAACAACATTGACATCAGCAACCCTGTTCAATGGTACGATCACCTGTACAGACGTGCCATGCAGGTTGTTGCAGAAGGGATGGCATCACAAGATCATCACATGGTTGCTTGGCAAGCGTTCAAGGAATCGCTCAATAAGGTTCGTCTTGTTGCAGAGAAACCTGTATAAAA
This sequence comes from Sesamum indicum, assembly GCF_000512975.1. NCBI lineage: Eukaryota > Viridiplantae > Streptophyta > Magnoliopsida > Lamiales > Pedaliaceae > Sesamum > Sesamum indicum. Next base: position 14,231,575 of record NC_026147.1, read on the forward strand.
TAGTCAGTAGAGATGAAGGGCAACGTCGTCTACAGAAGTATTAAATCTTTCTTATACGAATTCAGATATGTTACTGTACAGTTATCTTGCTAAGTGTATATACATGTTATTCTCCCGCTTCTTGTTGAATACAGAGAGTAGCTCACTTTTGAGGTCTGTTTTTTGGTTTTGTTATAGGACTGATTTTCACTGTAGATTGATTGTAAGATCAATGAAGTAGGCTAGTTCATGCTACACTCGATACTTTGTGCATTAGATAATTGTCAGATATTTCCGATTTTTAAAAGACGGGGTATGTGTCAATCATCTAATTATTTGGTGTTTAGGAAGTAATAATATACAGGTGAAATTGAATCTAAGAAGCTATATACTATGTTTGGATCAAGGAATTCAATGATGAAAAAAAAAAAAAAGAGAGCAAAGTACAAAGATTAGCAAAAAGAAGTATCATTTGAAGTGAGGGTAATATTTTTGTATAATGATTTTCTCACTAAAATTCAAGATCCAAACATAACATTACAGCCTCAATCCACCTAATTCCTTCAAGTGGACTTTCAAATTGTTGATTATACCTTGAGAAAGATATAACTACAATCACTCTTTTGATTTTTTGCCCCACACACACACAAAAAAATTAATAATAATAATAAATAAATAAATAAAAATGCCTTTTTTCTTCTGAACTTGTGTACAAGTCTACTTTAATCTAAAAAAAGTAATTACCAACATGTAAATTCTATATTTTCTATGTTTATTTTTAAATATTATGTATTGTTACAGTTTTATTTCATGGTGCTATTACCAAATATATATATATATATATATATTTTACTTAATATTTTGTCTTTTCATAAACAATTTATCACAATTAAACACATAATCAATGCTATTGTTTTTTTTTTTTTTTTTGTGGGGAAGATATGAGCATCGAGTGTGCACGACTATTAGTACTATTAATTAATTGGGAGATGCCCTTTATAATTAATTTGGCGGACAAATTGTATGTTGACTTAAATGCCTTTTTTTTTTTTAAAAAAAAATAATAAAAAAGCAAAAACTTGCTTCCTCAAATTTAAATCCATACTTTGAAGCACCCTATTGTATACACTATTCGACCTTTTTATATTTTTAAGAATAGTATTTTTGCCTTGGTTCTTCTTTACAAACATCAAGTGTTTTATACTTTATTTTAAATAAATTTATACCATAAATCTCTTTAAAAAAATTACAATTATAACTATATTTATATTTTATGCGTGCACATGACACACACTCATTGAGTGTGCAATTACCGCTAGAATGTACTATTCTTATAAACAAAGTGTTAGAATAATTATCTTTTATTTGCAAAATATATATTATTTGAAATATTCTCAAATTTATTTATTTTTATACGAATTGACCGTCTGTTTATTTTTTTCTAAGAAGAATTATAATGAGTTCTCTTGAAATTGATCATAATTATAAATATTTTTCATAGAATTGATAATTATCTAATAAATATCCTCTCTTTTATATTTTTAAGAATAGTATTTTTGCCTTGGTTCTTCTTTACAAACATCAAGTGTTTTATACTTTATTTTAAATAAATTTATACCATAAATCTCTTTAAAAAAATTACAATTATAACTATATTTATATTTTATGCGTGCACATGACACACACTCATTGAGTGTGCAATTACCGCTAGAATGTACTATTCTTATAAACAAAGTGTTAGAATAATTATCTTTTATTTGCAAAATATATATTATTTGAAATATTCTCAAATTTATTTATTTTTATACGAATTGACCGTCTGTTTATTTTTTTCTAAGAAGAATTATAATGAGTTCTCTTGAAATTAATCAGAATTATAAATATTTTTCATAGAATTGATAATTATCTAATAAATATCCTCTCGTGGCGGCATTTGTTAGATAGATGTTATTTTCATGAAGTTATTTGTAATTTTCTAATAATGAAGTAATATTTATAATTATAAAAAACTTTAGAGGAGTTCATTATAATTTATTATTTTTTATTAATGATATTTTATTCATAAAAATACTAAATTAATAAATATTATTTAAAAAATATTAATTTGGTCTGTAATTTATTTTATTTTTTATTAATAAATAATATAATAAAATAAGAACAATAGGTGCGACAAAATCGTAATTACAACAAAATCTACAAGAAGGTTCTCTAGGCCCTGGAGTGCTACATGTTATTTCACTCGCCGGAGCACTAACCGTAATTTTCTCCGGCCGCTGACTCCCGGCCGTCTTCGTTCCTAATACTCACATGTGAGCCGCATGCCCTCATTTCTCATGCAATCAAGTCAATATATGCAACGGAGAGGTTGCGGGTGAAATGCATGTTTAGAAATTTTCATTTCAGTTGATTATCGGTGTGAATTATTGACGTTTGAGGTTTCAGCAGCTGAAGATTTGAGCAATGTTTCGATCTTGAATGCGAATTATCTTGAAATTTTTAGAATTAGACTAGTTTTCCAGTTTTTTATTAGGGTCAATTTTTTAAGAAGTTTGAAGTTTTGATCTTTACAGTGGTTTCTGGTTTTCTGTCTCTTTCTTTTGGTTTTCAATGGAAGGTGGTGATAATTTGGAGTGACTCTTTTTTACTTAAAGAAGTGATTGGAAATGCTTTCAGGTGCTTCTTTTCTTGGAATATCTGTGTCCTTTAAATGGTGCGAAGCAACTGAATCCTGTGTTGAATGGCAATGGCAGTAGCATTTTGCTGCTTTGAATCAGTAATTTTCTTGATTTTTGTTATTTGTGATAAGAATTGTGTTGAAGATAAGTGGCATTATACTTGTCTGATCTCTTCGTATTTTAAGAAAGGTTGATAAATTTAATGGAAATAGAGAACAGTTAATTAGGGTTCATACTGTCTGAGAGTTATGATATGGAAATTCTGGTAGTTTCTATGTTGATGGCGTATAGATTAGGGCAAGATGTTTTGTGATCACTTCTGGACCATTCATATATTTTAGCCTATTGAATGCCTGATTTCCCATGCTTCAGTGAGTAATGAATATATTGATTTCCATGTCTTGGTTGCCTGTGCCTCCACTTTTGTTCTGTTTTTGCGCTGGGGGATGATTGTCTGAAGTAAAGAAGATATCACAAGACACTATGCTTCATGGGCTAGAATTTAACTGGCACCTTAGAACACTTCTCTATTTGGATTTTAGACATACTATCTGCTAAAATTGGAAATGAAGAGGCAACTTTGGCCCACACAGCAGTGTGTATTAGTTGCAGCACAACTATCACATTGTCGAGTGATTTTCTCTGCTTTAATTTCTGTGCAGAAGTATCTAGTATCTGCTTTGCCAATCGCTTGTTCTACTGTAAAAATTAGTCTCTTGTGAACAGAAGAAACAGCTAGCACCTTTTTCATTTAATTTTCAGTTATCATTGCTATTATTATTTCCATCAGTAGTTTTTTTTTTTCTTACTCTGTTGTGCTTTTTGGGCTTATGTTTGCACAGAGAGAGAGAGTGTGTTTTTCTACTTAATATGGAAGAGATCCCTCTTCACACTGAGCAAACCACAGATACACTACCCTGTGAGACTCCACCAGGAACCAATGATGGGAAAGCAGCATTTGATGATCAAAATGGCAATCTTGAAGGTAATAATTCTCAAGGAAGGAAAGAATTCGTTGCTCCTGCTGTGGGAATGGAATTTGAGACCTATGATGATGCTTACAACTATTATAATTGTTATGCCCGAGAGGCAGGCTTTAGTGTGAGAGTGAAAAACTCTTGGTTCAAAAGAAACAGCAGAGAGAAATATGGTGCAGTACTTTGTTGCAGTAGCCAGGGATTCAAAAGAGTTAAAGATGTAAACCGTCTCCGGAAAGAAACAAGAACCGGTTGTCCTGCTATGATGAGGATGAGGTTAGTGGATTCCAAAAGATGGCGGATACTTGAAGTTACTCTCGAGCACAACCATCTATTAGGGGTGAAAGGTTACAAGTCTATTCGGAGTATGGGTAGTGGGACCAAGAGGAAACTGTCTTCTAACTCTGAACTGGAAATACAACCTGTCAAATTGTACCGTGCTCTTGTGATAGACACCGGCGGTGATGGGACCTCTAATTTCAATATAAGGCAGGCTAAAAGTTCATCTGATCAGCCCAATCAATTGAACTTAAGAAAAGGTGACGCACAAGCAATGTACAATTACCTCTGCCGTATGCAGTTGACAAACCCGAATTTCTTTTACTTGATGGATCTAAATGATGAAGGGCGCTTGAGGAACGTGTTCTGGGTAGATGCCAGAGCTAGGGCTGCGAATAGTTACTTTGGTGATGTGATTTTCTTTGACAATACATGTTTGTCAAACAGATATGAGATTCCCCTTGTTGCATTTGTTGGCGTAAATCATCATGGTCAACCGGTGTTACTTGGTTGTGGCCTCCTTGCAAGTGAGACAATGGAGTCATACATTTGGCTGTTCAAGGCATGGGTTACTTGTACATCTGGACATCCCCCACAAACCATTATCACAGACAGGTGCAAGGTTTTGCAGAGCGCAGTGGCTGATGTCTTTCCAAAGTCTCACCATCGATTTGGCTTGTCACACATAATGAGAAAAGTTCCAGAGAAATTAGGAGGATTGCGGAATTATGATGCTATACGGAAAGCATTGCTGAAAGGGGTTTACGAGGCTTTAAAACCATTTGATTTTGAAGCAGCATGGGGGTTTATGATCCAGCGTTTTGGAGTAGCTGATAACGAGTGGCTTCGATTGTTATATGAAGATCGAGCACTTTGGGCTCCTGTTTACCTGAAGGACACCTTTTTCATGGGAATGGCTGCCGCACAGCCTGGGGAGACCCTGAATGCATTTTTTGACAAGTACTTGCACAAGCAAACTCCACTGAAGGAATTCCTCGACAAGTACGAATTGGCCTTGCAGAAAAAGCACAAGGAAGAAGTGATTGCAGACATGGAGTCAAGAAACTCTAGTCCCGAACTAAAAACAAGATGTTCCTTTGAGCTGCAACTGTCCAAGGTATACACTAGAGCAATATTTAAAAGATTCCAGTTGGAAGTGGAGGAGATGTACTCCTGTTTCAGCACAACGCAGATACACATTGATGGGCCGATCACAATATTTTTAGTCAAGGAACGGGTTTTACACGACGGTAACAGGAGAGAGATCCGGGATTTTGAAGTTCTCTATAACCGAGCTGCAGCTGAAGTTCGTTGCATCTGCAGCTGCTTCAACTTTTATGGTTATCTATGTCGGCACGCATTGTGTGTACTGAACTTCAATGGAGTGGAAGAGATCCCCTCGAAATACATTTTGTCACGGTGGAAGAAGGACTATAAACGCTTGTACCTTCCGGACCATGGGGCTGATAACGCTGATACAGAACGTGTGCAATGGTTCAACCAATTGTATCGAAGTGCATTACAAGTTGTGGAGGAGGGAGTGATCTCTCTAGACCATTACAAGGTTGCATTGCGAGCATTCGAAGAGTCGTTGGTTAGAGTTCACAGTCTTGAAAAAAAACATGTGTAGCCAACTTCTTTAACATAATGACTCTTTTATCAACAAAGAGTGCTCCCAACTTGTGCATCATGCGAGTTCTTCAAGAAGCATTACCATATTGAAATTTGAAGATCAAACAGCTCTGATTATTTCAAATTTGATGGTGGTAGTGATTCAACTCTTTCATATGGAGATTTGAAGATTCGACTCTCTGCGCTAGATTGAAAATACCCGGACACGATAAGAAACTTGATGTTAGGAATTGGTTTTTAGAGTGTGAACTTGTGCAGGAAATATGAAAACAAAATACTTAAGAATTATGTGGTTCCAAGAAATCTTTACGCTTGTTTAAGATTAGTTTCTATTGCAATTGTATCGAGTGATAAAAGACTACTGATCAGCTATTTATATTATGGCACCTGTAAAGCATTTCTAAAATTATAATTTTATCTCTAATTATTTGTATTAATATAAAAAGAAAATCATTCCACACTTCTAAACGACGGTTAATAACACTGCCGCATTAATCTTTTTGTGAAGTAAAAAATGTCATTCATAATAAAATAACTAATTTATTCAACTATTTAAAATTTATATTAATTGATAAATTATTTTTTGTTCTTTCTTTTTATTAATATATGTATTGATTTATATATTTTATTCTTATTTATAATATATTTTAAAGCGTGTAAATTATTTATTATATGCACATGCGAACGACGTGCTATAATGATTAGTACATATATAAAGAAAAAATAGCATTTTCATCCCAAAACTTAAGGCGGTTCTACTTTTGGTCCCATTAATTGCAAAATTCTCACTTTTGATCTCGAAATTTAAGAAAGTAGTACATTTTATCCTACGACATCTTTCCAATTAGATAGTTAACGAAAAAAGCCACGTAGTCATTAAGTGCATGAGATCAAAAGCACTACTTTTTAAAAGTTATGGTGCCAAAGTATATAGACCCTAACAACTATGTGCATTTTATATTAAAATATCAAATGGTATCATAAAATCAAAAGTGCTATTTTTTAAAAGTTATGAGATTGAAAATGAGAATCTCATAATTCATGTAAACTAAAAGTGGAAAAAGATTTTAAATTATAAGGTGAAAAAGTGTTGTATCTCCATATATATAAATATTTATAGAACTTAATGTACTGTGTGTGTGTGTATATATATATATATATCTATATTGTATGCTTGATCTGAGGTCACTGATCTTAGTGAACGAATTGGTGTTATCTTGACATAATGACTGTAATATGATCAATTTTTAATTAAAAATGACAAAAGTTAGGAGAGAAGGCGTAATATTATGGGCTTGAGTAACAGGTGGCAGCCTGTGATTGGTGCTACCATCCTCATTTTCCTTCCTTTCTTGTAGAAAAATTGCATTTTACATCCTACAAATTATTCCCTTTGTAATTTTAGACCCATTTTTTTAATCTCACCGCATTATACCTCATAACTCCAAAAAATATAAGTTCAATCCCAAATATTAATTTCGTTAAATTTCTGATAAAAATAACACGTGTATGACACAAGCTCCGTTAAATCTTGAGGAAAATTAAGGTTAATTCTATTATAAATTTAACGGAGTGAAAATTTAAAATTAAAATTATAAGCTTTTGGAGATTATCTGAGTCAATATAATAAGTTTAAAATTAATGGAATCAAAACCATAAAAAAATTAACTTGCAGAACGTAACATGTAATTTATTTCCATTTTAGAATTCACTATTTTATTTTAACCTCAAATTGGAGTGTGAAATACACATAGGGAGGTTCCCAATTTCATTTTCATCCTCCAAGTAGGGGTCAAAATGCAATTTCATAGAAACTTTCTGCCTAAAAGTATAATAAAACAAGTTCTACAACATTATCCAAAACAAAACTTACAAGGGTACATCTGACAATTCATCCGCAACCTGCGACCATTTGTTAATCAAACCCGGAGGCACCGCTTTGTCTGTCCAACTACTCATATCCGCGACTGCTCCGCCTCTGCACCACCGCAATTTCCCGCCCGCCGCCGATTAAATATCACCCTCATCAATTGTAAGCGTACTCCGGGTTATTTGCTTGTTCTTGTACGTATATGCGTAAACGCATATGTTTACATAAACAATTATTGAGCTAAAGACTGAATTTTGTTGAAGAGTTGGATGTAGAATTAGTTCTCTGTTGAATGTACCACGGTACGGGTTCAATTTGCTTTACAATTTTTTATTATAATGGATTAGTTTTCTCAAGTTAAGAGTGTTCATTTTTTCCTGTTTATCTGTGGAATTGCGCATGATGAAATTTCTTGATTTAGTCCCTGAGTTTTAGAACACATAATTGCAGTGTGTGTGTGTGTGTGTTATTGTAAATTAAAATCAATCAAGGGAATATTGCGATTTTGATCCCACACAATAGAGGTGGTTGCATTTTTTGTCATATACAATAAAAATTGTGGCAGATGGTCGCATATGATAATTATTGTAGCATTTGATACAATTTTTTTAATTTGTTTTTCCCAGTACTAGATGGATGAAGTTTCTCTCAATGGGGAAGCTGCATATGATGATGAGGCTGAGGGATTTGAGATTGATGGAGAATGTGCAATGACAGAATATGTTGGTCAAACTGGTAATGTTCTACTTGGTGAGAATCCACTGCCTCCAGCTGTTGGGATGGAGTTTGAGTCTTATGATGATGTTTATTACTTTTACAATTGTTATGCAAAACAACAAGGATTCGGTGTAAGAGTAAGTAATACTTGGTACAGAAAGAGCAAGGAGAGGTATAGAGGGAAATTAAGCTGCAGTAGTGCAGGGTTCAAGAAGAGATCTGAAGCCAGCCGGCCAAGACCTGAAACTCGGACCGGCTGTCCTGCAATGGTTAAGTTTAGGTTGATGGAGAATAAGAGGTGGAGAATTATAGAAGTTGAGCTTGAGCACAATCATTTAACCAGTTCAACTAGTTCTAAATTCTATAAATCTCATAGGATAATGGATCTTGGAAGTAAGAGACCTTTGCCAATCGATGGATCTGAGGAAGTTCGTAAAATCAGGTTGTTTAGAACAGTGGTTATTGACACAGAGGATAACGGGTTTTCAAGCTTTGATGAAGGTGACTTTAGGAATAATATTGATCAGAGTGACGACAAGTTGAACCTTAAACAAGGGGACACTCAAGAAATGCTTGACTTTTTTACAAGGATGCAGTTGGGTAGCCCAAGTTTCTTTTATGTGATGGATATTAATGAGAAAGGATGCTTACGGAACACATTCTGGGCTGAGACAAGGTCTAGGCCCGCCTATGGTTATTTTGGGGACGTTATATTCATTGATACTACGACTTTAATCGAAAAATACGAGGTTCCTCTTGTGTTATTTACTGGTGTCAATCACCATGCACAGCCCATGTCGCTGGGCTGTGGCTTAGTTTCCAGTCAGACTGTGGAGTCCTTTACATGGCTGTTCAGAGCATGGCTGACATATATGGTGGGACGTCCTCCACAAACTGTTATTACCAGCCAGTGTAAAGCCTTGCAAAATGCTATTTCCGAGGTTTTTCCTAGAGCTTTTCATTGTCTTTCTTTGACTAATATTATGAAGAAGGTTCCAAGTGAACTGGGTAGGTTGGAGGAATATGACGCAATCAGAAAGGCATTTACTAGAGCAGTTTATCACTCATCAAGAGTAGATGAGTTTGAAGCAGCTTGGGAGGAAATGGTGCAGAGCTATAGGCTTATGGATCATAAATGGCTTCAGATGTTATATGAAGATCGGAAGCGGTGGATTCCAGTCTATTTGAAAGAAGTTTTTTTGGCAGGAATGTTTACCGTAAAAGAGAATGAGAGGTTGACTTCACCGTTTGAAGAATACTTGAGCCCACATACTTCACTTAAACAGTTTTTCAGCAGTTATGATCGAGCTCTGCTGGAAATCAACCAAAGAGAAACAATATCTGATTTAGAATCAAAAAACTCTAATTCCATGCTAAAGTCAAGATTCTATTTTGAGTTGCAGCTCTCGAGACTATATACAAATTGCATATTTAAGAAATTTCAAGATGAAATAGAGGGCATGTACACTTGTTACAGTATAAGACAGATGAACATAGATGGCTCTATCGTGACTTACATTGTTAAAGAAGACATCCAAGTCGAGGAGAACTGGAGGGAAACAAGGGACTTCAAGGTGACGTACAATGCTTCTGATGCTGAAGTTCTTTGTGCATGTGGATTATTCAACTTCAGGGGTTATTTGTGCAGACATGCATTAAGTGTTATCAACCAAATTGGTTTGGAGGAGATTCCACCCCGGTATATTCTTGCAAGATGGAGAAAAGACATAAATCGTAGCTATATTTTCAATCATGGCTGGAATGGCATTGATGTTAACAACCCTGTGCATAGATATGATAACTTGTACAAATGTGCTATAAAGGTTGTTGAGGAAGGGAGGCAATCACATGATCGTTACAAGTTCACTTCTCAATCTTTAGATGAGATACTAAACAAGGTTCGTATCTAATAGGATTATGAGGCTAACTCTGTGTAGATTCTGTGCTTTGTATCTTGAAAGTCTCTATCTCATTCTATCTAGCAATCGTGGCAAGTGTGGGCAATTGCCACAATCATGCTTGGAAGAACCTGTTAGCCTAGGAATAGCAGTTGTGTAGAATATGCAAGTTAATGTACAAAGGTTAAAATCCAAAGACAATTATTCCTCAAGTGGACATACTCATTGACTATCTAGATTCTTTTTCTTTGGTGGTATTATTATTCAAGCACTTTTGATAGCTTAAGCCTACTTCATTCTCCCAGTGAAGGCAGCATATTTGTGACTTCAAACATGTCCTAAACAGGATGTCAACAAAAGTCCGTGAAAAGAAACATGTGCCCATAGTGCTCGATTCTTCCACTATTAACACAATAGAAATCTTAACCTCACAAATTCTAAGCAGACAGAACGCAGAATGCAGATATCATAATTTAACTTATAACAATGCGTTCCATTGATGACAAAACAAGAGGAGTGGCATATCTGAAACTCCTCTAGCAACCAAGTTCCCTTGCCACTGCTTGGAATGCAGGAAATCACATTACAACTCTCTGTTTTGTTGAGGTAACATGAGAATCTACACCATACAATGCATTCCATCAATCGGCGGCATAGCCACTCATGACATCTGCTATATATACATGAAGCCGATGAAGCCCTGGAGCGTGGCAAAATGCAACTCAATAAGATCCATAGACAATGTTATGAAAATTAGCAAGGCACGATGGACTACATCACCCGGAGGCTTCAGTTGGAACCGGGTTCAACCACAAGCAGCCGATAATGCAGACTTATCGATTTATCCGTTTGCCATGGCCCAGGAACAAAGAACTGAAAAATCACAATCAAACAAGCATCCTGGGGAGCAATCCCATCGAATGCAGCATCAGTTAGAACCGGGATCGAGCACAGGGAGCCGACAATGCAGACTTATAGATTTATCCGTTTGCCTTGTCCCAGGAACAAAGAACTGAAAAATAACAATCAAACAAGCACCCTGGGGAGCAATCCCATAGAATGCAGCATCGGGCCTCGCCAAACTACACTGCAGAGACTTGAAAAAATGCTTCACACTAACTTGCACATTCATCGCATCTCCTCTCTGAACAGCCCTCTCAATCCTAGTCTGAGCACTCAAACCCTCATCCCCCACCACCCGATCAGCCCTCTCCCCTAAAACCATAAGCCTCCGAAACTCAGCCCCCAATGTGATCAAACTTGTCGAAATCTGCAAATGCAAGTCTCCGCATTTACTTATGGAGACCCCCATAACCTCCCCAACGTGCTTCATCCTATCAACAAAATTCTGCAGCGAATTCAGCTCGGGCGCTCTAACTAGAGTCGCAGGCATTTCCTGAGCACTTTCCAGCGCGAGCTGGAGCTCCTGAACATCCGCCCGCGACAGGGGTTTCGAAATGGGCACGTCCTGGACCACCGCGGACTTGTGCCCTTTTGCTTCAAACGTCAGAAACGGCATCGGTTGGGTCGAGTGCGGGGGTAACTTCTTGACCAATTTTATCTGGAGGCCACTGGAATTGAAGTCCCTGGACTCGACGTAGATGGCGAGGATGGAGCGGAGGGCGCGGTGGAGGAGGGAGAGGTCGATACAAAAGGCGATCTTGTCGTCGTTTTGGCTGGAAATCCGATAGTCGTGGAAGAGCGACTGCTGCTTGAACTGGGCGACAGATTGGACACCGTCGGCGTTGAGGAGGTTGTGGAGGAAGAAGGCGTGGTCGCGGGTGAAGTAGAGGTGGCAGATTTTGCCCATCTTGTCCAGCGCCGGGAGGATTCTCTTCTCCAAGAGGTTGATGCCGTTGTCCGTCAGGAACGCTTTGAACTTCATCTTGATTCGGGTCGGGTTAATGGGACTGAGATATGGGTTTATTCGATTGCGGGTGGAATTTTGGGGAAGATGGAGGGAAAACACTTTTTGCGTT
>NC_026147.1:14243590-14315592 GCF_000512975.1 Sesamum indicum
TACTTTGACGCCCCTCCTGTTAGGCGTAATTACATAAAAGGGATAATTACAGTTTACAACCCCCATGAGGTTTGATGAAACAAGGTAGTTTAGTCATATAAAAAAAAATATTTAGCTCGTAATAAATTAATTAAGATTAAATATTTATTTTTATTTTTTTATTAATATCAATATGTTTATAAATATTGACTAAATTGAGGAATTTATTTTAATTAAACGTCATGAGTATTAAATATAATTTTTCAAACAACAAAAAGATTTATAAATAATTATGAAACGGGTGTATCCCTTACATAAATATTCTTTTTTTTTATAAAATTTCAAATATATTCCTTAATGTTGTAAATGCAATTACAATTATATTCTTATTCAATAGTGAAACAACACATGTACATCAATAAGGGTCTAGGAACATCATATTAGCACCCCTTGAAGAGTGTATATGTAATTTTATAAAGACAAAGGATGTTTGTATAATTAGACTTAACGTTAGGTGGGTGTTGATATAATTTATTCTTTTCATTACTATTATTATTATATATTTTTTTAAAGAACAGTGGAATGCATATATTTTAGGTTTAATTACAATAATATATTTCTTAAAAAAAGGTAGTATAATTATTAGTTATTATATCTATTAAACTATCAAAACCTTCCTTCATATTATTAAAATATATTTGAACATGTGGTAATATCTAAAAAAAATTATAAAATTCCACCCATAACATGTATATGATTGTTTTATTATATTTCTTTAATTGAAAGCACAAGCATCCAAGAAATGATCCATTTACAAAAGGCCCAGAGAGCCAGGTTATGGGCTCTTGTTAGCCTTCTGAGAGGTTTGCGCGCACTAGACCAAATTTTGATATTCAATCCTTCACTGAAAAAATATAGCCATCAACAAAAACTAATAATTCCCACTGTAATTTGAAATTTTAAAACAAAAAGAAGAAAGAAAAAGAATTCCCTCTTTGAATTTTTAAAAGAGAAAAAAAAAAAAAAGTGAAAATGATAGCGATGTGATCCGTGGAAGTGGTGGTGCACGGTTGGGTGGGTAAGCGCCCCCACAGAGGAATATTGATAAGCAAAGGGTAGGTTGTACATTACATTAGCAGCATATGCAATGGTGTTATGCAGTGAGCTCCGAAATGGCTATGCATTTTCTGACACCACCTCTCTGTGGTTGCGTGATCATACACTTATCCCCTTCCCTTCCTCCACTCCATGCATACTATTCCCCCCCCCCCCCCAAACTCCCATCCCCCCATATATATATATATATATATGAAGTAATCATATTCATTTTTTTTAAAATTTGATACAATTATACATAAATTTTTTGTGATTTAAAAAATTTTATTTTTTGAGATTTGCTTGCATTTGATAAATAAGTCCCCTCATTACTCAGAACTCACCAGATTTGCTAATTTTATTAAAAAAAATAGATAAAGATCTATATTTATTCTCGATTGACTTAATACTGATTTATTTCAAGTCAAATAAATTAATATTTTTTATGATCAAATTATCGTTATACATCGTCACATGCCAATGCATGTTAGTGGGTATCTTCACTGTTATGAAAATAGTTTAGTCATAAAAAATTTGTTTGACCTGCAATAAGTCAATAATAAGTCCATCGAGAGTAAATATCAATTTTCATTCAGATTTTTTTTTTATCAATATCAACAAATTCAGTAAATTTTAACTAATGGATAGACCTATTTATTAAGCGGATGCAAACTTCAATAATACTAGATATAATTTTTCAAATTATAAGAGTTCTAAGTGTTTTATATTAATTTTAGAAAAAAAGGATTATTCCTATATATATATATAAGTATCATCATCAGCATTTCCATTTTCTTTTCTTTTCTTTTTTAATATAAATTTGACAATACCTTGCTACTTGAAATCAAGAATCCTTTTATTTTTTTTTCAATATAATTTTTTCTGGTCGAACGTCTTTCTGTATATGTATATATATTGTTATTGTTATTTTCTTCCTGTCGTTATTAATTGATTGGAATCTCGTATTTTTAGTAATTAGGGTTGTTATATAATAAGGAAACTATTTTTGTTTGTCTCTCTACAATAATAATAGTAATAATAATAATAAATAATAAATAAATTATTATTCATATTTTTATTATAGTTATACCATACATAAAGATAAAGTACAGTTAGAATGGATGAGATCGAAAATACATGAATAATTGTTCTTTTAATTTGCTTCAAACATTAATTTACCTAGCTCTTGCAATTAATTAATGGTAATTATATCTCTATACTCTGATTTATGGTTAATTTATACAAATATCCATACTTTTCAAAAAATCACACATACACCCACCAGGAACAACAACATTGTTTTAATAAATCAGTCATGCTCTTTGAAAAATTATATATACATCCCTAAAAAACGTCAGCAATATTATACAAACTTACCCTGTTTTTTAGCCGTCAGAGGTGGTTTCTATAATTACATAAAAGATAGTGATGATTTATGTAAATAAATCATAAATTAGGAGTATAATTATAATTATCTCTTAAATAATTAGATAAATAAAGGAAAATACTAGCAAGTTTCAATTAATTAACTTACCATAATGACCAAAACAATAAGAAATCGACATATAAGGTAAAAGTCTAAGACAATATATATATATATATATATATATAATAGAAACATGGACAAAAATATTAGAATTGGGGACCCAATTATGCAGAGAATAACAGTGCCTTCCCTAGTCATATTCCAAGTACAAAATTCAAATAAGTTGACATGTGATGGGATGTTAATCATCACTTTATATTTTTTTTCTTTAAAAAAAACATTATTGTCAATAAATAAAAGATAAAATTATATAAATTGACACCCATCCAAATCTAACTATATAAATACTCATATCTTTTGTAAAATTATAAATGGGTAAATTATATTTTTGGTCCCATAAGTAAACCTGTTTTCAATTTTGGTCCCACACTCAGGCCAATTCGCACATTGAGTCCTATTTGTGGTTTTTTTTTTTCAATTTGAGAACCATTGAGGGATTTTCATCCAATTAATAACGGCAGCTGCTCTTTTCGTTAGTCCATACAATCAAAATAAGAGTAAATTATATTTTTGGTCCAATAAGTGGACATGTTTTCAATTTTGGTCCCACATGTAAATGTGCGAATCGGCCTGAGTGTGGAACCAGAATTGAAAACAGTGGCCTGAGTGTGGGATCGAAATTAGAAACAGGTCCACTTATGGGAAAAATGTAATTTAACCTTATTTTGATTTGTTGACTAGCGGAGAAAGCAGTTGCCGTTATCAATTGAACGGAAATCCCTCAATGGTCCTCAAATTGAAAAAAGTACCACATATGGGATTCAATGTGCGAATTGACCTGAATTTGAAACTAAAATTGAAAACGAATCCACTTATGGGACCAAAAATATAATTTACCCAATTATAAATAAACATGAAGGGGATTGTGTCTGTGTAATTTATTTCAATGGGTATTTGTGAAAAATTTAACAACCGAATAACTAGAGAATGTAGGTAGTGATAGTTTTGCAAATGGTGTTTCTATATATCTAAATCTAATTTTAAAGAATTGATGTCAATGTATACTTAATAAAATAAATAACCATATATATATTTATATATATATATATGAGAGAAAGATGAAAAAACCAAATACAAAAATAATTTAATTCTTGAATATTAATTTATAGTATATTGGGGTTTTAATTTGCTACAAGAAAATGGCTTAATGACTAGGGAAAAAAAAAAACCAGCGTCGAGTAATTAACAAGTAAAATTCTCGTTGATAATCTACATTACTTAATACAAAAATTTTACTTGCTAATGAATTGGCAAAAAAAAAAAACATTACTTTTTAATAAATTCAATAACGAATTATTTAAAATATATAGATTAACTACATTTACATTCGGTGACCTATGGTCTGTTTACACAAACCATACCTATTTTTTGGATAATTACACATACACCCATGATCAGAAACATCAATATGATCATCCACACAAATCACTCTTATTTTTTCAAAAAATTACATATAAACTACAAAAAACGTTAACATCATTACACAAATTACCCGTAATTTTTGTTGTTATAGGTGGCATCTATAATTATGCAAAAAAATATAAGTAATTTATGTAAATTAACAAACCATAAAGTAAAAGGATTTAAGTGTAACTATTCCACATATATATTAAATAATATAAATTAATGATAAAAACTTTACTTACTAATTAGCTCATCATACTAATTTTAACATTAAATTTTATTGTTGCTATTTAGTCTCTTTTTTTTAATAGTGATTATTGGGTGTTGGTGATATATCTATTTAGTAGTACCCCACCTGCGCACTCACTATTTTGTATGTATTAGAGGTAGAACGTGAAGGGGTAACCCTACCTTCCTCCCCCACCCCTACCCCCTCTGCTAAAGCTGCATGTCTCAAACAGATTGTTTGCTGAATTATATAGAGTGGTCCAGCTCCCTCCATTTCCATTTTCAATCCCGCATACCATCTCTACCTATATCATAAAAGCCTTTTCTTTTTTTAATTATTATTATTATAAATAATTATATTTAATTTATACCTCATAATTTATAGTTTGTTTACACAAATTATTCATATCTTTTGGATAATTATACATACACCACAAAAAAGTAGATAATATTTCCTCATTTTTTTGAAAAATTACACGTACAACTCTAAAAGACATCAACATTATTACACAAACTCCTTATTTTCTGACTGTCGAGATGAATTCTGTAGTTATACAAAAAACAAAGGTGACTTGCGTAAGCAAATTATATATTAATCATGGGTATAAATATTCTTATTACTACTAATTTCCCCCATCCAAAAATTTATAATAATAATCATCCAATTCTTGGCATATGTTCTCATCTCTTTCTGGCATTTTTTGTTTTATAAATACCACTACCAATCCTCCTCTTGTTTCCCCATGATATATTCCACTCCTCTCATTCTCAATTCACACACACTACACACACTGCAGCCGCTTTCTTGAAATTAATTAATTTAATTTAATTAATATTTTCTTTTCAAGAATCCATCATCATCATCACGTTCTCTATATATCTGTGAGACAATAAGGGTTTTTGTTTTGGTTTTTTCACTTTTTTTTTATTGTTTCTGGGGTGCTGCTGTGTGGTTATAAACAATCAATCCCACACACACAACACACACTGGAGTGTATATTGATGAGAATGTATATATATATGTGTGTGTGTGTGTGTGTACACACATTAATTAATCCCTGTCATGCTTTTCCACAGCTTTCTTGAACTTCTTATGAGGTAATATTTCCAGGATGAATTTTGCACTCGGAAGTTCAAGAAAGCTGTGGGAAGACATGGCAGTGTCTGGATTTTTCAGGGTTTTCTTTTTCTTGAAATTTGTTACTGTTTTTCAGGGATTAATGCAGCTCAAAAATGGTGTAAATTGGATCTTGATCTGGTCGCCATGGAAATTGGAATGAAGAGCAGGAATTAATCTTAATTCTTCATGCCCTAGCTACCATGTCTATGAATATTGTGGTAATTGATTGAGTTTCTTTCTAATTATAATATATATATATATATATATATATAAATGCATGATTTTAATTAACTAATCCCATTATTTGCTCTTAGATTTTCCATCACCTAATTTTTACAGCAATTAATGAAGAGTAGATCATCACTGAATTAATTTTAACCTAATATATGATCGTGTTTTTTATTTAGATATGATCATTAGTATTCATAAAATGGTTTAATAATTCTTTGAATGGATTTATCTCCACATATATAACCTGTAATATTATAATGGGGCAGTGTATATATACATTAATTAATTTTCTGATTAATTTTATTGCTTTCCTATTTCCTTTTCGCAATTTTGTAATTAATTAAGATACTGCTGGTTAATAATTATTACTTGAATTTTTCTCTCAATATAGTTTGAAAAATCACACGATTTAAAACTTTAAGCATTTATTCATTAGAAACAATATTCTATATATATATATATGTGTGTGTGTGTTTTAAACAATCAATTATGAAATTAATACCTCTATTATATATAAGGATTAATTACTCATGGTTTTTTGCTTGAAATTTAAAATATATATACGTTATTATTGTGTTATTGTAAAATTATATAAAATCTAATTGAAAGAACCCAGCTCCGAATTAAATCCATATATATTAATGGTTAATGCTAATTTAATTGAAAAATGGTAATTATGTATATATAATTATAATATATATGTAACGCTTAAGTAAAATATCAGTAATTAAAAAGCACATTATAATTAATTTGCAGAAATACATTATAATATCTGCTCAAAGATGTAATAATTATATGAGAAAAAATTTTAAACTATATATTCCATATTAAAAAAATAATGCATGTATATATATAATCAAAATTTGATCAAAGATATTAATCACACACACATATATAGATATATGAAAAAAAAATAAATAAAAATGATATTTAAGTTTTACAGCGAAGTAGGAGGGTAGGGGAAGAGTAATTACTAATTACTGCATGCATGAAAAATGAATATTGTACTGTGCAAGTGGAAAAGCAGCAGCAGCAGTGGGTGAAGAATGTCATTTCACCTCTTTTGGTTTCTTTCTCAAATATAGCTTCAGATGTTTTTTACTACACATCACAATATCATATCATATCATATATATATATATATATACCTCTCTCTCTCTCTCTCTCTCTCTCTCTCTCTCTCTCTCTCTCTCGTACTAACAGAAACCTACGTATATAGCTACCTTAATCATTTCTGTATCCTATACTATATATATATGTCTGCATACGTACTCTACATGCATTTCTGTGAAAACCATAATGTCTGCATATACATACATATATATATATATGTACAGATACATTGCATGCTTCCATTGTCAAACTTCTTGTCCTAATTTTCCAACAATTCTCATGGTTCAATTTTGTGGGTTTTTTTCTTTATTTATGAAGAAAAGAAGGGCTATATATATATATGCGCTTCAATTTCTTAAAAGAAATAAAAAAAATTGATAGAATTTAATTTCGTATGTTGGTTTATATTAAAATCAAAAAATTCTAACTTAGATTGGGTACGGCTGGATTTCAATTATATGGCAAGTGTCATATATTTGTTGTGTAATTGATATACAGTTCCAAAAGAGTAATAAATATATATCATGCATATTTATTATATAATGGATTTAATTCGAACGAATATAGTTTGAGTAAAATTGTTTCTATTAAACCAGTTGAAATTGGATGGCAAATATTATCATTACATGCAATCAGGTGAAGTTGATCTACGTACGATTTGTGGGGTGGGGGTGGCCTTGGGTAGGTTGTCAGCATCATGCATTGATGTCAGGTATTGCAAGATCAGGCTTTTGTTATTTGGTATAGCGTTGTGGAGTGGTAAAAAGGGCAAAAAGAGGACTGAAAAAGAAACAAAGGATTTGAGATGAAAATTTATGACCTGGTGACTTTCCCTAAAACTCTTCCCTTGATACAATTTTTTTTCTTTTTTTTGACAAAATTCTAATTTAGATTGGATTTGATAGAACTTGAGTGCAATATACTTGTTGTGTGAGTGGTGTATAGTTTGCGAAAAATGACAATTACATGGCAAGTATATCGTATGTGCTCTGTGATTGTTTGGTTCGACCCAATTTGATTTGGATAATAATTTTTTATTTTTTTTTGTTTGATTTCGAGTTTCATATACGTGGGTAAATTTTTATTTCATTAACAATGGTTTCTACATTTATAAAATATTTTAAAAGCTTAAAAATATTGAATCTTATTTAAAAATAAGTCCTTAAAGAATTCTGGATGAATAAAATATCATGATTTATAAGATATTAGAGTGTTTGATGTAATAAGTCCTTTATATTTTAATAATGACTGAAAAAATCACCAAACTATTATAATTTAAAATGATCATATAAATAGATACTTTTACATTGGAGGTAAAAGCTAAAAATGAAATGCTAAAAAAATTGTGAGAGTGCTTTTGTCCATTGAGCTTAAAATATCTTATAAAAAAAGATGGGTTGAATATATATATATATATATATATATTTTATTTTCGCACTTTGTTGGTGATGGAGAAGAAACAAATTCCAGTATAAAGGGAAAGATCGTTCCAACAAGGGAGGGTAGATACCGCCTTAAAAGAAAAATCCTAAATCAAACTTACCAAACTATTATAATTGGACAGATTACGAAAATACCCTTTGTAAACAAACCTTAGCCATATAAAAAGGGTAGATAAAAGATGAAATGATACTTTGCCTTCACTTACCCTAAATTGCATAATTTTGCAATAGTATAAATACCCACTTTCATTTGAGGAGGGGGGATTTTCTTTTGGGAGAAGAATTTTAGTATGAAGGGTGTTTAATCGCACATCTGTAATACAAATGTAGTCGATCCCGCTTTTTAACGACATCAGGTGGTAATTATGTTAGAAACTCAAAATCTCTTATTAAAGATTTTGCGTCCGAACTTTGGGTTTGTATGTGAGTTGAAATGAGTGCATGTGTAAAAAAAATAAATATGATATTATTGAGCATATATATCAATAAACCATTTAAATGAGAGTTATCTTTGGGTGATTATGTCGTAAAACTTTGTCGTTAAAATTGTTGAAGACAATTTACAAAATTGCGCATATATTTGCGGATGCAATCGAAAAGTTGTATATGTTAAAAGTGGCAAAACCTGCCCCTTGTGGAATGAGTAAATAAGCGTTGTTGTGATTGAAAAAGGGGCATTTAAGTCAATATAAGTCCAGAAAAAGTGAGAAAAAATAACAAAAAAAAATGCATTGTCGCAGAGGACATGCATGCAACCAACCTTCCGTTAGGGGATTGCATATTTTTAAAATATAAAAAAAATTTGAACTAATTTCATATAACATAGGCGGTTTTATGTAATTTATCCTTTTCATACATCCATAATGGACACGAGTGTCCCCAACTCTAAGGAGAGAAGCAATGAAATATCAACTAATTGAGGGCAAGTTTTGCAATTTTTTAGAGTAGTGGGACATTAATGCTACGTATACAAAATATAGGGAGTATACTGCTATTTACCCTAAAGCTGTTTATTGTTGCTACATTTATCTTATCAGACAAGCTGACAAAGTATCCGTGGAATTTCCGCTTACACCTCGATAAGCGTCAATATAGAGAATCACGCAAAATATTCTCACAAACAATTCATCAAACACTTGGCGGCAATGAATTTGTACGGGCTCGATTACTCACTTTTCGACCTGGGCTTTGCTGATCCCACTCTCGTTGAATCCCTTTCGGGCTCTAATCCGATGATAATCGACAGAAGGAACAGAGAAAGGGAGGAAGAGAATTTGCTCAAGCTTTCAAATTCAATATTGAGAAATATCAAGAGAAATAGCAGTCCGCCGAGGCGTCGGCATGATGGCACTTCACCGCTGCCTCTTGGCATGGATTGGAGCCCTGCTCCTCTTAACTGGGTATATTTGATTTTTTCGGGGTTTGGAATTTTAGTAGGAAATTCATTTTATTGATTGAGATGGGTTCATGTTTCGTAGTTTAGTAAGTATTGTGGGTTCATGTTGTTGTGTTGACTTGAACATCTTGATTGCACGTCGCAAAATGCTGCTTGATGGATCTTAGGTGTGGGCTAAACCATGTGATGTACGATGGATTTGTTAAGATTATATTTTGGTTGGGTTGTTTTAGAGTTGGTTGGCTAAAGAAATTTAAGCCCAAGATTATTGCTTATGGGTTGTTAACAGTTGCTAGTGGATGTGATTTAGAATCATGAGTAAGATTCTAAGCTTTTTAATGCTCATCTACATTTGAATGAGAACATTCAAGCATGGATAGGGAAGTAATGCTTGATTATCAGCTCTAGTAAATTAGCTGCTTCTTTGATAACTTAGTAGCTTTTAAACGATTTATTTTGCGATCAATATGATCTGTTTATTCCAGGATATTCTTACCACTCTCCATGTGTTTGACAAATTTCAAACTCTTCAAAACCAAGAATGTTTCCGAACTACCAAGATAGCCTCTACTATACCAGAAACCATAGAATTATCCTTGTACCATCCTCTTCTCTCCAAATATAACCTTTCATATCAACCAACATTAATCTCCTTTCTGCATCCTTGGGCTAGCTCCCATAAACCTTTGATGCTCTATGCAGCCACCACCTACAGCTTACTTCACCATTCCACCACCCTTAATCACATTTCAGCTGTTTACCCTGCCTTACCGAAAACCCATTGCCTGTAAATCCTTTCCGCCACGCCAAACACCCTTATTCACAAATGGGGACACTCATTATGCCCATCAAAGAATTGTTCCACCTCCAATGCATCCTGCTATCAACCACTAACAACCCCTTAACATCTCCAATACATCTGACATCCCCAATTTGAAATCTAGATGCATACCCTCAGAAGACAACAGTCTTTATACATACTGATATATTTCAAATTCACTGTTCATTTGTTCAACCGTAAGTTATCAAGGCATCCAGGCACTTCATGTCGATTCTTCTTCAGTTGCATTTCACTGATATGATTTTGTGATGCACTAATTCACTTTTATAATGCCAAAAGGTATTATACTTAATTTGAGCTTAGTGAAACCCTTAGTCATATTACCATTTCATTCCACAACAAGTTTCATAGCTACCTCCCAAAACAGTAAAGGGGGTCCCCTTCATTCCAAGGTGTACTAAAACGTGGGATGTTTCTTTTTGTTTTGAACTGCATCTCATCTGATTCCCTTTATGTTCTTTGGACTCTATTGCATGGGTTATTTACAACCTAGGGACTATCAAAAGTAACCTATGGTATTGCCTTATTTGAAATATCAAATCCATATTCATGATTCACATCACTAAGTTTAACCAAGGATACATTTGTATATTTTCCTGGTTATAATTGGAGTCAGATCGTTTGTTATTTTTCGTCCATGAGCCAAACAATAGACAGCAGTGGACTAGTTATATGCACCGTTTCTGGCAAAAAAAGGAACATAATTAACCCTTGTCTGCAAAATATTACCACCAGTCTATCTATCAGAGAATAAACAAAGGAAGAATGGTAAAACATATGAAAAGATTTTCTCTTTTTCTCTCTTTGATTTAGCAGAAAGAAATATTTATAGCCATGCATCTGTGTATCAATTTAGTTACAGTTATACTGGAGTAATTAACTTAATGTGATGACAAGGTTGATCGTACACAATTTGTAATGAGTGTTATGACTTTTGAGAAACTAAATCGAAAAGCCGAATTACCCAAGTTAAGGATTACTGCTGCTTTACCACAATCATGAATTGATTCATATTATGATCAACTTTTACTGGAAAAACCATTTGACTTTGTTGAAATTTTCTTGCTGCAATTTTTGTGCCCATTATCCTTTTAGTATTGGTAGATAGAAGTTAGAAATATGGCTTAGCATGCCCAGCATTGTGTACTTAAGAGTCTCCTGTTTTCAATGTAGGATGGGCCAGAAACCGTCTGGCCTCATGATTTCCACACAGGATGGAGTTACTGTGTCACAGTTCCTTCTTGGAGTATCTTATCTGAATCAGAAGGTTCAGAGCCTGTCGTGGTATAGAGTTTATTGTTTTATTCAGTTTACTGTGTTTGTTGCTTCCTTTTAAGCATAAAGATATTGATTAGGTGTTTGGTAATATCTACTGGTGTTTCATGCATATCCTGTTGCCGAGCCTCCTCCCTTCATTATAATATATGCAGCCCTATATGGTCCAAAACACTTGAAAGGTGTTTGAACAAGTTTCTTATTTTTTTCACCTTATCATCGTACCTCATCTATCTCTCTTGTCCTTAATCATTTATCCTTTTGTGTACTTAATCTCATGCCTCCTTTGCCGCCTCCACCCCACCCCAAAAAAAAAGGACCCTAGGACGAGGGGAGTGGGGGTCGGGGGAATAGGATGTCGTTTGGATGGGGAAATAACGTTGCAGGCTAAAACTTACCAGACAACTTTTCTGCTTCATCCGCACGATCATGGATGTATTAGAAGCTGGAAACTGTACCTGTTTTAACCTTCATACATGACAGTTTTACAGGGTTCACGTCGGTTTGCAGTCACCAGAAGGGGTTACAACCACACGAGGAGTTTTAAGAAGATTTAATGATTTCTTAAAGCTGTCATCCGATGTGAGTTAGCAATGTTGAATTAACCAGTATCTTGTAATTAGACTACAGAGTTCGTCTTATCTTTGATAATTGGGATCATGTTCATTTGAGTCCATTTGCATATAGCTGACTTAATGCTTGACGAAGCTTTGCTTTATAATGTTTTAATGAGAATTGCATGAACTGTAACATTATATTGTCTTTTGCAGCTAAAACGGTCCTTTCGCAAGAAAAAGTTGCCCCGGGCTCCTCCAAAGGGGCTTTTGAGAATGAAAAGCAGAACACTTTTGGAGGAAGTTAGTAACTTTATCCTTTTGGTCCCTGCTACTTATTTGCAGTTTATGGCTATATCTTAAACCTAGAAACATTTTCTTATACCCTCTACTTTACGGTGAAAAGCTTCAAGTAGTGCTGACGGTTGGATACTTGACCTAGAAAGCTATGCTGAGTGTCTTCGCATGTAGGATACATTCTTGTAATCCTTTTTACAGGGTAAATCAATCAAGTGAACTTCGAGCGGCACAGAATAGTCACATGATTGTGCTGCTTGTTTTATCCTGTTCTCCCCAATAGTTATGGTATGCAAAATCACGTCTTCTGCATATTCTTATTGGAAAATCCACTTAGTACCAAACATAGCATGATATTTAGTCCATTATACGATTGTTGGCTAACATATAGTGTATGAGGGAGATAAATGCTTCTTGAAGTGCAATTTATCATGACTTATGCACCATCAACTTTTCTTTTGATTTTCTTTAAGTATTTCTCAGAATTCTCTTTACCTCCTTTGCCTGAAGATCCTGGTCATTGTTACAGTGTTAGGTAATAAGCTTGTGAGAGAGATTACTGCAAGAGGACTCACATTACATATAAAGCTTACAATGCGATCTATCATGGGAATTGAAGGCATAGTACATAGCAACATAGAAATAGATAAAATTGCTCCACAACCTATTCATCATCTTTCAGTGCATCAGTGGCCTTTATGGGGTAGATATCGGCCAAAAGAATTTGACTTGTCATCAATTTTTATTACTTCTTTATCTTTTTTCTTCCCTTTTCTATTTATGAAGGCAATTTTGTTAAAAGCATTGAGTAAGAAATTGAGATAACATTACTGACCATTTTGGCTCTTACCATTATCTTCGACAGTTCGACCAGCTGCTTCTATCATGCATATTTTGTTCTCCATCTATACTTATTATTCATCATAGTTTCTGGTATAGCCCTTAGTCTGTAAAGCTTAAATCTTAACATGTTCAGCTTCATCAAATTTGGGCATATGCTAGTATGATAAATGAACTCGCAAGTTACATGCAAGCACTCAATTTGAAAAATGGTGCTTGTTGGACTATGGAAGTCAATTCTCTGGGAAGATTACATTAGAATATGGATTCCTTGTTCTAATCAGCGTTGTTATTCAGCATTCAGTATTGAGTTATCGTACATGCTGGATAACTATTATGTCTTGTTTTTCTTAATTGATGCTGGACAACGCACCTGTTAGTTTGTTGACTTATTTTTTAAAATGGCAGAAGTCCTTATCTATGTTTATCAGTTTGATTTATTCCAATACTGTCCTAACTTAGCAAGATTCATCACAGCGCCGGCGTTCTTTGGAGGATTGGATGGCAAATGTACTTTCTGATATTGATTTCTCAAGAAGTGCTCCTGTAGCATGCTTTCTTGAATTAGAAGCCGCTGTCAGATCATGTATGTATCTCCTTGCTGCATCATATACATTTCTTTGTATATCAATTTATTCTTCAAGTAATATTCGTATATATCTATGTTCTGGTGACCTGCATCTTGTTGAAAACTTAAAATTCTCATGCTGTTATTTACTTGTGTTTCAGCATTCCTTGAGTCAATGCCGAATGTAAATTTGAGTTGCAATAGTGGCAGTTTGGCAGATCCATTTTCAAGCCACTCTGATGTTTCTGTGCCTGCTGGCACTTCAGCATTAGCATCAAATTATGATAATGATTCTACTGATAGGACATCCGAGATTGGCTCAGCACTGTGTGTGGAGGAACGATACTCTGAATTTGGCAATGGAAACCCAATCTCTGACAATAATATATCCAGTCTGACTGAAGCTACTGCAAATGAAGCCATGTGCGAAAATAATAATGCTAGTCTCTCAAAAGATTTCAGTGAAGGGAAGAAGGAAAAATATTTGCAGATGTTTCATGATGAAAGGAGTAACTTGGATAAGATTCACATAGATGCTTCTGATAATTTGCCCCACCATAATATTATTGAAAATTTCCCTGGCCTGAAAAACTCTCCAATGGTTGGTCATGCTAAAGGTTTGCTGAGAGAGAGCCCTCTGGAAGACACAAGTTGTACACCAAATCAAATTTCAAATTTGTGGGAGGACCAAGACAATGATACTTCATCTAAGTATTCTGAAAGTGGTAAAGCTTCTGAAGCCCTACACATGCTTGCCAGCTCAGATTTGTCACATGATACACTTTTGGTTCTGCCAATGGACGAGCAGCGGAAAGTTCTCACTACCATGCAACAAAGATTAGGCACATCAAAAACTGATACAGAAGATCTTATAGCAAGACTACATCAGGAGCTTGCTCTAAGACAGTATCTTACCACGAAGGTATATTCTGTATTTCCTTCCACATTACTTTTTCACCATGGAGTTTTAGGTGAAGTACATCTGCACAACTCGTTTTCTCTACATAATTGGAGGTGTAAAACTGCTGTTCACATCACATGCTTAATATAATTGAACTGTTATATCTATTAAAACACTTCATTTCCTTGTGCTTTTTTGCTTACATCTGTTTGATCTCTCCGTTAGGCCTGGACTAGACTGAGATATTTGCATTTCTGGTTTTTGTAAAACAATGTGCAACTCACAACTTCCCTTACCGACACACCTAATGCTTCAATCATTGCGCATGCTAGTGTATATCACTGTTATAATCTAATGCATGACATTAATTAAATATCAGGATTTAAGTTTGCATAACTTCCTGAAAGAAAGACGGAACTTGAAAAAAATGAAAAAGGAGAATGTTTTTGTGGTGAATGAAGTATGTTATACCTGCTCATATCTCCATGTTCCATCACCTGTAACCAACAGAAACAGTATCATATTACATCACAGCATGATTATACTGCAGATAAATTATAGTTAGTTTTTTCTTTACAGGTCAAAGATTTGGAGACTGAACTTGAATTTACGAAGAAAAGTAACAAAGTAAATCTGGAGCAGGCACTTTCTATAGAAAGGGAAAGGTGCAGTCAGATGCAGTGGGATGTGGAGGAACTCAGAAGAAAGTATATGGAGCTGGAGTTCAGGTTGAAAGCAGAACTGGTATAAATTTATCCTCTTGTGAACTTTGCTTCAGTTTTCTTACTGTAAGTTAATAATATTTGACAATAATCAGGATGAAAAAGCTCATGCTGAGTCAACAGAAACTTCAATCATCAAAGACAATGAAGAATTGCTGGAAGAGTTGGATTGTGCTAGAGAGCAGCTTAAGAATTTGCAGATACGTCGTGGAGAGGTAGACTTGAAATCAGAATCAGATGTTGCACTTCTGGTAAGAGAGGTGAAATCACTTCGAAATTCTCAATCACAACTGCGGCAGGAGCTTGACAGAGTGGCAAAAGAGAGGACAGAATTTATGGTAATTCTTTACTTATATCTACTACAGTTCTCAAATTTATGCGCATAAATATGTGGCAATGTTTTTGTGCCACACGTGGTAATGTTGATAAAATTCTAAACTTGTGCTGAACCAAGTAACAGCCTCAGATAATAAAATTTGTTTCTGTCGGAAGAATTGGGAAAATTGAGTGTCTCAAGACATTTAAACCTGTCGCAATCTCGCACCTCCAATTTTTCACTTGTTCTGAGTTACTAGAGTTGCCCTTCCACATTCGGAACCACACGTGCTTTGTTATCTGCAATCTGAAATATTTGTTAATAAGTTTATTTGCCCTTTGCTTCTTTGACTTTGAGCTTGTTAGTGCTTTAGATATCCACGGCACAGAACAATAGATTATGCTTTTGACATTCTACACAGACAAGACTACAAGAGGAAAGGACAAAAAGGGAATTTATTGATGCTGTCAATGCAAAGCTGCTACATGAATGTCAAATTCTTCGTAGTCAGCTTGCAGAATCCTGTATTAATTTTCTGGTTGAGCAAGAAAAGCAAAAGATGGATCCATCTGGTGCTGTTGATATGTTGACCACTTTGGAAAACCGTATTAGTCTTCTTCTGACACAGGTACTTCTCTTGACCAACTGCAGTTTGTTCCTGTTAACTAACTTGTTCCCTATGTGAGAAATGAACTACTAGTTATAAGATTCCAATATAAATGCAACTTAGGTGAGGCCCGTGATAACGCCCCTGAGCTTGAACGACAGGTTTCAATTCCTCATAAAGGCTTCAAAAGTTAAATTTGGCTGACCAGTGGGCTTGAGCAAATCTCATATATCACTCTCTGAACTTCCATGTTTCCATTTTCTCATAAAATTAGCATACTCCGCATTCTGCTGCTTTTTCACCATGGCAATTTTAAAGTTACAGCACATTGAGCACACAAGTATAACATTATGCATTTTGTAATTACTACTCACTTTTCCAAATAAGTAAATGCTGAAAAGAGTTGACTGGCATTCGCTCACCCTGCATTAGCTGCAGATGAGGTCTTTCCGTTTTCTAGACGGATGGAATAGATTGCATTTTGATCTTATTTTTATTAATAATTCATGGCACTGAACAGGCGCACCTCCTTGCACAAGACATTGCAACTCCTGTCACGAGTTCAAGTGCTGAAAATGGTGACATGATGACAACAGACTATGAATTGCGGAAGATGCTAATAGATGTTCTCATTGACAATGTCATTTTGAGGAAGCAGGCAAATTTGGTTTCCCAGTGTGCTTTGAATATGGTTGATGCATCTGCTGACAACTCTGAACCAGTCAAAGACGATGCCTCAACGAAACTGTAGTCAGCAAGTTCGTGATGTAATTAACAGTACGCTTTTTTTTTTGTATAGTTTGTAACTAACTGGATGCCGTCATTTCAAATAATAGCTGAAACAACGGCAGGATGATATGCCTGGCTTTTTCAACCGCTTGAAATTACATTCGATGTGAAGCTAACTGCATCTCCTGACAACTCTGTTCTGCGACCAACCGCATGCCGACATTTGTTCACCGCTTGAAATTACATTCGATGAATGCCAAATCTGAACCATTTTCGGCCGAAGCTGATAAAAAGGAATCTTCTTTAGGATAAATTAGCATAAAAGTTGACGGCCAAGAGAAAGTGGCAAAACTCACTAAAACAGATGCATTTATAGTCGGACTGAGAGCTAACCTACTGAAATCATGTTCCATCAAACATTACTCAAAGAAACAAAATGAAGTTTCCATCAGACAATATATGCCACTCATATTCAAGGAAACAAGGACTGGGCTCGAATAAAATTTCCCTTAACGACACAAGAGGACCCATAAAAAACCTCAAACCCAGCTTACAGATCATAATTGGTTTATCCCTCTTCCACGAGATCCAAACATTGTTCTTGAAGAACTCTCAACAATATCATGATCAGGTATCAGAAGTCAAATAAATGAAAAAGATGTCATCATAAATGATTCTTTTACATGTAAGCATACAATTTCCTCTAAGATCCTTTTTCTCCCCAAAAAATAAATAGTTGTCTAATACAGAACAGACAGTTCTTTAACTGTAATTTTTCAAGTTATAGAAAGACAAGCTTTTCTGGACATCAAAATCTGTTTTGGCTATTAACAAGCGTCATTAGCAGCTTGGAGGCCAGAAGCCCTCAAATCCACAATTCTGACAAGCTCGAACACGAACTTTACTTGTTCTCTGCACTTATATTTATACAAGACCAGATCTACTTCTCCCCACCGCCAAACATACCCATCATATCCTTAGCAGAACCCATTTGCTTCATCAAGTTCTGCAAGCCGCCCATCCCGCCAATCTGCTTCAGCATCTGTGGTGGCAGGACTTTACTCATGTGCTGAGCATTCATGTTTCGTGATAAGGCACTCATTTCTCCCTTCTTTGGTATCTTAAGTCCCTTCATCTTGCTCCAAATCTTGGCCAGCCGCTTGTACTCTTCCAACATTTCCATTACGTCCCTCACAGGACGACCGCACCCCCTAGCTATCCGCATGATTCGTGATTCATTCATGAGCTTGGGATTGGTGCTGTCCAGCTCTGCAATATTTACTTGTAAATTAGAGTACGGCCTTTAAACAATTAACTTATCAAACATTCAAGCAAATTACTTGGTAACAAACTTGCCTTCATTAGTCATTGAGTCCATCATTGTCATGTATCTTTTAATCTTTGCCTGGCTTTCTTTTTCACGGCCTTTCGGCATCAACTCTTGGCTAAATCCTGGAAGCATGGAGAATACCTACAAAAGAAAAAGTTGTCTAAGTAAACTATGCAACTACAGCAAAAATCTACTGCCTACCAACTCCACATGCACATGCACTATGCAACAGACACGAGGGAGTAATGGTAGCTGAAAACTATCACAAAATCAAATATAGCCATTAAAAAGATAGCTTATACCAATATCTCTTTCCCACTATGTACAATATAACTAACAGACACAAAACATTGGTAGTAGGAAAATAATCTGATATCTGTCATAAATCCATATTAAAAGCAAGAATCACACCGTCCATTAATTACCAGGCCTTCATTTACACAATTTCTGTTGCAAGTAATCCTTTCCAAGATTGTCCTTGTGCAGCAACATCAATATATAAGGCATTTTAACTTGTGAACCAAATTGAAGAAAAACATTTAACATGCTTGGAAAGATTATTCCGCATATTTCTCAATTGAAAATTGAAGCAAAAAAGTGCTGGGGAACTAAAAGACGGAGTGGTGTAGATTAACCAACAAAAATCATAGCATGATGGACTAACTAGAAAATAGAGCAAGTGGCTAGAAAATTCCATGGAAATAGGTAGGCAACTGACAGACCTGACCAATAGGACCCATTTTAAGGATATTCTGAAATTGCTCATACATAATCCTCAAAGTAAAGTTTCCTTCTGAAAGCTTCTGCAGGAGCTCAGGCTGCTGATCCATTGGAACAACTTCATGAATTTTGTCCATGAAACCAGACCAGTCACCCATGCCTATCAAAGCAGATAGAGAAACGTTAATGTTATTTATTTGAACAACAGGTGGTAAGCAAATTATCTCAACTATGATCAGAGTAGCAAACCTAAAAGACGGCTAACAAATGGTTTGACATCAAATACTTCAAACTCATCCATATGTTCACCCGTCCCAATAAATATGACTGGACTTTTTGTTGCTGCAACTCTGCAAATTGAGTAGAAAGATCAAACAGATAGCACACTACGGTGATTTTTGTATGCAATCCACGTAAGTATTCTGTATGTGAATGAAAACTTCAATGCATCTGCAAAACCAAAGCTACAACTGGAAAGATACTTCCAAACTTTGATGCCATCATTCCATCAGCCACATGTGCAACTTACTGCTGACACGCCTGGTTAAGGCTTATTTCCAATCATTACTTGCTTGTTTAACAATTTTTTAAGATATGAAGATGCATTCCATATTCCATGGATAGATGTCACTATAGTTGGAAGCCATAAAAGAGCTTAACAGAACAGGTACTTTTCTGTGTATCTAAATCCTTTCTGTAAATCAGCCTACTTTCATGCCTATCCTACATAATCAAGTGATGCAACCTATATATTTAAAGGTCAATGTTTTGAACCAGGAGTTTACTCAGATTCCTATCATTGTTGAATAGAAGATGGATAACCATATATCTTATCCAATCGCATCAGATACTCTCATAAACTTTTAACTCTCGGATCTCAGAATCGTGTCCATTTTCATCTTGAAAAGACTCGGCAATCTTTACCAGCAATAAATTAGATTCTCCTACCCCTGATACAATAAAAGAGGGGATGCCAGATGCCAAGTGAACTTCTCTAACCCTTCCAGGGTAGAGGCTGTGCCACCGCATATCAGGAGAGCTGGCGTGCATCAGTTTTGTTGCCACTCCATTTAACTTGAGAAATTCAATAAATTTGTTTTCTAAACTTACGCGCTCAGGGCGCCACCTCCCTTAGCATGCCCATCCATTTTAGTGACAATCACAGCTCCAACAGCAACACTTTGCTTGAATGCTTGGGCTTGATCAAAGGCAGCTTGACCAATACTGCTATCCATGACAAATATAACAAGATCTGGTTTCTGGAATATTTGAATGATAACATAATCATTAATAAGTAGAAACTCCAAAATAGGGGGAAAAAATACCAGGTAGTGAACAGAAATACGTACTGTTGCTTCAGAAACTTGACGCATTTCTTCAAAAAGAGCTGCTTCCTGCTTGTGACGTCCACTGGTATCTACAATTATGAGATCACAGTTTTCCTTCTTAAATCTTTCAACCCCTTCAACTGCAATCCTAACAGGATCTGACTCCGTGTAGCTGTTACAGAGTATATCAATTTACAATTCATAAGGGAAAACAAGATAATCTACAGTATACAACGGCAGCATCAAATAGGAATGAAAAAATTATCCATCCCACAAACTGAGAATGACTGCAAACTCTGTAAATTTGGATCAAAGATTTTTGAAAATATACATCGAAAATTATTCATTGTCCAAAGGAGATGTGGTGGGGATGTAGATGAAGTAACAAATTCTTTTTACCTACAAAATAGTCCACATAGAAAGGCCACATTCTTTTCATATCAGCATCCATGCTTTAGCGTATTCAAGTAAGCTTTATCCACAAGGGTAAAAAATCTAGATATGCTCTACAATAATTGATAGTAGATTGAATTAATATAAAATCAACTCCACATATTTTCCTGTAACACCAACTCAATGCACATTTAGACCAAATAAAAGCCAGCAAACAGGAGACATAGAGTATTCCCTGTGTATATCTCACAAAGTCACTTCCTAAAGTTGCCTTGATCTCCATTCAGTCTACAACCACACAAGGAAACAAAAGGAAAAAGATAGAAAATGCTGGAAATAGTCTCCTCGAGTAACACATTGCATACCAAGGAAAAGATAAACATAGCATATCTCCAACTTTGCTCATAACTCTCACAGTAGCAACTGTAAAAGAGTAATTATTTTGTCATCTAATCACATATTATTCGGTATTTTATGTACCCTTAATCCCCCCATCACCGACCGAACAGAAAGAACCCCTAAACAGGAAAAGGTCTAGCTATATTGATTTATCTTGATTCTTGGAGTCATTTGTGTGACTATATTGAAGTTCCATCACAATAACTTGGTCCTTCAGGAAAATTAATCCAAGATGGCAGGTAGGAGCATCTATTTACTCAGGAAAATAAATTTCATTAATAGTATGTATAATAAGGAGATTTTCACGACAACATTTTGTAGATCTAAGAAATAACTAATCCACAAATAATAGGGAAAAAAAGGGGTACCTTCCATAGAAAGGTATTTTAGCTTTAGTAGCATTCTGCTTCAACTGGTCAAAAGCACCAGCTCTGAATGTATCTGCACAAACCAGGGCAGGTTTCCAGCCCTTTTTTTGGTGGTAGTATGCGTATTTTGTACATGTCGTTGTTTTCCCCGATCCTAGAAAAAAGTATGCGTCAACAATTAATCCTTTCACTCAAAGATAAGAAGGAAGCCATGAGGATAAATCAACAACAATAGCATCTGTAGCTT
The DNA here is from genome assembly GCF_000512975.1 of Sesamum indicum. Taxonomy (NCBI): domain Eukaryota; kingdom Viridiplantae; phylum Streptophyta; class Magnoliopsida; order Lamiales; family Pedaliaceae; genus Sesamum; species Sesamum indicum. The sequence goes on from NC_026147.1 coordinate 14,265,580, forward strand.
TTATGCATATGCAATATCTCATTTTGAGTCCATTAAACGCACAATTCCAGAATATGAACGCCATTAACAAGATTATAGACTTTTCAGCCAGCAGAATGCCACATAAAATCCAAATAAAATGACTAACATGAAGTATCAACATCATGTCATCATAGCAGCTTACCTTGCAGACCAACAAACATTACAACACTAGTTTTTCCTTTTTTTGGAGTAAATGAAGGCTTCCCTGGATCCAATATCTTGCACAGCTCGTTAAAAATAGCCTACAAAAAGAGCAGAAAGCTTCTAACAAGAGTAGAGAAGTATGAATAGAGAAATCAGGACACACTTAATCAGCGCCCAATAACAGTACTACAGTAATTTGTGATAATCACACAACACACCAAAGCCGTAAAACGGTAATTTTAACATGAGCAGATACGATCACAAGCTCACATACTCATGCACGTGCCGTTCACATTCTTATATTCTAAGTGGCTTTAAGCAAACCAATTAGCTTATATATGACCAAGTACACGCAATACATAGATACTGAGATTGGGGCAAAATTCATGGGGATTTGAGACAGGTCTCAATGCTGGTATTTCTCAAACCAAAACTTCTAAGCAATTTTGAATATCTATACTCCTAATTAGTTAATGATTCATACAGAAAGAACATTTGAAAAATAGAATTCCCATGTTTGCTACAGAAACTTCCTTAGATTATGCAGTGAAACTTCCAAGATGGAAGAAGTTGAAAATGAGATTTTGCAATTATTTGGTGCTGCTTTTAATTCTTACAACCAATAATAATTTAAGGCCCCAATATTATTCTTCCGACCATCAAGTATCAATTATGCTCTCTATAGATTGAAGGACACTAATAGAGTTCCCAGCTAATTTTTTAGATATTCTTGTCCTAAATCACATTAGAAACCTCAACTTAGACTCTATACAATAGAATTCAAGCCTATATTTCTATACAATAGGATACAGAACTTAATTTCAGCAACCATCCTGCCATATCTAGTAACTGTTTTCCAACGAACAAAATGTTAGATTGAAAATCCCTCTAATTTTCTCTGATTTTTACCTGATAAAAAATCTTAAGGGGAAACAATAAGTGAACTACAATTTTTATTAGGAACCAACTGAAATTTATTTGGAACAAAAATAGAGCAAACCCAGTAAGTTTTCAGCAGCCTATATTACATATATATATATATATATATATATCATGTTAACATCTTTGGAAATGCTTTTCCCATGTCACTCTTACATCAAATTACACAATGCTTATAATGACCAGCAAGCAACAATCAAAATTATACTCTAAACTCCATCTACCATGACCAAGAGTTCAAGAAATTGGCATGTGAGAGCTGCACTCATCACATGCAACACAATTTTCAGAAAACTAAACCAATATAAGAAGTATCTTCAAATAGGAAACAACCCAACATCAGCAAGTCTTAGAAAATAACAAAAAAATTAGAAATTAATCAGATCAACAACAGTATCAAAATCCATATTCACACATGGGCAAGTCTATGGACAATCATAAATTTATAAATTTTCAATCTCAACAATTTATATTGTCCCACTCTGGGCTAATACTTAGAACAAAATGACTTCCCTCTTCTTTCTTCACAATCAAGAAAACAATAATTAAATCTACATGTACGAAACTATCACTCACAACCTCATCTTCTCACACTTAAAACCATCCACCTGTCAACTCAGAAACAGAAATCGAATTACGCTCCAATCCGTTTCTAATTCAATGCCATGACCCAACCCACCCCCAGAAACACAAGTCGGGGGAAAAAAAAAAAAGGGAAGCGCAAAATCCTCAAATTCTTGGCAAAATTTAACAAATAATCATAAATAGAAATCTCAAAAACAAAGCTAAGTAATTATTAAGCGAGACTCCTGTTTCATCATTCTAGCATATCCCCATTTTTCACTTTCCCAATTCATTAAAACAGACAGATAATTTCCTCATACCAAAATTCCAAATAACAAGATTTTTAATTCTGTTCATGCGTGCCAAACTAATCTCTCGGACTAAAATTTCTTCCACGCCCTCAATTCCTGAAGCAAATAGATAAGTAACGGTATAAAATTGCCCACCCAAATTGGACAAATCAACCGTCAAATAATAAACTTCCTCTATTCACCTGTTGAATTATCTTGCGCTTATTATGACCAGCGGCGAGATCATCAAGATTGACGATTTTCTTGATATTAGCCTGCATATCGCGGACGAGCTTGAACTGCACATCCGCTTGGAGAAGCGCGCGCGTGATCTCGTTGAGGCAATCATTGAGCACCTTCTCGTCAATAATCGTCGCATTGCTCATCTGCTGAAGAGCACGCGAAATGCTCCCCCCTAACTGCGCGAGCACCATCTTCGCTGATTCTTTGTAATTCTCACTGGACGGACTGAATTATGATTAGGGTTCGGACGGACGGGTTTGATGTAGAGAGGGTTCGCCGGAGAGGAGAGGTGGATTTGGAGAATCAAAGCTGTCTTCTGTGTGGTATAAACAACCGAAACGGCGTCGAACGGAAAATGGACCGCCTTTCAACACTTTGGACCAGAATATTACTTAAACATAGTACATTAAGCCCAAATCAACGTCAAGTAGCAAGCCCACTTCCTTTTTTGAGAGGGATAAATGCTAAATTATAATAAGCTTTTCCGGAATTTATTATAATTATAAATACTTTCTAAAACTACAAATATTTTAATAAATATACGAGTTGTAATAAGAGAATATTTATAATTTTTTTAAATATAATAAAGTATTTATAATTATGATAAATTTTATAAATATTTATTATAATATATCCTAAATAAAATTTATAAAATATTTAGCTAAATGATGGAAAAAAGATTGTGTAGAATAATGTAGTGCTTACTTTATATGATGAATTTTATGATCAATTATTGTAATTACATTGATGCCCTTAAATATCATTTTTGCCATTTTATTACTAAGCAAATTGTTATTCTCACAAAATAAATTTATAATGCATTTGGATTGATGGATTTGATAGGATACATATAGATTGATAGATTTGGATTTGAGAAAATAATTTAGCGAAAGGATTTCAAATGACACAATTTAAAATCCATCAATATTCAATAAACATAGTCCAAAATTAAAAATAAAGGATTTGAGTCCTTCAAATTTAAAATTATTTAAAAAAATTTACATAATTTATTAATAAAGATTTGAAATCAATAATCTCAAATCCTTCTATCTGAAAATGCAACCTTAAAATCAAAGGTCAAAGAGGAGTACCATTAAACAGCTTTGTCTCATCAATTGGGCTTTTTCCAAATTCTCACTATTTCTCATAATTGTTCAGCAAATATTACATTTCACGAAATCTGCATACACAAAGACAAACAGCCTGCAATCTGATCGAATATGTAAAATCATTATCTTCAAAAATGATGCAAGAAGTGAAGCCCCCGTGCACACAGAATTCCGTTACCTTAACTCCATCATAGTCCGTGATTGGAGTATAATAAGAGGAGCTTTTGTATAATAAAGAATGTTAAAATATTATGTTGATTTGACCACTTTCTATCCGAATTAGGTGGCACTCGCACTAAGCCAGATTGATGATCTAGAATCATTGTCGTCGATTGTTTAACAAATGAAAAGTTAAAATTTCGGTAAGTAGATGTATATAAATATGGATATTTGACCTTAAAAAATACTCTAGAGCCTACACTCTGTTTTTTAGAGAATATTTTTTATTTTTTCCCTCGATCTTGTATCTGATTATTTAAGTACCAAAGGTTTTAACTGAGGATTTCTTAATAAATCTAACATTTACTTATTTTCTTATATCCCAAACACTTATCCGAATTGAACTGTCTTGGGGCTCATTGCAATCTCTTACCTAAATCACAGATTATTATCTATGTATATGAAGAGAAGGAAATAGATGATCTCGGAGTTGGATGAAAAGCACAATAGTAAAATGCAATGAGGTAGGAGAGAAAAAAAATAGTGAATTTTAGGATATAATTATAAGAATACTGAAACAAATTATCCAAATTTTGAGGAAGGTTAGGATCATTTTGTGGTATCCACAAACCAACTAAACCAGAGAGGGGCCCAAGTAGCCCAAGTTGAGGACGAAGGACACTCAGGCCTAAGATTCCCCAACCACCATGAAAGCTCAACCACAGTCAAGCCCATGCAAACAGCCTCCTTAGGTCGCCAAGAGGGCATCCGCATCAACCCACGTTAGAGAGGTCAACCACGTGGTCGATATGGCTTCAACACCTTAGCATGGATATATGGCGCCTCCAGCCAAGAGCTTAGAGTACCGACCTTAAGATATTGAGATTCTAATTGCAAAAGAACATCGCCTCAACCACCTTGCCAAGGTCTCAAGGGTGCTCTTATCTGTAGAAGATGTCCCTATCCGAAGATGACAATCTTATCCGTAAAAGATCTCCTTGTCCGTAGGAGGCCGTCCTATCCTCGAAGAAGGCGGAATTCTAGAGAATAAGTACCCTTAGAGTTCATGAGCATCCAATCTTATTCCAGGAGATGGAAGAGGCTATCTATAAATTGCCTCAAAATCTCAAGTTGAACCACTGAAACGAGGAATTTTTCTCATAATAATTTCAACCGCACCTCCAAATGGTCTATCAGATCTAATGGGATAATAAACAAACCCTAAATGAAAGATCAGTCATTTTGTAAGTTGAGAAATAAAGTTGGACGTCAAAATGAAACCAATCAATTTGGAAGTTGAGGCCTTTCATGTTTGTTGTGCAAGAATATTTAGCTAGTTCACAAAAGGTCAAGCCCAAAGAACCTTGACTTGCTTATAGTGTATTTATAAGTTACCCGTCAACATGGCTTTTACATTGTTAAAGAAATCAAGCATAAAACCATCTTAATAAAAAATGATTCATTCTTACCGTACATAGGCATAAATATAGTTTTGCCCAGATAGACCAGAATAAATCTCTCGCAAAATAATACAACAAAAGCCATCCACGAAACCAGACTTCAGATTTGGACACTTTGGAGAATTCATTAGGGAACATGACGAGCATTTTACGTTATTTTTAAAAATTGTAAAAAGGTAGTCATGGACAAGACCACACTAGCTATTCTAGTTTCTTTTTAATGAGTTTCTCTTTGTTTTTGTAACATAGAAACTGTTGGATTAAAAAAATAAAAAAGGATAATGCGTTTGTGGGAATTTTAGGATCTTTTTGAACCGTCGTTAGAATGCACTGGATTTATGCACCCTACACATGGGCCGCCCCAAAGGAGAACCGTTCAGCCAACTGCAAGGTGCCAGAGAACTCTTGAGTTGCCTTATTTCGACTCCATCTGAATTTCTATCAATGTGGAAAGAAGGCCAAAGCTCCAGCATGAACAGAATTTTGAACACCAAAAGCAATAGCAGTGGGAAAGCCTCACAAATCCCCAGTCACAATACGAATAGGAACTTGGCAGCGCTGACCCATCAAGAAAACTGGCCAAATTTTGGCAATGCCAAGAGAAGCTTACATGCACAATTTCAGACAACGATCCAGTGGACTTATAACGGTGCTTGTTACACCACATGCCATCCTATGACAGCTGGGCTCTAACCAGGCTAGAAGAGAGACAAGCAAATATATCGAAGTAAAAACAGCCAACCCGTAGAAGCAAGAGAAAATCACAAGACAGCACCAAAAAGGAAGACACAAGCATAAATTACTTGCATAACTTTTGACATGACCCCAGTCCTTGAGGTAATGCTTCACATAAAGATCAAAGTTTTTACAACATGCATAACTTTTGTATTAAACATTTTGTGGCACAACCTATATAAAATCTAGCAGCAGCTATTGCAGCACACGAACTGACGATCACCTGAAATTTAGAATACATCTGGATGGAAACGTCCTGGGATGGAGTTGCTCTGCTGAGCCTGACGCAAATGCAAAGTCAACGCATAGTTGTTCACCTGCAGGAACAGCAATCCAGCCAAGAGATTTACTAGGTTATTATCTCAGATGGAGCTTAAACCTGTAAATTTTCTTCCAATTATTTATATGGGAATAGTAGTCGTATTTATATGCTTTTGCAGTCATCTCTTTTAATTGATCATGTAACTGACAAAATATAATGAGCGGAGTTGTAAGCAGCCAAGAACCAAATTCCCAAAGACAAAATCTATGTGAAGTTAATGCACCAACCTCAAGTGTTCGCAACTGCTCCTGATACAGAACCACCAACTGCTTCAGTTGCTGCACCTCTTGGGTTCTCTCATCATTCTCCTTTTGCCGTTCATGCTGGATGGCTACAGCACGTTTAAGGATGACATTATCTCGAAGAAGTGTCTCAATGTGTTCCTTCAGCATCACATTTTCCTAGAAGAATAAGAAGACAACTGTAAACACACAATATAGGATTGGACTCTTCGCTTCACAAGAAATAAATTCATGCTTTGCTGGTAGTGCAAAACCAACAACAATATTTTCTTCCGCTGACCACTTACGTACACCAAATTCAAAAACATATTTTCTCCATTAAGAAGAACTTAATATGTTTATTGCATAGTTCATGAAGTGGGCCAAGCGGCACATCACAAACTTCACCCACCATATCTGTCAAGGTACGATATATGTTCAAACTTGCAGCTTTCATTCAAATTGGACTGATTATAACAGCAAATCTTTCCAGCAGCATCTACTGCCATCTACAATTTTTTAACACTTTAAAATCAAATAGATAATTGAGGCAAAGAATGAATCCCAACCTTGTGAAAATTTTGAGCTGCCTCAACACTAGCCCGAGAGCTTATGGATTTCTCCAAACTCTCCAATACGCTGGCAGCACGGCCTCTTGCATCATCAATACTAGTAGCATGCATCATCTCCTTCACAAGCAAATCCACCCATTCCGCCCCATCTGAAGGCAGGTTGTTCTGGACCTGAGGCTCCTGCAGAGGAACTGTATCCCCACCTGTTGGCATTTCACCTGCCAGTTATGCATCATCATAGTTACCACATATGTCAAAATCTGCAATAAAAATAGAAAGCTAACAAGCATTTACGCAAGACCAGGTCAACAGTTGGGGTTGAGGACTAATTAGCAGTATGGTGAATAAGGACAACATACAATTTCCTCTAAGCATTATTGGCATAAACATCAAAACATTAAAACTAACTAGCAAAATTGGAAGCTTCTTCCAAAAACCATTCATCTGAGACCAAATAATGGCAAGTTAACTAACATGCCAGGTCATGAAACCTTTGGCATGCCGATCTTTTCACATGAACGTGCACTACTAACAAAGTATTTCTTTTGGTAGAGCTTCAAAGCTACTGTTAACCATTTTTTATGATATCCCAAAGGCACTTTGCTTCCAATCGGTAGAATAATTTTAGTCCTTACCCTCCCTCAACGAAATGCTGCTGTGCAGCTCGAAGCTTAGTTCAGACAGATCTGATGAATATATTATAGATGCAGAAGAATGTTCTCTATATTCAAACTGATCCAATCATCCATCCGCTAATTCCAGGGATCCTTATCTTTTATCTAATAGTTACCCGGTGAACCAGTCGTGGCTCTAAAACACTTGTCAAGATGGATAAACTCACGTAATAGAACTCTCGACATGAATTAATCCCATGTATGCAATTAGAGTAAGTCAACTGAATCATATATCAGAATAAATACATCAAATGTGCAATAATGAGACAGATATGGATGAAAAAACCTGTCTTAGAAAAACAGTGTAATAAATGAACCAGACAATTACAATGACACGCGTAGAAAACGACACGCGAGTAGGATAGAACCCCAAATATCAAGCTATGTATGCCCTTGTTTTGTCCATGCAATGTAAAGACATACCTTTTCCCATAATCTCATTTTCTTCAGCAGTGGAGTCTGAGTTGCCCTCTGAATATTGAAGACAAAGCTCGTGAAGGCTCTTAATAGCCAAATCCAAGTCATTTCCAGACTCTTCTAAAGCTTTCTCTAGAAGCTGAAATAGTTACGAAAATGATGAGATGGCAGTAAACTTCTTGAGCAAGGGGAAGCAGAAGAAAAATAATTTTAGCAAATTTATTTATGGAATAAAGTTAGCAAAAATAATCGCCAAAGCAGCAATCACAAAGGCCAACAACCAGGCAATTAAACAATAGAGTTATTTTTTTAAAAAGAACAGGTTTATGATCCCTGATAGTAACCAACAGCTGCAAAGGCATATGAGAATTCACCTTCCCGATCTGGAAAGCTATATGAGAATTCACCTCCCCAATCAAACAAATTTCAGCGGAGTTACCAATTCATATATAAATAAATTCATCTTATGCACAAGAGTAGAATTTGGCAATAAACGCTAAACCCTAGTGTCCAAGAAAACGCTAACTAAAATTAATCATCTCTAGTAGACAAACGAAATAGTCCATGAACAATTCAGGTCCACCGAGCCCTAATCTCCACAGAATTCATAAACCCAGCATAAAAGCTCCACATGAAGGGTAACATTTACCTGAAATTCCAAATCAGGAAACAAAGCCTTAAGCCGATCAACCGGACTCGCTTGTACCGGCGGCGAGTAAGTAAACCGGACCGGTGAAGTGGATGAAGAGCACCGGAACCTCTTGTAGGCCGGAGGCGATGCAGACGTCGGCGACGCCGCCGCGGATTCTGTTTCATCGAAGAACGATCTCTTTCCACACACTATTGCAGACATTATTATAATTATAATACTTTAAAAAAATTGATTTAGCTCAACAAATTTTATCTCTCACAGTCAGATTATTCGTTCTTCCGAAATTCAAGTAAAAAAAAGTATATCGAATCAGGAACTAAGGTTAGGGTTTTGAGGGATGCAATTGGAGATTCCAAGCTTTCCTTCGAGGTCGAGACGTACTTTTCTTCTATCTCCGCCTTTCTTTCTGGAGAAGCGTTTGGTTTCATTCGGCGGACGGAGGTATTTATAGCGGTTGGGAGTTGAGAAACTTCAACAGTTTGCACGCGCCTCGTAGAGCGTAGATACTCATTATAATCGCCTTACCACCGATCCGCGATTTAAAGTTCACGCCAATAATCTGGCAAGAATCGCATTTGAACATGTGGTTCAAATTTAACAAAATGTTTTTCAGTATTTATTTTTTTAAATACAGCAATGTCTCTAAAATAAATAGTAAATTATTATAGTATTCGATATATAGTATAACAATATTTCGAAATCAATCAACGACTTGAGATGAAATAAAAGAATAAAATCTTTTTCGAATTAAAAAGTTAAAAGATTGACATTGTACCATCAACATAAAACATTCAAATTTATAAATACATTATGTGTATAAAATTGTTATTATTTGTATATAAAATATAATATTAATCAAGGCCCCATTTAGCACGAGTCTAATTCAAAGGCAATTTTACGTTGATTCTTCAGCATGATTATGTTTGCAAACGTGTAAACATAAAACTCATATTCAGCTGTAAATCTTGAAACAAATTTTGATCATTTTTATAAAAAAAATTACATATGCATATATGTATTATTCAAATCAAATTTGCTCAAATTTAATTAATCACACTGTAAGTGTCAAATAGACCAAATTTATTGTTCAAATCAAATTGGCGTGGATCCACTAAGGCCTTGTTTACTCACCTGCAATACACGGGATATCCGCCTTAATCGGGGTATGTTTATAGAATCACCTTTATCTCAGGGAGTGTAAGTGTAATTCTTCAAAGCACAGAGGTGGTTTGTGTATATAATCATCCAAACATACATGGATGATTTACGTAAACAAATAATAGATCATGGAATGTAAACATAGTGAATGAATTGAATTTGATCGAACTGGGTCCAATTTTTCATATTTATGTATTTTAAAACTAGTTAATTTATATCCAATATGTTTCATAAAATTTAGGATAATTACACTCTTTTTCCCTGAAGTTTGGTAGATTTCTTGTGATTTGAGAAATTACATCTAAGACCCGTAAGATTTGTTTTCGTCTTACAAATAAGTTATTTTGTTTGTCAAAATTCATCGAATTTGCCGATATTAACAAAAAAACAGAAAAAAAAAATTTATATTCCCCCCGATTGACTTATTACTGACTTATTGCAGGCCAAATAAATCTTTTTATAATCAAATTACTCTCAGACGTCTTCACGCATTAATGCATGTGAGGAGATATATTTTCACCATTATAAGAGTAGTGTAATCTGAAAAAAAAAATTGACCTGCATTAAATTAGTAATAAGTCAATCGAGGATAAATATCAGTTTTTATGCAATTTTTTTGTTAATATCAGTGAATTCAGTAAATTCTAACCAAAATAAGACTTATTTGTTTGACGGAAGCAAACTTTAAGAATGTTAGATGTAATTTTTCAAATTACAAAGAGTTTATGTGTAACTATACCAAATTTTAGGAGATGATAGTGTAATTATCTTAAAATTTATGAACACATGAAACCTAATGCACTATGCACCAAACTGATAAAATGTAATTTTAATACACAAATTGAGTACAAGGGAGGAACTAAACCTCGTAGAAAAGAAAACGTAAATGGCCGAGAAAAAACTATTTCCGCCGAGAAGTTCTGGCTAAGTTGATCGAAAGCAAAGGATGGATGAGACGTGGGACACAAATATCGACAGAACTCTTTGCATGACCACTCTTTATATGCAATGCCGGTAAAATTCGACAGAACTCCCCCCACAAACTCATGAGCTGTCAGCATCCGCTTCACACAATGTACTTGTCTCAAGTCCCCTCCGGCTCTGATATGAGCAGAAATGAAATTGAGATGTCAGACGAAGTTGCTTAAAGACTATTTTGCAGTAAATTTTCATTTGTGACAAGTTATAATTGTGAGTCGAGCAATAATATCTAGGATGCCCGACGGACAGAAAGATTAGGACATAAGTGCGTCTGAGGTACCAGAAATTGAAGTTCTATTGACGAGGTTCCACCAAGACATATAATGGTTTTGCATCCAACAATCGCCGTCCCTGTAAAAGAAGAGACAATGTGTTATGTTACCAGAATCGAACTTACTTCTGGAGAAAACATAACATAAAAAGATTTATCAGCTGCACTTCCAAAGATGAGTAGATCAGAACAGCGTTTCCCATGTTAAGACAAGTACCATCATATGAAGTTCGGGCGCTTGACTATTTATTACTGCTTATGTATCCATAAGCCCAGTCTGTTCATTCATTACATTTTAGTTCTTTCGAATCCTATGGTGTCTGCCCAACAAGTCCAATGATTGATCATGTTACAATAGAACAACAATGTCACTAGGAGTAGAATCATTGTAGTTACCTTTACCTCTGGCAATCCAATAACACATGCACACTCGATAACCTCAGCACCGACACATTCTAGACAAATAAGAACCATCAAAGTGAGTCTGAAGCAATATGTATCATAATGATTCGAAATGGAAACAACATTAACAATTTTGGGACCTCACCCAAAAGCCTTATGGCAGCAGAGAGGGTCCCTCCCGTTGCCACTAAATCATCGACTACCAATGCACGTTCGCCTTGTTTTACAGCACCCACTCGCATTTCCAAACAATCACTACCGTATTCGAGCTCGTATGCTTCAGAAATAACTTCACCTGGACAAATACAAAATCCATAATGTTCATACACTAGACAAAGCAAATGCATATGAATCTCTATAGCAATAGCAGTTCCTGTTTAAGAACTTCACAACTTAAATAAAGCCAACTTCTGGATTTTGTATTCGGGCTATTGAATTGGCTACAAAGTTACCAATTTTCACCAAAATCATGTCTTATAAGGCTAGAACACCAAAATTTCAAGTCAAAATAGAAACTTTTACCAGGCAGCTTCCCCGGTTTACGCAGAGGGACAAATTTGGCACCGATTGCCAACGCAATTGGAGGGGCAAATATAAAGCCTCTCGCTTCGACACCTACGACAAGATTCAGCCAAAAGCACGTCGAGTAAGCATTGTACCACCCCTAATCACTCTGATTAAAAGTTGGCAAAAAGTTAAGCTGGTTGCCCAGTACAACTTTTGTAATCAAGAGTTAACTTATAAAGGCAAGAAAACGAAATTCCTTTTCCACCCAAACTTGTCTGAAATAATCTTTCCAGACAGATACGTAAAGTTCAATCAAATTCAAGAAAAGTGCAGAACCTTGGAGAAGAACAACCCGGTTCATATTATTACAACAACTACAGGGTAAGAAAGAACAGAGTACCAGCAACAACAGAGATGCCCATGTCCCTGTATCTCTCCACAAAGATATCAACAGTGTGCTTGAAGACCTTGTGATCAGAGACAAGTGTTGTAATGTCCTGAAACATGATACCTGCCCAAGACAACCAAAAAGGTACAAGAATACACAATATTAAACACAACCCAACAACATATATTTCAGAAATTCTAGTCCAGTTTTGTCGGACCTGAACTAATTATGCCTCAAATGCAATACGCAATAAAACGTTGGATTGGTGTATAATTAAAAAAATAAATATATAATCACACAACAAGTATATCAAACTTGCTAATTTTTCAATAAATTTCTCCAAAGACTTGTCAACCACAACATCAAACATGCACAGACACAAAAATTTCAACTCAAAAAGTGTGTACAAGTGACAGAAAAAATGAAAGTCTAAAAGACTAAATCTTTGTGTAAAAAACCTGGTTTGGGGAAGTTGGGCACAACGCTAATGGCATCAGAAATGGCCTTTAATCTTGGGTCACCCCTTAAACCATTCTCTGCTGCAAACATCTTTTCTCTTTTCACTATTTCTTGATTTTTGCTCTGTGTTCTTGTTATCTCTCGGGGTGAGGAGTGAGAAAAGAGTGGAAGAGAGGGAGAGAGAGAGAGAAGTTGTAATTGGTGTATTATTAAAGACTGTATCTTGGGGGTTGGTGGCAAAAGCTCCACTGAGGAAGATCCAAGTGCTCACTGCTCCTATTATTTATACATCAACCCTTTTTTTTAATTATTTTTCCTTTTCTTTTAACACTTTTTTGTTCTTGGGGATATACTATTTTAATTTTTTGTATTTACTGAGAAAAGGCTGGCATCCGATGCTTTTGGTGGGAACTGGGAACTGGGAACTTGAAGGCGTTATTGCTTATGCATGGCAATGGATCCGGATCCACGTAAATATGGGTTTCATTTGTGTGAACCCTGGCCCGAGTTTCGGGCCGAATTTGTCCCGCACTCAAATTTGAATATAATAATTATTATTAATAATTTATTTATTTTTAAAATTTAGTAATTTTTAGTATTTATTCACTCATTCACATATTTAAAAATGAGTATGAATGATATCTGTATTTTGAATAATTAATAATGTATTTTGCTTATATTTCATACACTATGTATTAAATATTTAGTGGTTATGACAATTAAATTTTAAAAAATAATATTTATAAAAGAAAAACATGTGAATTGATCAGTTAGCAAGTATAGACATTCCCATTTTTTTTATTCTTCTACATGAGTCATGCCAGATAATTTAATTTAAGAAAATATTTATTATTAGAAAATTTGGCATAACAACCGAGGCAAGGTGGGTTTTTATATGAGATGGATCTGAGTTTGGGTTCTATCAAAATGAAGTGGGGCGGGTCTCAAATATACCTGTGTTTTATGTCTCGATTTTTTAAGTGTTGATAGATGAATTTGTCTTATTTTGTATTATTGTGGATATTTTTATTTTTTACTTGTTAAAAACAATGATGCATTGATATTTATGATGAATATATTAATTTAATTTTATATTAAAATACTTAATTGTTTTAGTAAAAGAATAAAGGCCAAAATCAATATATTGTTTCATCCTCGATTTTCAATAACTTGTTTATTTATATGTATTTTTATGGAAAATTATTTTAATAACATTCCCTTTTAGACCATCACTTTTTTATAATATATATTTACATACATGGAAATTGTTTTCAATCATTAATTCTATAGTCTAATTATATATTTTTGTTATAATATTTGACATGACATCAGTAATAATTTTAACTCAATAAAAGATATAACTATTTAATGTCATTTAGATAAAAATAATAATAATAATAATTTGAAATTACTAATAATAAAAATATAATTTTATTAATTAATTGAAATATACTTTCATTTTCACATAAAAATTTATATAAAATTGACAATTGAGAGAATGCCAAATGTACATTTTTGGAAATATTTTATAAGGTATTATGAGTCTTAATGTAGAACTAAAATTTTTCCAACAGATATCTGAAAATTTCAAAAATAAGTTTTTTTTTTTTTTTTTGCTAGAAAAGAATGTTCTAGATTTTTTGTATTCTTTTATGTATACAATATTTTAAGACTTTGATTACATTTATTATAAAATAAAAGGATAATTACATGGCCCTCCATTGAGATTTTGTGTAATTATACGTAAATATCTGTGATTCAAAAAATTATATTTAGTTACTCTGTTTTCGTCTAAAAAACTAATTTATCTGTTAGACAAAATTTATAAAATTTGTTAATATCTCTAATTAGTTTATTACTGATTTATTATAAATTAAATATATTTTTTATGATCAAATTAATCTTATAAGAGCAAAAATATACCTCACATAAGTCAATAGTAAATTAATTAGAATAAATATAAATTTTCATTTAATCTGTATATAAATATCAAAAAAAAATTATTTAACTGATGGTAACACGTAAATAAAAAAAATGATTTTTTAAAATTTATATAAATATTTTAATTAAATAAATATTAAAAATATTAGATATAATTTTATAAACTACATAGAGTTATACATAATTATCCCCAAAATAAACGTCTGGGACTGGTAGCACATGCAAGGGCAGTAAAGTAATTTGCGAAGAGAATTACGGCTCCTGAGTGCTAATTGGCAGAGAATCAAAGTGGCAGGTGGAGGAGATCCGGGATTACGGTGGTCCCTGCCTAGCTGGTGACGTGGCTACGTCTAATCAGGTGACCTCACTCTCGCAGATCTATCTCGCATGGGCCCACTCCGATTGCGGTCAGATCACTTTCAGATATTCTTCTTTTGAACGTTGCGCGCTTCTGATTGCGTGATAGGGGACATCGTCGATTTTGAATTTCAGATCAGGTATACTGTACCGTGTACATGCGTCACATGCAATAATTATTATTTTCGCTTTTTTTAATATATTGAAATTGATGTTTTCTTTAATTTTATAAAGTGACATAAAAATGTAGATTTATGGGATGTTTGTTAAGTTTTTATTAAACATTTGATAATGTTTTAAACTTAAAAAGATTGAGATTTAACTTTAAAGTAAGCTTTTAAAATATTTGAATTAAAAGAATCATAAAATTTGTAAATTGTTAACGACGATAATTTTATAAAGAAAAAAAAATCGGGTCATCATTATAGCTTATTTAATAATTTGAAACCAACTTAGATACTTATCCAATTGAATTTACATGAAATTTCTACATTTAGCATATATCATTCATATATTTTAAATTATTAACGAATTTCGTCAAGATTTCTCATAATTATAAATATTTTTATTAATTAAAAAATTATAAATACCTTATAAAATTAATGATCGTTTAATAAACATTTCTACGATGGGTTGTCACGAGAGAATATTTTTGTATTCCACGATCATTAATTTTATTGAGTATTTATAATTTTTTAAACAACAATGAGGTATTTATAATTAGAGTTAATTGCATTTTGCCATTAGAACTATGACCGCTTTTGTACCCCTGCATCTAAACTTTTTTTTTTTTTATCAACTTACAATCTCAACTTTACAAATTTTTGTACTTTGTTATTTATAATTATTTTTCAGTCAAAATTTTTATTGAAAAAAAATCACATGCAGTGCAAATGTGATATTTTCACATATGTACAAGATGTGATTTTTTTTAATAAAAAATTTTGGTCATATCTGGCAAAGTGCAAATTTCACAAAGTTGATAAAAAAAATTCAATAATAAAATATAAAAACGAGTATAGTTCAAATAAATGTAAAATTATCCTCATAGTTATAACACATTTCAGAAAAGCTTATTGTGATTTATTCTATATTTTAATAAATAAAAGAGGGAAATAGTAATAATTAAAGAAGCATGGAGGGTAGAGATAAGCTTCAAGTAGTGAATCTTGGTTGAGACTTTAGATTAAGATCCTTCAAACCTTCTTATCTCTTTGCTTAATTTATACACTACTTTATCATCTTAATGTACACCTTGTTTGTATTTGACATATATTTCTTTCTTTTTCAAAATAATAATAATAAGGAATCGAGAAAACAAAAAAAATACAAGTTTTTGGAGGATTTCAGCAACTCAATTTAGTATTTCTGAATTATAATTTATATATTTTTATTTTTAAATTCACTCGAAGGATCACATGAGATATAACAAAAAATTTAAATAAATTAATATTTTATTTTAAAAATAGGCTCGATCATTTAGATCTTGATAGTGTTTTTAATTTGTGATGTACATGTCTAGGATGGCCCGAGTCATGGATCGGCCCATTAAACCTCGTCAACCCAAGAGGAGAAATGATTGATCAAGCTTACCTGAATTTAAAAAATACCTGACAAATTTAAAAATCCTCGTCAACAGGGCTCTCTGTCGACCTAGGACTCTTGCCCTAACCAACTTCTATGGAATAGCAGAACCAAGAACATCCCCCTCCTGCCAATGATCCTCTCCTATAAATACATGTTTATATCCCTAGGCAAGGGGACGACTCTTTCCTCGGTGAAATTCACTGTCAATAGCTTTACAATTATCATATCTCCAGTAATTAGAATTATTATTCGTTACCTGTACATTCTTATCTTTTTTTTTCCTCTCAAATTGATCACTAATTTGAGCGTCATAGTGCTAACGTGTTTTTTGCAGGTCCCTTATTCAAGATTTCAATTTCTTCTTAATTGAGGGATTATATTCCGGCCCAGGATAGTCGGATCCGTGAATTTCTCGTACGCATCATAATAAGTTCAGATACATTGAATTAGAATAAATAAAAAATAAGTAATTTAATAACGCATAATAAAAGAATTAAAAAAAGTATTACTTTGCTTAATTAGAATTTTAATTATAAAAAGTACTTTCTTTTAAAATTTTATTTGAGCTAATGCTGATCAATAATAAATGAGTTAGAGGACATTCGAATTATTTTACATTTAATATTTAAATCAGTTCTTCGATTCGAATTTTAAGTGTGTGTCAGTGCTGGCGTGCTTGTAAAAGAAAATTAAAAAATTGGTCAAGAAAATAGCGTTTTAAACAAAACAAACGTGTCTACGGTGATTGATTGGATGAGTTGAAGGATGCATCATGGGGTAGTAAGCAGATGGCAAAAATCTTCAAGTGATTTCCCTCGTACTAGAGGGTCCCGCAAGGAGAAGGTACAACACTGTTGAAGCGCACGCGTGGTGGACTGATCATTAACTCGGAACAAGCCCCCCTTAATTTCCCTCTTTTTTTCTATTTATTTATCGGGAATATAATTCATTTTAAATTTGATATAATTATAATTTATTTTAAAAAATATATCTACTATTTTTTAAATTTGATTTCGTCTAACAAATATGTCTCTCCGTTAATCAAAATTTACTGAATTTGTATATTAACAAAAAAAATTAAAATAGATATTTACAATCAATTGATTTATTACTGACTTATTGGAAGTCAAATCACTGTTCTTATTCATAAATTGAAGACCTAAGTGTATTCCAATTCATAAATTGAAGCTTATTTTGTATTACTTAGTGTTGATCGACCACTGTTCGGGCAACAAATTTTCATATCGCCCAAAATGTCGGAGAATCATTCTGTTCGGACAAATATTACTTAGTGGTTTATTTTAATGGTAGTTATTGATCTATTATTATAGTAGGTATCAGTTTATAATTCTATTATGATCATTCACATATTGATTTTTTATAAATAAAATTTATATTATAATTGCAATCGGATCAGTAAAAAAAAAAAGGAGGAAAATTAAAGGAGGAAAATTACAACCACATTTCTTAAAGTTTGACATAATTATAAAAACCTTTGTAGATGTTTAGGAAATCACAAATACCCCCTAATTCTAACATCCGTATAACAACGAGTCCATTCCATTAGACTTCTATCCAATTTTTATGGTGAATTGACCGAAATGCTTTCTAGATTATGAATTATAGTTCCATATACTTTACAAAATATTAAAAATCTTTTTATAGACTAATATGCTCTATAGATTATTTACTTTATTCATTTTTAGAATTTTTTAAAATATTATTTTAAAAAAAAATGAAGAATAAAGTAATAATTTTCATTTTATTATTTAAGAGCTATATAATCGTTTTCCATTTAAAGGGAGTATTTTGTAATTTCAAATAATGAGAGCATATTTATATACGACAAACTCAGAGAAACTAGCTGTACGTAAATTACCAAAAAAAAAAAAAAGAAGTGTGTGTTTTATTGGGTAGGGGGGTAGATGGTAATTAACTCATGAAGAGAACATCTGCTTTTACAAATTCATATTAGCACCAGTGAATGAGTTTGGGATGTTGGCTTTTTGTTTGAGTCAATTCTTGTGGGATCATCTTTCATTAAAATAACACACTTTTCTATCTCATCTTTTCCTTTTACCTTTATGTTGGAAGGCTAATAATGATTGGTTCTTGAATCTCAATATAAAACGCAATCTACTTTTTATTGTCAGTCAGCAACATATCGAATGTAACAGAGATTTTTGAATTATATGAGACGGGCTGCTTTCAGAATGCATTTTTTATGATTTTTTTCAATGGACAGATTCTGTTGGAATCGACTCATTAAAAAATAATGCTTGTATGAAATAATTCTAACTCAAATCTGCTACTCTGACTAGATCCTCGACATGTCATAAAGTAATTGTAATATACTTATCATATGATTGATGTAATGTTAAAATAGAGTTATTGGTCATATGATAAGTGCAATTACACTTATTATGTAACTAATTCAGTCTGATCTGTCTGAAAATTTTTTCGTTTTCTTATCAATTAGATTACATCAAAGTACACTTCATCACATTTAAATATTTTTATGGCCTGTTTGCTTCCAGGGTAAACTTATCCAATGTATTTTATTATAATTTCAAGATTATCATAGAATATTAATTAATTAATTAATTAATTACATTAGTTGATATGATCATCAGTCCTTTTCTGTTAGAGTTATCAAAGATCTACTCACGACGAATTAATTGAGATGATTACATTCTGAGACGATATTCTTTGTAAAAATCAAGTAGACAATAAAATCCAAAGTTGTCTGTTTTAAAACTATTTGTTTGCACGCTACCAGAAAATTGAAATGATGGTATTAAAATTAGGAATAATTGCACTACTATCTTTTGAGATTTGGTGTAATTATATCTAAATCTTTTGTGATTAAAAAAAATTATATTTAGTACCCCTAACATTTGTTTTTGTCTAATAAATAGATTCTAATTGGCAAGATTTATCAAATTTGCTGATATTAACAAAAAAAATGAAAGAAAACTTACGAACTTATTGCAAATTAAATGAATCTCTGTCTGACAAAACAATCCTTATAAATCTTCATACGCTAATGCATGTGAGGCATATCTT
This sequence comes from Sesamum indicum, assembly GCF_000512975.1. Lineage (NCBI taxonomy): Eukaryota > Viridiplantae > Streptophyta > Magnoliopsida > Lamiales > Pedaliaceae > Sesamum > Sesamum indicum. Next base: position 14,285,219 of record NC_026147.1, read on the forward strand.
CACCCTTATAAAAGTAGTTTGGCCAGAAAAGATTTGTTTGATTTGCAAAAATTCAATCACGGGTAAATATGAATTTTCACTCTTTTTTTTTTTTTTTTTGCTAATATCAACAAATTCGGTGAATGTTTACTAACGTGTTGATCTATTTATTGAATAAAAATAAATATTGGGGTATTAGATGTAATTTTTCAAAGTACAACAAATGTACTAGTAATTACATTAAACCACAAGAGAGAAAAGTGTAATTATCTCTTAACATTATCATTAATTATTTATATGTATTAAGTGATAAATAATACTTATTTTGTCATTATAATGATTCTTATCATAGTTTCCATAGTGAAATATTTGCGTAAAATTTGTTACTTAGTGATTAAAATTACCACAAAGATCACCATCAAATCAAGAAAATTCCACTCTCCAAGTCTAAGAATTCATATGAGTTTCTTTAGCTTCTTTCTTTTGCAGGGCTTACCAAACACACCTCAAACATGGAATTTTCATCACCAAGAAAGCTACAAGGTACATATATGTATGACTGTTACATTTTGTACTACGTAGGAAACTATCTCCGGACAGAACAAGAATGGGGCTACGGCTACTCCAATACGCTGGAATGGATCGCAAGTTCGTCGATGCAGACCGGACCCTTTCGCGTTTTATGTTTCATTGAATATTCATGGATGGCTTCTTGAATTCCGACAAATGCAACTAGGAATTCTGCCGCATCTGTCTGGCTCAGCACCTTTGACACTGCCAGTTCTAGTGCTTTTGTCCTGTACACGTGACATTTAATTATATATTAAGTGTAATATGAATTTGTAAAAAAAAAACATTGTATGATATGATGTAGTTATTTTAGTTATAAATATGCGGAATTAACTTGGACCTTAGGTTTTGGGCCTTAGTGATGACACGATGGATTTTCTTGAATTCGGATCTAACACGGGCCAGGGCAAGCCAGTTTCCCTCGGTGTTTGTTGGGCCGAACGGCAAGTGAAGGACACAATTCGCTTGGATCTCGGTCATTTCCTCGTCGATCACGGCCTCTTCGATCCGTATATCGTGGATGAGCTGGGAAAGGGCCCGTTCCACTGCAATTGGGTCCCATAAGGAGTGGGCCAACGAGCGGAGGAGCTCGAGGATGGTGGAGGGCCTCCAGTCTCCGAGCCAAAACAGGGCTGCTAGCTCGTGGGCCGGAATCCACTTGGGCATGAGAAATTGTGCAACGTCCGTCATCTTGGTTGGGCCCATGGCCCGGTTGTAATTGGCCTGGAATCGGCCCAGCTGTTCGTGAATGAGTTTCTGAATGGCCCATCTTGCCTTGAGGTGTTTCTTCAGCCTTGCTGCTACAATCCTCTGCTCTTGCCTCCATGCTCCATATCTTTCACAAGACAGAAACTCTTCAACTGACGAGAGAGAAAGAAGAGTTTCTTGTTATACATGAGAGAGAGAGAGAGAGAAGAGTTTCTTGTCATACATAACGGTTCAAGATTAATAACAAACCAAGAAACTGGACATTTTCGATGGAAAGAAAGAGTTGGTTTAGATTTCAAGACACAGTAAATGCAGAAGAAAACTGAGTGAGAGAAAAAGATGAAATCTTTACATGGTTTTCTGGCTTCTCGTTTGATGGAGCTGGTGTGCTTGGCAATGGAGTCAACATCTATGAGAGCTTTGCCTGTCCTTCTGAATTGTTCTTCCTCTTCTTCTTCTTCACGGGCTTCTTGTAAATATCTCCTGCAACAAAGATCGTGTGGTTGAGAGAATTAACACAAGTTCTTGAGCAGTATGAGAATGGAGGGTGGAGGATTTCTGAGAGTTTTACAGTAGGGGTTGAGATGCAACTCTCCTCATTTTCTTGCCCTTCCTCCACTTTCTAGGGGAGAATTGTTATGGTAGAAAGAAAGAAAATGAAATTTCTGTGGAAACTGAATCTTGAATGAACAGGACTATTGGTTGGAAACTGTTTATTGGCATATGTGGGAGTTTTCCATTTTCATTTCAAATACTGTTATATCTTCTATTGCATTAATATATATACACGTATATAGAATCTTTTCTTGAATAAGATAGACGAGGTAGTTTTTTATACACATTGCTAATAAGCTTAGGTTGTACATTCTTTTCAAAAGAGATGGAATTTACAAAATAAACACTTTTACAAGTCTTACAACTTTGCAAGAGGTGCAGATATATACAGCACCAGACGGACAAAGTTGTTGTGATAATTACAGAAGATATTACAAGCACTTCACAGTATTATATACAACTGAATTTAATTAGTTTCTCTAATGCATAAAGGGGTGCCAGCACTTGTGAGCACAACAATCCTATATACAGTGATGACATTTCACCGAGAATTAGAGACTGGCGTGCCTTCTTTGAAGAGGATATTTGCCACTGTTGGTGGAAGCCATGCTGCATTGGCACCGCTTTGGCCCTCTTGATTCTGCACATCATTCGGCTTCTGAGTCCTTTTCCGTTTATTTATTCTTGCACCCACATTTCTTCCAACAAAGATCCCAAGCTTGGCGGCTGTGAATACACTGAATGCAATTGCTAGAGGTCGAACAGCCCAGTGAAAATCCTCAACAAGTTCGTACTTCTCCACAATACCTGGACAAGTATCAAAAGACACACGCTCCACTTCCTCAGGATTAGCCAAGAAACATGTTGATTCGTCTCTGAGAACAAATCTTCCTGGGAATCTAACTACGAGGCAACCATTCGGAAGAATTTGCGAAACTTTCCCACTGGCCCAAGCCCCTCCCCTTTTGTGAGGCCACTCAAATTGTGGAGTCCTGATATTAGCCTTCAACCTCACGAATTGACCCACCGAAAATGGATCCACCACTTTGACCTCAGAGGAATTCCCCCTCCAAAGAGTTTCTAGCCCTAAAAACCCAACAGTGATACTTCCATCACGCTGTATGGAATGTAAAATTCCCAGAGATGAATGCTTGTCATTTTCTTTAATCAACCGCACCCAATCCCCCAACGCAAAACCAGAGGTCACCCTCTCTAGTGCTAAAATATTTACTCTGAGCTGGTTGTGCCTGTTAGGGATTTGCACCAGTACATATCCGTCCCGATCACTATCCTTCTCAATTCCAACTACAACTCCTTCAGTTACAGCTAAACTTAGAGGCTTGCAGGTGTTCAGAGCCTTTCTTGATCGAACTGTATCACCAACCTGAAGAGGATCTTTTGAGAGGAACCATGTGCTACATCCACTGCGAGGCAATTTATCTACAAACAAATTGCTTCCTGGACCACTCCATGATCCTTCATTATAAACAGCCTTCCTTGAGCTGCAAATGCAGAAGTTTAGTTTTAGAGGGAATCTTAAGGAACAGTGGAGAACTATGCGGAAAAAGACATTTCAAAGGACCATGGTGTGTGCTTGTGTGTGTTAAAGAGAGAGAGTATACCTTTCAAATGCTTGTAAAATGTCTGGCATTAGTGGTCGGTTGCGAAAATCATACTCAAAACAACCCTTGAGAACATCTTCTACTGCAGGAGGAAGACCACTTGGAACCTGTGGCTTTTCTTGATGAATTACAACTGAATGATGTATCTCTTCCACGGATCTGCCAAACCATGGTGGAGTGCCAGTCAGCATCTCAATCATGCTGCAGGCAAACCCCCAAGAATCAGTCTCATAGGATATTGGACCTCTTACTCCTGGCTGCCATTGTTCAGGTGCCATGTAGTTGGGGGTTCCGGGCCTGAATGCTAAATGCGGATCACGCCAGGCAATCCCAAGAAGTAGGTATGGGATCCCGAAGTCTCCAAGGACAACATGGTCATTTTCATCAAGAAGAAAGTTAGTTGGCTTAAGGTTTAGTACCAGGAAACCTATCTGGTGAAGTTGTTGAACTCCTCTGGCTAATTCTATGCCATACCTGAAACAATTTTAATTCTGTGCCCATGAGTAAGTGTACACTTAAGAACTTCGGGCTTTTTACAAAAAGGAACAGAAAACTAGTACTATGTCAGTTACCTCAGAACATCAGCTAGAGGAAGTTTTCCTCCTTTCAGCTGCCCCATTCGATCACCTATTGACCCCTCATAAGATTTTAAAGCTATGCAGATCTGTCAAAGAGACGACCTAGCAACTTAATGTCTTAGTAGTAAAGACTACAAATAACGCCTTTACTCAGCTTAAATATTCACAATTCCAAAGAAGATTAACCTGGTCGGATACAACGGAGATACCATGCAACCAACAAACACCTTGCAATTGTCGGGACTTCAAATTTACCCATAGTTTCTCAAATTTATGAAGAAACTTATGCACATGATCCTTCTTTATAGGATCTAACATCTTAACTGCAACTTCATGATACTCATCATAATCCGAGGCTGATTGATGATGTGTCGCTACCCAAACAGCGCCAAAGAGCCCGTGGCCAATCCTATATTTAAATTTCAATGATGCAGGATCAATATATGAATTCGGCTGGGCAGGTGTAGCATCAACAGTTCTTAATTGATCGGGATCTCCTTCATAAAGCTCGTAATCAAAGGGAGCTACTGGTGAGACTGCATATATCTGATCCGCCATTTCCCTCACTAGAACAAAGGTAGAGAAAAACAATCATACAAATTAACAAATAAAACCTAGAAATAGCCATACGCCCGTCATATATACCAATTAGCACATCCTTTCCATTACTGAGAAACAGAAAATTACCAATTTCAAGAAATATGTATCTCTTTCACAAAAAAAATTAAACTAAAAAAAGATACAATAAGTGGCAAACCCTAAATTCTAACCAACTGTATAATATAAATAACTTATTTCTCAATCTTCACCCAACATACTATTTCATCATCAAATTTCAATAGCTCCCTTTGAACTGAATTTGAAGTTTTCTACCATGTTAAGACAACCAAGGATCAGCAGCAAAAACAACACACACATCTCCCAAGTTCTTCTACAAGCTACACAAATTGTTCGGACCAAAACCCAAGAATTTTTCCAACCGATGCATCAATAAAACGTCAAAAAAAAAAAATTTTTAAAAATCAATAATTCAAACTAAGCGCCAAGACATCCACATAAGACGCACCTACACCAGTGAAGACATACGAGTCGAAAGAAGAAAGGCAGGCTTTTTCCCTTGAAATTAGGAAAAGTAATAGAAAATACAAACAACGAGAGACTGTGAGAAGATAGAAGAGATTAACCCAGATGAGCGCTAAATCAAATGGAAGCCCTTCCCAACACCAACACGAAGAAGAAAGTGAACTCTGAGAGGGTTTCCACTTTCGACATTTGCTATTAGGAAAATAATCTTTTTTTCTGTTTTCTGTATAACTAACGACATTTTTTATGTATAAATAATTGTTATATAGTCTCTATTCTTTAAAATCACATTGTTATTAAAGGGATAATTATATTACTCCCCCTTCTCATAGTTTATTTACACAAATTATCTCTATCTTTTACATAATTATAAAATCACCCATATGTTAAAAGCAGGAATAGTTGTATAATGATTTTAATGTTTTTTGAAGGTATATTGTAGTTTTTAAAAAATGTAGGAATGGTATAAGTAAACGATGTTGATATTTCTAATGGAGGTATGTATAGTTTTTCAAAAGGTACAGATGATTTGTGCAAATAAATTATAGGTTAGGAGGTGTAAACGTAATTATCCCTATTATTAATCATTTATTTTACTATTATAAAAAAAATCCCTGATGCCATACTAATTTTTTAATATGCAAATTTACGTTTTTAATTTTCTTGTAATAGTAATTTTAATATTTTAAATAAATTTATTGAAATACCTCTCAAACTACATATCAAAACTTTCTAACACATTTTACGTTTCGAAATCAATATCCCATGACTAATAACCCATACATCAAAAAATAAAATCAATTCTTTATAACTTTTAAATATTTGTGCACACACATTGTATATGTTGTGTAATGCTAATTTATTATAAATTTATAATATATGAGACGTAGCGTTTAAAAGATCTGCAGTTCATTCATATATGATTTTTCTTAAATGATTACCTTCTCATTTGAAAAAAATAAATTGAATTGAAAAGAGTTAAGGATTAATACCTAAAACAATTTGTATTTATTTTGTAAAACAAGATTTGATGTGCATTTAAAATGAGAGAAAGAGGCAGAATATATTATTTTTATCTGAATAGATCTTTCAACAAATTACATTTAGCTAATTACGCCTAAACCCCTCACCCCCAGTCTCTTTGAAAATATAAAATTATATTTTTTTTCAATAAAATTTTAAAATTATACTTACACATTTGTCAGACTACTGACAAACTAAACATTTAATGGATATTTTTTTTCCAAAAATTGAAAGGAGAACTGAGAAGTAGACCTAAATGCAGATGAATAATGGGATAGAGTGATATTCACATTAAAAGTTGAATAAGAGTAGACAACCTCACTATTCACAAACTTCACCTTCCAAAACATCCTTCTCCTATATTTCAATGCATACTACTACTTTAGCTGATTATAAGTCCTAAACAAGATTCATCAATGTCCAAACATACTACAAAGAAAGGGAAGTCTTTTCAACCATAGTTCTTCACTTCCCATGCTTCTCGTTTCGAGTGTCGAAATCTTGAAAACGACAGCAAGTCGATCATGGAACGAGTTAACTTAGTACACTTTGGTCCTAAAAAAGCCAAGTCTTCTCCACAGTAGAAGTTCTTTAGGTCAACATGTTGATCTTCGATGCTCATGTGAAGATTCACTCGTGCATCACGAGAGTTTGTCCTGAAAAATTCGTTCATTTTCATTCTCATCACTCAGTCAAGAAATACGCTGATAAGATTGATCGTATATTGTCTGATCAAGACAAGGAATCAATGACAGACAATGTATCTAAGAAGCCAAATGCAGAAGCTGCAATTCTAAGTTTGAAAGAGAACCAATAAGAGTGAAGAAAGAGAGAATTGCTCTAGTGAAGATTTTATTATACGATCCTCATAACTGTATTTCCCACAAGCAAGGTAAGTTATGAACGATCTTATGAGTAACCAGTCGATGATAAAGCTATAGAAACATTAAGAGCATGAAGTTGCAAAAACTATATCTTCAGGTTAGTCAACTAGATACAGAAATCACGAGACTTATCATGTAGCTGTGCTTACTTAGAATGCTGTTTTGACTCGACACTCTCATTCTTGAGTTGCTGTTGAGTTGGTGCAAGATCAATCCTCAAATGCTGGATGAAGTGAAGCTGCGATATTAAAGCAAACGGTGAACCGAAGTGTTCTCACATGCCAGAGTATTATATATCAGAATACACTACATTAAGCTGTGAAATACTAAAACCAACAGACACAGATTTTTAGTTCAACGTATGGATCTGTTCGAAAAAGAAGAGCTACATCTAATGCATATTGGCTTATAGAGAACTTCTCATCTCGGGAAATCATCTTTCAACTGAGATTTGCGTGCAGTGACATGAAACAGAATTTATGATCACAATGGCCAGCAGAATGAAAGCTTGAACCAGAAGTACTTCTTAGTTTACATCATAAGAGATATGTCCCCAGTTCTATTGAGCAAGTTCATAATGAAAAAGTGGTGAAACAACTGAACAACTTGAACAAGAGTCCTAGTACTTTATATTTGTCAGATACATTCTGCTCAAATTTTCAGACCTTTAAATTATACGAAGAAATCCTTTTCAAAACCAGATCCTAGAAGATGATGGTAGTCCTGTGTTTCAATACAAAATTTCAAATTCTTGTTCCGGAAAGAAGTTTAAAGCTGGACGGGCAATTGACAGGTGAAACTTTACAAGCAGTGCATGACAATAAGCCTATAATGGGAAAGAGGAAGTTCGAAGCAGGTTTTCAAGAATTTTATAGTTCCATTGTCTGACTGTTTGAACACTAAAGAACACAAACTTCTGATCCAGAGACAAAACAACGGCCACTAAGAGCCATAACCATTTACCTGATCACCGTCTTTGATCCCATAACTTTGAATGCAAGCTTTGTCACTGATTAGCTTCTGACCTTCATAACATAAACAAAAGTGGCTCCGTACAAGGGGCCTGCTAGGCGAAAAGTCAGAAAAATCAATTCACAATTCTTATAACAATAAAAAAAGAGCTTCTATCCTTGAAACAATTGAGCCCATCTCAAGAGACTCTCACGAAAGCATAAGAGGCTTTAAACTTCTACTTTTCATATATGGAATCCATTTTCTTGGCATAGAATATTTTCATGCCAACGTCCTCAAGAAAACTACAATACATGTTGCATTTTCAAAGGCCGAAAGTTGCAAATAATCACATCTTAACCATCCAATCCAACACATAAACAGATTTATCAAGATTTCACAAATGCACAATATATCAAAATTATCTCATACCATAATTTTTTCCGTTCATCCATCGGTGTAAGGCCAAATTCTTCCTCAATGGCTAATTTCAGCCTACCCACAGTAGCATTTCTTGCAACGTGAAAACCTGCAAAATCAACATCTCAACCACAATTCTTTCCGAAAACCAAAAAAGGGGATAAACCCTAAAAAGGGACAAAAACAGAGATTTTACTGAAAGAAGAGCCGTCCAACTTGAGAACAGAGAGTCTGAGAAGCTGCTCCGGAAGCCTTCGGTATGTGAGACTCCTGCTGTACAGTGAAAATGGGGTTGAAATCTTGGTGGGTCGATCTGTTTTCTCTGTTTTAGGCAAAACCTTCACCATTAAATCCAGTTCTTGAAAAATAATCTACTGCTTGTCTTCAAGATGAAGAAGAAGATGAGGCCGAAATTGTAGAGTAGGGAGTGTTTTTGTGGAGTGCAAATGGTGTGTGTTTTGAAAAGGTGACCGTTAAATTTCTATGTTTTGTTTCTGGTGGCCTGGAGGGAATGTTTGGTAACCATCACGCATGCGCTTATGGAATTCTTTATACATTTGGAATGGATTTATCATTTATTTCATTGCCAATTATGCATAAGTGCAAAGTTTTGACGGAAATTGTTTTATTTCTGACCTAAATTCATTGTAAATTGGAACTACAAGGTGTTTTACAACAAGACATCAATACTTCTTGCTAGTAAATATTTGAACACGGATATTAGTACTTCTTAATCATAAATATCTGAACAGCCCATGCGCGCACATACTCGGCCATGAGCCTGCCAACTTCCCACAAAGTCCCGCCTACTGCCGATACCCAAGCATGCGGCGCCACATATACCAACACTGACTATCGATGATCAAAGCCTGCACATCCATCATCATACCATCTGTCGTGCATCGTCACCCAATCATTTCTCAATCCGCCAACTTTGTGTATCATGTGCTTCCCATCAGCCTAGTGTTACGGTACCACCACTCGTGCCAGCAGTACCTATCAACTCTAACATATGCCTCGTGCCACCCCTGCTGACACTCACTGCTGAATCTAATGCCCATGCCTGCTTCATTAGACCAAACGACTTTTCAAAGGAATAACATATCGTTATTCAAGAACTCTTGTTCGGACAGTTTACACCATCAGGGCATCCAACAAAAGTATAGCATATGATAAAATTTTCAATATCATCACTCAAGACAAGTAATAAGTTTAAGAAATCACACAGCAAACTCGAAAATCACTTCAATTCTTTCCATGTTACATATTTCTTTCGCTAGCAAAAGTATTAAACAGATGTAGGATCCAGGACTCAGTCACTTCCTATTTCTTGTTTCTTTTCCTTCTCATCTGAGATAAGTTCGGATCTGCCGTTTTCACCAGAATCTGCAACCAGAGTGCTCTTGAACATTTCATCACTCTCTACAGCAGCAAACTTCTCTCTGTCTCCTTTCAGCAGATCAACCACTTCAAGTATTGTTGGTCTTTTCTCGGGCCGATTACAGGCACAGATTAGTCCAACAAAGATGACCCTTTTCAACTCTTCTTCGATGTACTTCCCATCTAACCTTGGATCTGCAAGTTCGTTGAACTTTCTTTCACAAGCCAAAGGCAGGGCCCAGTCGGTGATGGTACGCTTCATTGTCGAACTGAGCTTCTCTAGAGGCTTCTTGCCGCTAGCAAGCTCAAGCAAAAGAATGCCGAAACTATAGACATCACAGCTCTCTGATGCCTTTCCCAACATTGCATATTCAGGAGCAAGATAGCCGAGTGTACCCTTTACTCTCGTGGTTACATGCGTTGCACCATCAGGTATAAATTTTGCAAATCCAAAATCGGCAACTTGGGCTTTGAAATCACTGTCTAGCAATACGTTGCTAGCTTTAATGTCTCTATGGATTATGTGTGGGGTTGCATAGTGGTGTAGATAGCTGGAATGGAGCAAGTGTTAGCTCAGTAGTATGGAACATAGTGAGAGCAAGTACAGCTGTATTTGAGTACTTACGCGATGCCCTCGGCAGCCCCAATAGCAATGTTCATCCGCCTGGTCCAGTCGAGATGGCATTCAGCAGAATGCTGCCCGTGAAGATGAGATAGTAAGCTCAGATTGGTCATGTAGTCGTATACAATCAAACGTTCTTGCCCTTCTGCGCAATAGCCACGTAGAGTAAGCAAATTCTTGTGTCGTACTCGAGCAAGTATCTCGACTTCAATGGAAAACTCCATCTCCGCTTTGTTACTCCATGACTTCAACCTTTTTACAGCTATCTGTAGCAATATGAGTGAGAAAGAAATCAAGCATTTATAGCATAGAAGGGAAATGCATCCTAACTCACAGAAAGGAAACTGTTAAAACTATTACTACTAAGACTATGACAGCGGAAACTTTCGAACTCAGGGGAACAAAATGTGAAATACTTCTACTACTTCTAGGATTTGCAGGATAATAACCTATATATACTTTATTTGTTTATTTCGAAATTCTAGATCACAGGAGCTCTTTAGTACTTTAAACTTTAGCTATAGATGTTTTACGGTTTACCAAGTCAGAAACTAAGACAAACAACAACAACATGTGTCAATCCATTGTAATAGGTGAAGTGCTAGAGTGCCTGAAAGAAGAGTGTTTGAGTGGCTGATTGGATGTTCCAACTATTCATCATCCAACGACGGGTTCATTCCACATTCCCTAAATGGCCATTACATAGACACGTTTACCTCAGTAACAAGAACTCTATTGCAGCAGAATATAAGGCAGGAAGTATGGTGTCTCTGAAAAAGATATTTCACCTCATACATTCTGCTGACAAGCTACTCAATTTCAGGCAAAAATAAATTCATTAAGTCGGAGAGGGATTTTGATTCACCATTGAGTTCATCTTTGTCTAATGCATCGAAGCAACAAAATCCCAATGTTTATGCTTCTCAGAATACCTTTCTCTTCAACAGAAAGTAGGGTATCCAGAACAAATAAAAGCACTTAGGATAATAAAGCACTTGACAACTACTTTTACATTGTGCTTAACTTAGCATCTTTCTCCACTCTACATCTTCCTATACATGTAGAAGTAGCATTGTAAGGACTAAAAACCCATATCCAAATATGCTGCCTCAGGATCTCGCATATTCGTTTTCATACCACCAGGCGTGAATGCAAATTGTATGGCCTGAATCACTGTTAAAGCAGCTACAATTAGATGTCAAGATGAAAACAAGAACAACATGAATTCTTCATCTTTACTTTTAAAAATGTTATATTAAAGATAACAGAACCAGATAAAGAAAGCTCAAAGGTTGTGAATGAACTGGGGCAGTTTGTGGCGAACAATCACCTACACTGATACTTTGTAAATATATGACGATTATTTCTTTTATTCGTGAAAATCTCTCAGTGAAAGTCAAACTATTAGCAAAGACCGCAAATATTTGTGATGCACTTGCACAGAGACCAATCTTTACAGCTTACAACACCTCTGTTTGTCAAATTAATATCATCCTGTAGCACCAATTACTATTTCTTGGACATCTAACATTGGGATGAGGTCCGTCGAAACATAATCAATCAATACAGAAAAATGCAAAATTCAAATGCCACAGGTGAAAATTTCAAGAACTACATAAATTGTATGAGGAGCACTCTCTGCTTACTTGAGAACCATCCCAGAGCTGACCCCAATAGACACTGCCAAATCCACCTTCTCCAAGCTTGTTATCGTAGTTAAAATTATTCGTAGCCAATTGCAACTCCTTCAGGGAAAAGATCCTCCATGTTGCCTCCTTTTTCCCTTGGTTTTTCCTGTTCAAATTCAAGACTTCACTTTACATGTTGGAAGCAGTAAACTAGACTCCTAGTGCTCATCCATATTTCAATTGCCTTAATCTTCCTAAGCATTTGTGCAACCAAGAACATAAAAACAGAAGCATCATCAATCAATCAAACAGTGGGATTCTCCTCTATAAACCTCAATCAAAACCACACCACAAAAAAGCCACTTTCTAGAAATTCAAACAACAAAAACCAACAGATATGGGCATTGACCAAACATTAAAAACAAAACACATACCGATCTGAACCCTTTACACAACAAAACAACGAGCGAAAACCCATTATCTTTCCAGCACTCGACTGCCGAAATCCCACCTTTCTTGAAAATTTCACCAGGACTTATTGATACTTAGCTGTAGCAGCCATCAAAGCCCCTTCCTCTTCACTAAAAACCCATCAAATATAATTAAAACCCATAACTTCAAACCTTCTGCTCCTGCTGCTTTTAATGTTCAACGCCACCAACTTTAAAGATTCAAAGAAAATGGAACACTTTTTCTTGGTTTCCAACCAGGCCCTTTTGATGGCAGCAGATGTTTTACCGCTTTCTATTGATTTAAATACACATTCATTAATTGAGCAAGTGTACTCGGAAGGAATATCAGAGCACAAGAGGAAAAGTAGAAAAGAACAAAGCTTTTATTAAATCAAATTTCAAACGTAAAGCTGATTGGATTTTAGATATTGGTGCGTAGAGATGGGAATATTGGTAACTTATGGAAGTGGTGCGCGTGGGGCTTTCTGTGTGTAAACTCATTTATGTTTGTGCACTTTGCGTTTGAATCTTACTTTTTATAACGTTTAATTGGGACATAATTTTGATTATTTCACTTTGATCCCCGAATTTCATATGTTTTATTAATTTGAATACTATAGGTTGTGCTAATGAGGCCTAACTCAATTGACGAAATTATGGCCCCATGACCTCAAACTCCACTTTATACATGAAATCTTTATTAGATATTAATATCCGATATAAATAATTATAATCAATTTATTTCAATTAATAATAATTTATTACTCTTACTTCAAAAAAAAAAAAATCGAATACAACCCACCCTAATTATATTTTATTGACACCTTGTAGCCTTAACATTGTGTATTTTTGGTAATTTTTGCAACTTAAAATGCAAATTCTTGACAATTTTCACCTGAACCAATTTTCAGTGGATATCGATCGAAAAGTCCAAAGAAAAAAAAATTAGCGTGGCCAATTTTGTATTTTTAATAAAAGTGGATGAAAAATATAGAGTTACTACATCGAATGAAAATACAAAATACAAAATTGGCCCTATTGATTCTTTTCTTTGGATTTTCCGATTAAAGCCCAACCAAAAATTGATTCGGGGTGCAAATCACCAAGAATTTTGTATTTCAAAATTGTCAATTACCAAAATTACAATTTAAAGGTGTAAAGTCTCAATGGAGTACAATTAGAGGGGGCAATATGCCAACTGTTCTTTCATTATTGGGTCGAATTTTTTTTATTAATTAGTTGCACGTCACCTTGATTTAATTTTCAAGCTAAAATTCTATTAAAATAAAGTAAACATAACCTTTATATTCTATTTTTAAGAGGTGGGAACGAAAAAAATAGATGATATTGTCTCTATCAACGCCATATGAATGTGATGTGCAATTTTCAGCCTGAAAATGGTGACATGCAACCAATTAAGCCCTTTTGGGGATGAAGCTCCTCTTTCATGTTTTTGTGGGGGGAATTTGTCAAAATGTATTTTCTTGGGGGTTGAAACGCAATTTACTCAAAAATAAAGAACTTACAACATAAAAGAGAATTTTTATTTAAAAAAATGAAATGCTAATTAGTCTCTCTTTAATACTACAGTTTAGCCATTTTATCTTAAAATATTTTCTCCCATTTTTCCCCTAAAATCTATTCTTTAAAAAGTCGTAAAAAATAACATCTGTAAATTCAGTATGCCTACCAAACAAGCTGAAATTTTTTGGTAAAAAATGTGGTAATTTCATAAATGTTGTCACGCGGAATAATTGAAGTAAATAATTCAACATAATTATATTTGGGGGAGTTCATCATACATAAGAATGTTGAAAATGGACTACTTAATTGATTTACTATGAAGTGCTACAAACCAATATCAAAATATTTATCTTTGTAGAGTAGATTTTGTAGCTAAGTGCAAGAAATTGAAATTGAAATGCCTTTGGACCCTACTAATATATATTCACTGTAGTCTAGAGCAATAAATGAGAGTTGGGCATATTTTTAAATCCGATTTAATTTAAAATTTTTAAATATTTGATTGTGATGTATCATTAATTAATAAATATCTGATTAATAAAAAATTTAACTTATGTCTAATAAAAGACACGTACACCTCTTGAATATAGTTTATTTAAGTGGACATGCGGCCAATTACTTCCCCTTAAAAAAGAAAAAGTAGACAAATGGTTGCCTTATGCCAGATTTATTAAATGAGCTAAATTGATTTTCTAATTGTATGTGAACATTAAAGCACAATTAAAATATACTGCCATATATATATGCTGATGAACAAATAACTAGAAGCTTTAAATTTGAACTTTGCCTCGACAATTAAGCATAATTTAAACAATATTGATGCTCTCATTAGGGAGATGATGTGGAGCTTATAATTTGTTAAAGCACTTTGTAAGCAATTGATGTGATACGATTACCTACAAATATTAGCCTCAAGACGAGGGGCTTAGTACGACCACATGATCTTTCCACATACAACATCAATAATACAACATGCGACGTGATTGGTAGCCTATTACATGAGGTATTATTTGTTTTGATTTCGTATAGGTTTTATCATGAAAAAGTAATTCGTTAGGGACATAAGATCATAATGACTTATAAGTCGTTCAAACTCTTTATTTGCACGTAATCTGGGACAGTTGTTGCCTATATCAAATATTTCAATAATATTTGATTCAACTCGATTTATTTGCATAAGAGAGTAATTCATTCCACTCTAACATATATATATATACACACATGCACTCATACATATAATATGGTTTAAGGGTAAATTACAATAGACTCTTTTGAAATTTGTCATAGTTACAAACATTTCCACATTGTTTAAAAAAATAAAAATACATCTTTAAAATTAACGGGCGTCTAACAAATACCCATACAATTTATTGTTTTAAAAAAGCATTCGTTAAACGGTCATAAATTACAAAAAGTATTTATAATTTTTCAAACAATAATTATTTTTTTATAATTATAATAAATGTTAGAAAAGCTGGTTATAACATGTCCTTTGTTTTAATTGAAAATCATGAAGAAGAGAATATCCGGTTAACAAAGGAAGTTAAATGAAGACAACTATATTGTTGGCTCACATGGGAGTAATTTAATTATTTAGTTTGTTTAATTTATGAAACAACCGACCATAGTTAGTGGCATGCTTCACCTTTCACCTGCACCATGATATAGATGTATATATAGACCACTACTTCCTCAGTTGGTAGGCCTACCAATCATTGGTATCAGATTATAGCATCGGTGAGGCAAAGTTTTCAACCACTGCATCTGCCACTACCATATTTGCCTAAACATTTTTGCTATATTTAGTAGTTCTTGAGGAATGGTGAAGATTTTTGGACTAAGATCTGCACCCTACCCGAACCGGATTCAAGTCTGACCCGAACGCCGTCCTCGAAGGTTCTTGTGATTCTGGGTTAAGCTCGAAGTTCCTTCATATCAAAAAATCTCATCACTAATGAAGAACGACCCCCAAGCTCGACTCAGATCAGATATGTGATAAATATCATTGTTTGTGAAACAATAATAAGCATCTTCATACTCATTTTAGCAAAGCACACACAGAAGCTGAAAGGCAAATAAAGTACCTTAACCTGAACACAAAGATAAAGCTGATCCAAAATAATGCTATATATCTCAGTATTCACATTTTGATCCATCAAAGGGTGTGGAGAAAGAGCACATGATTTAAAACCATAACACTGTCAAAAATGAACGAATACAGTGTATGCATATAGGTTTGCAAAGGAATGGAATCACCACTAAATCCCCTTCCCCCCACCCCTATCTTTGTCTCTCACAAGCGCGGTCTATAACATGTTGCAGGCACTTGAGATCGTAGTTGTGGTTATACAGTGACAGTGAACAAGTAGAATTTGAGCACCAAAGCAAGAGCCAACTGCAACAAGAAGATAGCAGCTACGATCAGGAACCAACTTTCACCGGCAGAACTAATGTGGTTTTTGAGGTTGAGGGCAACAAATGTAGCAGACATGAAGCCAGCTACACCAGCAATAACCCATCTAAAGATTTCCTGAGGAACAACAGATAAACACTGCAACAAATAGGAACCATATTGTCAGCAAACAAAACCCATAAGGAAAATAAAGGTAATAAAAGAACAGCAGGAAATAATTATGAGCATTTTAATAGGTTGAAACATTTGCAACAGAGAGAAAATTTTTAATACAACTTTCATTTTGAGCAAATATGCAAATTCTGACACAGTTAAGCTCAATACTCCAGGGGACTCACTTTTCCACAGATCGAGATATTCTGGAAGCTTCAGTAAAAGTATTTCTAACAGTTCAGAAAAGTAATTTTCAGCAATTGACTGACTACCAGCCAGCGACTGAAGCAGGAAACATATGCATATCACTGCACCAAATATTAGCTATTCGCCATTCTAACTACACAACAAAAAACACCCACCACTAATGGAATAAGGTCGAGAATAAGCTATCTAAATTATAATAAAATCAAATAACACTATGAAATCACATACAGCCACATAATTGGTTACAGGGGGAACTCCAAATTGATGTAAGAGAAAAAAAACTATGCGCAAAATAATGTAATGTGTATCTTACCAAAGCAGGAACGAATACAAACAGCGAGTAGCCATACAGACAAAGTAGCTGAACAAAGCCAGCTGGAGCAGAGAAGTATTTGAGGATTATATACAAGCCAAGAGGCACTATGGTGACATAACCATAGAACAAACCAGCAGACCAAGTCATCAAATTGATATCATAGTCCCATTCCTTCTTTTGCAGTTTGTGTGCTAAATAGGTAACAAATGTACCAATGGAAGCCGCCACAAATATCAGCGTAGTGCAGATCCAAAAGGGCCCGTACCTATACAGCATGATGGATTAACAGCAAAACCAAATTTTGACAGAAAAGATAACAACAAACATGTAATAGATTGCTCTGATTAACATCTATGATCTAACTCAGCAACAGAATCAAGATGAGGCAAAAAGTTTATTTAATAGCTCATGCACAAGCTATGCACACGGAATGAGATTACTCCGCCGCAGGTGATGATATAAGAATTATAGAAGCATGAGCTGGAAAAAACAGTTCAGAATGGAGTTAACTAATGCTTCTCTTGTTTAACTGTCTAGACGTAATCCCATTATCTCATCCCTTAGGAACATATCACACCCTAGCCCTGCCTTACTAAAAATAACAGCTAGATTTATAATCAGGAGGAACATTCACACCCCAGAAAATCCACTAAACAAGATGGCATGTCCCAAGTTTTGATTATTGTGTGATTCCCAGGTATAAAAGCTAAGGAATGAGCCTTTGCTTCTATCATGATCATCAATCCTGAAGAACAAAATACACTATTTGTGACGCTAACGTGATAGAGAAAAGGAAATGGTAGAATCAAGGTCGACCACTTTTTGAGACATTTGTAAGACTACAATGGATTACTGCAGCATCTCGAAATATAGCGCCTCTTCAAATCTCCATGTAACCGTAAAACATATTGAATATAAAGTAGTATATTGCCACGTTAGCTTCAGACAATAAGGAGTGCAATAAAATGCTCAACCAAGGAATAATTAAGCTACTAGCCTGCTGAGCCCTGCAACCTCAGAAACCACGTAATTGTGTATTTGAGAAATATGAATTATATCTTACTGCTCAGATTATCATACTGACAAGAGCAAGACAAATACCAATGGAAAGGCTCAAGAAAAGACAGTGATGCACTCTAACTGAGAAAAGATATATACATGAGACAAATGGGAAAAAATGCCAAAGTGGAATTTGTACCCTTAGTACATGAAAGTGTGAAAGGAAAAAACAATGAGGAAAAAAGGCCTTGCAAACAAAAATCAAAAGTTAACGAACAAAGCAACAAAGATGCGGCAGAATTTAGAGCTTTCAGTAAGTTTCGTTACATCTAAAAAAAGTAATTAAAATTCTTCATAGTTATTTTGTTGCTGAACACAATAGACAGCCCATCATGGCAAGCATACAACCATGTCCTAGAAGATTAAAGAAAAGAAAGTACCACATATGGTGAACCAATAAACAATACCATTTGCTCTCTACTATTTCCAACAGGAGTAGTGGCTGGAACCTTTTTCTTGGGTATATACATGAAAACATCCATTATAAATATGTTGGTTATTCCATTCCTGACTCTGTTTATGATTCGAACTTCATAATTACAAAACAACAAGTACCCAGACCCATTAATTAAGTTCTAGTGTAAACTATATTCCACCCCAAGAATAAGTCTGATATAGCAAAACTTACAAATCTGGGTTGTTAGCAGTCTTCTCGGAGAAGGTTCCTCTGAAAGGAAAGAGGGAATCTTTTATCCTCTCTAGAACATCAGACGTGTCAACATCAAAATAAGGTCTGTATGCAGCAATTGTGAAGGATCGAAACCAACCACTTTGCTGGGGCTCCTCAGAACCAGAATTAGGTTTCCCAAATGTATCTAATTCAGCAAAGAGAATGAATATTTAGAAATCCCCCTAAAATCGTAACAGTAGAACAATAGAGAAGCAAAAGTAATTGCAAAGTACTCAGATAAATATGTGGGGAGGAGAAAAGGAAAGTCTCTGACAGGAATTTTAACAAAATTCTGCATATTGCATACACATTCACTTTCCATCTTTCTCGTTGTCCGGGAGAGTGGGAAGGTTGACAACGTCTAGCACAGATACATGTGAACACTAAAAGCAACAAAAGGAACAGCCACCACTGATCAGCTTTCTGATTACATGCTCTACAAATGCAACTAACCCTTTGCAGATAGTCTATCTTAAAATTGGAAGGCCCCAATCATTAGTCAGGCGTTAAGGGCTGTTCCTTGTCTCCTCTGGTCATTATTCATAGGCTTCATTAACCTAATGTTCTGGGATCCTGGCAGTTCAAATTTCTAACTCCACCTCAATTACTACCACAAAAACGGAACCCAACTCAAACTATGATCTACACAAAGAAACCAGAAACGCAAACAGAAATCTCTAAACTATCTCTACTCTCTCAATTCAAATGAAAATCACATTTCAGCCTCAGCTAACTCAAGAAATAAGAAAATACCGTCGGCATCTCGAGGGGGTCGTGCGGCCCCAGAGATCTTCCCTTGACCTCCCGTCGGCGGAAATGTCTGCAGATTCGAATCTGGACATAACATCACCACCCAACAAAATCCAATTTAATCAAAACATACTCCCCCTTACAATGATCAAATAGTACTTAAATTACAAGCAACAAAATAGAGATACCAGTAAATTTCACGGCAACATGGGAAGGCGGATCGCCAACTGCCTGCGACAGCAAGAACCTCAACAGATCAATCAAAGTACGGAAACCAGATCTAGGATAAAAAAGATAAGAATAACAGAGGAGAACGTTACCGGAACAGATCCGGAGACATTTTGATTGTCGATGGAGGTATAATTGCCGGACATCATCCTGGCTTCAATCCGTTTATCGCCAAATTATACTCTCCGTTTGGTTAAATTGTGTGTATACAGCTGAAGTTGGGGAGAAAAGGAGAAAAATAGATAGAATGTGTGTATATTCGTAAACATTTAATGCGCTCACATTTTTCTGCGGACCCACTCTAATTCAGCGAAATACGATCTCTAGATTATGCAAATTTCAAAGTAACACTAGTACAAAATCCACGTACAATATTTTTAATTTTATTCGTGACTATAATAATAAATATTTAAAAAAAATTGAATAAAAGTTATCTATATATAATAAAACTATCTCTATTAGTGGTTCTAATAAAAATATCAATTTTATTTAATTGAATGAGTTATTGTTAATTATTTAGGAAAACGTATAGAAAATCGAATATTTTTTTATATATTTTTCTTAATTTAAATCATGGTCTGTTTATGTTACAATATTGCTGATGGAATATAACCGTAGTTCATTTGTCTTTTATGTAGTGTCGATACCTTAATGTATGCTACTTATATGGTATCGTTCTAACTACAATTACAAAATATTTTATATTTTCAAAACTACGTTTTTTGTTTTGTGTTTTATTTCGTTCATAAAATTTACCTTTTTGACCTCAATTGTGAGGATATATTTAAAATAAAAAATAGATTAATATTATACACTCCAAGAGCATTATAATTCTGTAACATTTGTAAAAACTCTCCTCCATTTACACTGTTTCTCCACTAACATATTAGGATTTCTCCCTATTTGTTTTATATTAAATAAATAAGGTAAATAATTACTAATAAAAATAAAAAATAATTTTATTTCATTAAGTGACAAAATAAAAAAAAAACTATTATAAAGCAAACATGTGTTTTAAGAATAAATAAATAAAACTTATAGATAATTTAAATTTTAAAACATAATTAGTATTTAATAAATAATTTAAAGGTAAAATGATTGGAAAAAAAGACATGACAAAAGAGAGGGATTCATCATTTTTGAAATGCCATGACATTAATATCTTTTCTTGATATTTATTTTAATGCAATTCTTCATTAAGTAATGAAAAAAATGTGAAGCTCAAAAGAGAATTTATCGTGCCAGTGTGGCGTATTTTGTGCTAGAGAAATTTTCAGCAAAATATATTAAAATTTTATATTATTATATATATACTAAATAATAACTGAATTTATTTTTATTGCTATTTCAAAGCAGATGAATTTTCATCTGTGTAGCGCAATTTGTGCTGGAGAAATCTTTGGCGAAACATATAATAATGTCGTATTATTGGATATAATGAACAGTAACTAAGTTTAAGAAATTTTAATTTATAGGATAAATACATATATTTTGGATAAACAAGGTTTATTCTATATATTTAGAAAAAAAATAGATAAATAAATAATATTGATTAGATTAAATTTTGTTTAAACAGCTAGTACATATGAAACTCATCCTAAATAGTGAAAAATAAAATAAAAATAAATCTTCTAAAAACTTGTTGAATTTGCTAGTCTTTTGCCTCATACGTCTTTATACGATAATACATATGAGATAAGCTATATCTTCACCTTTATAAAGGTAGTTTAGTATGATCTGTTTTACCTGGAATAAGTCTGGTCTATTTCACAAATTTATAAGTTCTTTAAAAAAAAAAAAAAAAGAATTCCCAACTTATATTCAAAATCTTAACAAACTCCTTCAATTTTGATTGTACTAATTACGAAATCATCATTACTTTTTAAATTATATTGTTTTATTTTTTCCATAACACTTTTTAAGAGCTTATTTGTGAAATAAAATCTAGCATCTTATAAGTTCTAAATATAACCTATAAGATGTTTTAAATAAAGTTAGTCAAACACCATCTTATTTTATGCATGAGTGTAATTACATCATTACATCGATATCCACAAAAATCAACCATTATAATAATATATCCATCATTAATATCCTAAATAATAGTCAAAGTACAAAAAAATAATAAAATAATAAATTACAATAATATCATATAAAAAGAGATAAATATCTATATACTTGATGAAAAATTGAAACCCCTTACCATATCTTAGATGAAACATGTCCCATGAAGCTAAGACGGTATTTGGTTGAACTTATAAAATTCTTAAAATATCTTATAAAATATTCGGGGGCTTATAAAATGGTGAAAGTGCAGAGAAAAAAGCTTATAAGCCCCCTTAAGAAAAGCACGAAGTTCCTAATTTATTTTAATTTTTTTAACAAATTCCTTTATTAGTAAAGGATTAATCAGTGTCACCATCTATAATAATTACGAATATCGACACGATGTTATTTCGATTCGAGGGTTGAATTCAAAATCCAGCGATGTACTTGATGTGATACGAATCTCCTCTTGCAACACAATCAATGCACAACTAATACCCCGATATTTTGTCAGAATTTCTTTAATGAGGCCGTCGAAGTGTATGTCGAATACGTTTGTATGAAAGAAATGCTGCATTTTTTTTAAGTGTTTGTGAATACTATTAAATACATCATACAACACTTATTAATAAAATATTTAAAATGTTAAGATGTTATAGTAATCTTAAAAATTGATGGATATAAAGTCAATAATTTTAAATCCCTACTAACAAAATATTTAAGTTTGTTTGGGTAATTTTAAATTCATTATTTCATTATATAACTCTGAAAATAAAAATAAATAAAGTTAACAATTAATCATAACCCAACACACAATCTCACAAAGTAGACTATTAAGATTAATAATTATGTCATCAAATTCCAATCCGCCACATTCATTGGGACCACACTGTCATCATTGAATTATATCATCATCAATAATATAAAATGCAATAAAGCCCTTTAATAATCATTTATATATATAAAAAAAAAGGTCCTTCAATAATCAATAATTAATACCAACCCCTAAAAGATTAAAATAAATAAATAAAAAGACCCCTTAAAAGGATAATACTAAGTTGTTTTGATACCATATGATCTAAGAGAGATCTCGACCCCTCATCTTGTAGATTTTATGTAAAATTTCATCTGATCCATTAATTAAATTAATAATTACATCATAACTATTTATACTGATTTGTATGTTAATACTTTTTTTTACACTTTTGTATAGCTAGTCAATACTTTGAGTCAAAACATGGGAGCGTTGTATTTATAAAAAGATAAATAAATACAATAATGAATAATCTGATATTTAAATTCAATGTAATCAATAAATTTAAAAGTACAAAATGTATATATAATGGATATAAAAATAGATTTACATCATAATACTAACTAAATTTATTTAAAAAAATGAGTGGATTTTTTTTTGGATAAAAATAAGTAGACTTATGTAATTTCTAACAAAAATATAAAATAATTTAAAATTATACTACTAACTGATTTATTCAAAATATCTGGTGGATTCATTTGGATAAATATTATTATATATTTATCTAAATTTAAATAAAAAATATATGTGCAGATATACTTAAATAGCGTACGTATTTTTATTTTCTTATACCGGACACCATGGTATATGATTTCCACCAACATAATTTCCATATTAATTATATTTTTATATTTTTAATATGATATTAAAATTATTCTATCATATATTAGGGCGTGTCACAAATGCTAATATTAATGAACTTGTTTGAATGAGATCAACTCAGTCAAACTAAAACTTTATTGGGTCGTGATGGATGGCTCATGATCAAGGATCACTCTGGAGTTTCTTGCTCAGTTACACCCAATACTTTCTCTCCCTTGGGTCACGTCATCTTTTCAGTATGAAGTTTTCAGCATAAAAACAACTTCCACGCGATTTCTTCTTCTCGAAGCACGCAATTTGATAAGTGGTTCTGCTTATTGCCATCGATAGGCGGATTCTCTTATCAGTTGAGTTTGGAAAAAGTGCTTATACAGGAGATTGTACGTATCACGCCGATTTAATACTGGGGACTGGAGAGAATGCGGAGACCCACGCGCGTGGAAAGAGAGAGGAGCGCAGGCATATCACACACGTCGTCTTATGTTATCCCCCACGTACCCCAACTGCGCGTAGCTCATAGGACACGTGCAGTCAACTCAGATTTGTAACGTACATATTTGGATGACACGCGCAACGAGGCGCGTAAGGTTTTCTCAATTTATCTGTCTTTTCCCTTAATTTTCTTGTTCTGAAAAGCACCATCTTTTTCCTCTCTCTCACACACTACACACCGCCCCCCACTTTATAAAGACCCTGAGAGAGAGAGAGAGAGAGAAATGGAGTATATAAAGAGAGAACGATAGGTGAGTGCTTGAAGGGGGCAAGGAAAGAGAAAAAAAATAAACAGTTGCCAGAAAACCCAAAATCTCCATCGATCTCTGCCTTTCTTTCAGTCGCTTCACGAATTCCGAGGTAGAATTTCATATGTATGTGCGGTGTTCGGCCTGTGTGTTTGTGGGCTTGTGTTGAATTTTGTCTATTTGTCGTCGTGTGTTTTGTGTTTGTGCCTTTGTGGTTTGTTTTTGTTTTTGTCGTTGCTGGTCTGGGTTCTGTTTCTTGTGTTGATTTCTGATGGAGGTTGTGTGAATTTTCTTGAAGTAGAAGGAGAGTGGGATTTCTGTGGATCTACAGAATTCTGGAGAGTTGGGATTGCTTGATCGTTTAAAAAGATGTCTTCTTTAAGCAGAGAGCTTGTTTTCTTGATTCTTCAGTTTCTAGATGAAGAAAAATTTAAAGAAACTGTACACAAGTAAGCCTGCACCCCTTTTTTTCCTTTTCAAATTGATTGTTTTCCCTCATGTTTTCTTTTACGAATGTTTGTGGGTTGAACGGTATTTTGGGTGTTGTAAATGATTCAAGATTGGAGAAGGAGTCAGGGTTTTTCTTCAACATGAGGTACTTTGAGGATTCAGTGACAAACGGAGAATGGGAGGAGGTGGAAAAGTACTTATCCGGGTTTACAAAGGTTGATGACAACCGTTACTCCATGAAAATTTTCTTTGAAATTCGAAAGCAGAAGTATCTTGAAGCCCTCGACAAGTAAGCATTAATTTAGTTTGGCTGTCTTTTTTACATAATTCATGAAAGTTGGTGATGCGAGGACTCTGTTGAGTCTTTCTGGTATTAATTTTAGTTTTTCTCATATGTCAGGCGTGACCATGCGAAGGCTGTGGAGATTCTCGCAAAAGATTTAAAAGTATTTTCAACATTCAATGAGGAACTCTTCAAGGAAATTACTATGCTTTTGACATTGCAAAACTTTAGGTAGAACTTTTCAATAATAGTGTGTTGATTATAGCATGATAGTTGAGATTACAACTCTAGATGGAAATCATCTTTCTCATTCTTTTCGGGTGAGGTTAAATGAGCGAATTGTTGAAAATGTCTTCAATAAATTAAAAATGGACGCCATTTAAATCTACTACCAAGAAATGTTTAATATTTATTGAATCTTTTCGTCTTGTATAGTACAACTGTAAAAGTTGGCCTTTGGTGGGAATGGGACCGCATTGGTTAATATGTTGGCTTTAGGTGCATTTATGTTGAGGTTGAATTGTCCATGGAATCACTCGATGTGGATGAACAGACTACAGTTCTCTTGTTCCTGAATTCTTTTGGATCTAGTGTTGTTATTTTCAAGTGTTGATGATAGTAGAAATGGGAAGTTAGAGTTTCATCTAATTTGGAATGGATTTTATGCAGAATTTAAGGTTTTTGTTGTGTAAAAATCAGAAGACATTTCTTTGCAAGTCTCTTTTTTATGTTATATATTCCGAATCTGTTATGGGATTGCATAAACTTGTTTGTTGGAGTTTTTTCCTTTAAGTACTTGAGAGTTTGAACTGTTTGATTTACATTCTAGAGTGCACTAAGCACATTATTTTGGGTTTTCAAGCATACTAATGACAATGTGTTTCTTGAACTAATTATTCATTTTAATTTGGCTTTATCAGCCGGAGATAGACTTTCTCAGCTGTTTGTTGTCTTTAGCATTATGCTTTTTCTCTATATTCCTACTTATGGTGGAAAAACTCTTCATTCCAGGGAAAATGATCAGCTCTCTAAGTATGGTGATACCAAGTCAGCTAGAGCTATAATGCTTGTTGAGCTAAAGAAATTAATTGAAGCGAATCCACTATTTCGTGATAAGCTTCAGTTTCCCACCTTGAAAAATTCGAGACTGAGAACGCTGATCAATCAGAGGTAATTTCTGGAAGACAGTAGTAGTAAATTATAACTTTTGCTTGTGTAAATTTGGTTTTAAATTTGTGGAGCTAAATATGACATGATTGTTATGATTGTTCCTTGTATTGCAGTTTAAATTGGCAGCACCAGCTTTGTAAGAATCCGAAGCCCAATCCTGATATAAAAACTCTCTTTGTTGATCACTCTTGTGGGCAGTCAAATGGTGCTCGGGCTCCCTCCCCTGTCACAAATCCATTGATTGGTTCAATTCCTAAAGTTGGTGGGTTCCCGCCTATTGGAGGTCCTGCTGTAAGTCTTTGTGAAACATCTGCTGTTTGTATCTATTACTTGATAAAAGCTATTATATGTGTTTAGTGTTTGTTATTGTTGTTGGTTTTCTTAACAGCCATTCCAGCATGCTCCTGCTCCTTTGACAAATTCACTTGCAGGATGGATGGCCAATCCATCCTCCATGCCACACCAAGCTCTTTCTGTGGGACCGATGGGCTTAACTCCCCCAAATCATGCTGGTAATTTAAATTAGTTCTTTCTTGTATGCTCTTTGTTCTAATATCTTGTATTCTACTTAATTCTTTTGAGGTCGGATACATTTTTCTTTGGAAAAATGACCTAAACTTTGTGTCTTTGACGGACTGTGATGGTAAAATAATCAGTAGAGAAAATCATAAAATGTTTTTGTTTAAGTATCATTATATCCTCCTCTATTTTACCTGACTTTTTCTACCTAATTGACCATTTGTTTTGTGTCAAATTATCATGGTAGTGTCTATGCTAAAGCGTCCTAGGACTCCTCCTACTAACAATCCAGCACTGGACTATCAAACTGCAGATTCTGAGCATGTACTGAAGAGATCAAGACCTTTTGGAATGCCAGAGGAGGTACGCTTTTTTCTGCTGTTCTCTTTGGACCTTTCCCTGGAATTTATCTGAAGCTATATAATATTTAATTGTAATTTGCACAGTTTCTGGATCGTGTAATTCTGTAACTGTTAAACTCTTCTTTATGCACTTCATTTGGTGCCAGTTTCATTTCCCATCTTGTCCTTCCTATGTTAATAACGTATGTTTTATGCAAATTATTCATCTTCAGGTCAACAGTCTGCCTGTCAACATATTGCCCGTTGTGTATCCCAGTCAGAGCCATGCTCATTCCTCGTACTCTGCTGATGACTTGCCCAAGACCGTTGTGGCAAATTTGAATCAGGGTTCTGGTGTGAAAAGCATGGATTTCCATCCAGTGCAACAAACTCTACTCGTAGGTTAGTTCTCTCTATTTTTGGATGCCCTTTCGTCAAACTTATTATGTTCGAGTGCTTAGGTGTGTGGAGGAATTATTGGTTCACTTTGTCCTTTTGGCCTTTTCAATTTAAATTCAAGTGAAGATGTTTTTCCCACTGGGTGGGATACTTCACGCATGCTTTTCAATTCCTTCTCCAGGCTGATGAATGAAGTACAGTTTGTAAGTGTTGTAAAAATGTGCATACGTAGAGGAGACATATTTAATGTATTTTCCGTATATGCTCCCCTTATTTCAGTTGGAACAAATATCGGTGAGGTTTCTGTCTGGGATGTAAGTAGCGGCGAGAAGCTCGTTTTCAGAAATTTTAAGGTGTGGGACCTTGGATCTTGCACAATGACGCTACAGGTAAATTTGAGAAACCCTACATTTTTCTTGTCTGGGCTTGAATTTACTGATGCCAAATACTGGGTTTTGGTTGTAGGCTTCTTTGGCTAATGAATACACTGCATCAGTGAACCGTGTCATGTGGAGTCCTGATGGAAGCATTTTTGGTATGTAGCTAAAGGTTACTAATTTGTTTTCATTTAAATTCCTCATGCAACCCACAGGAAGAGAAAAAAGGTGACAGAGTGTAATAGGCTCCACAAATTAAGATTCAAAATTGCATTTGCAAGTCCAGATCAGGACTCATATTCTTTGAATGATGGCATATCCAACTTTTCATTATTTTGCAAAATAGATTGTTCGCCCAAAAATTTCTGAAATACTTTAGTTATATGAAATCTCACTCTAGTGCTAATTGGATAAATTGAAGATAGGCGTAAAGTTTCAAAACTGAATAAAGTGCTAAAGATCCACCATCATTAATTTTTATTTTGAGCCCAAATTTTAGAACTAAAACACTTTCAGGGTCTCCTCTAGAAGAGCTTCTCTGACAACTTATTTAAGGACTGTGCAATAAATATAGGCTTCAGAGTGTTCTTTGTAAATCTTCCCGTTGTGCGGTCAATTGAAAGGCTTAACTGCACAGGATTGCTTGCTATAACTTATGATTTGATTTCAAATTTGATGTAGGTGTTGCATATTCAAAGCACATTGTTCACTTGTATGCTTATTATGGAAGTGATGATTTAAGGAACCACCTTGAGGTTTGTGTTGGACGATGCTATAATCTGGTCCCATTTTCCTATCAATCTGTCTTCACATTGAATATAAAGAAAATATTCCAATGTAGGGGATTGAATTTGTTGTCATTATTTCAGATTGATGCCCATGTTGGTAGTGTCAGTGATATTGCTTTTTCTCATCCGAACAAGCAATTGTGCATTATAACTTGTGGGGAGGACAAGACAATCAAGGTTTGCATTCTTATAATGTGTGCTTGTGTGTGTGTGTGTACACTTTGGAAGCTAAGAAGCTTTGGAATTGATTTTGTGTAGGTGTGGGATGCAGTCTCTGGTGCTAAGCAGTACACTTTTGAGGGTCATGAGGCCCCTGTTTATTCTGTATGCCCACATTACAAGGAAAATATTCAGGTATAACTTACGGGAGATATGTACTGGATCTAAGTATGGTAAGGGTCATCTTGAATTTTGCAAGCATGTGAAAAAATCCATGAGTGGTGCATAAGCTGATATAGCCATTGCCAAGTGTAGACTTTAAATGGAAGAATAGAGATACTTGATGGTCTCCATCCTATTTCATCTATCATGGATGTCAAATATTGAAATTTAGCACCTTGTTATGTATCATTAATTGTTCTTTTAAAGAGTTATATTCCAATCCTTTTTGTATTTGTGCTATAGCTTATTCCTATTATCATTATTTTCTGTTCCAGTTCATCTTTTCTACTGCTGTTGATGGAAAAATCAAGGCATGGCTATATGATAATATGGGTTCAAGAGTTGATTATGATGCTCCAGGTCACTCTTGTACTACTATGGCCTACAGTGCCGATGGGACTAGGTATACTACCTTTTTTCTGTTCCTCTCTATCTTGATTTTGCTTGCATTAGTCGTCTTGGCTTTTGCTTTTCTTGGCATGTTTTTCTTAGTTTGTTCTCATGTGGTAGGTTATTCTCATGTGGTACGAACAAAGATGGTGAATCATATATTGTGGAGTGGAATGAAAGCGAAGGGGCTGTGAAGAGGACATATCTTGGTCTTGGGAAACGGTCAGTTGGAGTTGTGCAATTTGATACAACAAAGAATCGGTTCTTGGCAGCTGGTGATGAGTTTAAAATAAAATATTGGGACATGGACAATGTAAACCTCTTAATTACTATTGATGCCGATGGTGGTTTACCGGTAATTTAAGTTTTTTCTATATCTTTTAAATTTACTGTTCGTGTTCTTGGAGAAACTAAAATATGGTAGCAATTTTGATTGTCCTTCAGGCTTCCCCTTGCATTCGGTTTAGTAAGGAAGGGACACTATTGGCTGTGTCAACTAGCGAGAACGGTGTTAAAGTACTTGCCAATGCTGAAGGTATTCGAGTGATGCGCTCAGTAGAAAATCGTGCTGGGGCTGCTTCAAAGGTAAAAGTATTATCAGGCTGGTTTTCTTTTAAAAGGGAAGAAGCGAGCCATATCTTCACTTTTTTATAAATTTTATAAATACAAAAATTATAATGTTTCAACTATTTTGAAAATTTAATTCCATTTTTATTATTATTTATCAAGCAATAAATAATATTTTAGAAGTATCACTTTATTTCTAATAATAATTTTTTAAACATATCACTTTATATCAAAATAATTGATTCGCAAAACATGATTTCACATCTCTAGTAAATTTGCCTCCCAAGTATTTGACTTCTCTTCATACATCCTAAGCTATTAAAAAATTAAAACAAAACGTTTAAAAAAACTTTAAAACATACACCCATTATTTTAACTCTCTCTCTCTCCATCTCTCAAAACCAAACATGCACTAAAAACAAAACCAAACCACCCCTCGACTTTCCCGAACTGGAACTTAAAATCAGCAGTTCTTTTAATTCTACTATTTGTTCTGCAGGCACCTATGATTG
>NC_026147.1:14315602-14361831 GCF_000512975.1 Sesamum indicum
AGCGGGGACCAGTGTCAGCGCCGATAGGAGTTCACCTAGGAGTGCCGCTATCGCACTGGTGAGTATCAATATCTCTTGGAGTTATTTGAGGAAATAGAGTTCCGTCACATAAATGGCATCTCTTTTCCCGTGCACATTAACTATGGGATAGAAGTCCTAACAACTCTTTACTCTATGACAGAACGGTGATGGCAGGAATTTACCAGATGCAAAAACCAGAATATCTGATGAGCTGGAAAAATCCAAGATTTGGAAGCTGACAGAAATTAGCGAACAATCTCAACTTCGTTCCTTGAGGCTTCCTGATAGTTTATTGTCAGTAAGGGTAAGATCTATTAAAAGACTATGCTGGTCGAAGTATAAAATTTTCTTTGTGCTTCCCCCCCTTCCCCGTCCACTATGCCTGTCCTGTGTATGCGTGCCTTTTTCCTTGCCGACTACCTTGACTTGTCAGTACAAATGAGAGATGGAATAATTGTCACTGAAGTTCTCGAGTTCTGAGTCTTGGATAGAAAGCCGAATAAGCATAAGACAAATTTCCTTACCAATGTTATGGCTACATATAGCTTGAAGTACGCCTGTGATGATTGAACTCTGTCCATTTGTGCCATATTATGTTGGTGATGTGACCTTGCTATCACTCACTTTGAGATACAATTAGCACCGAGTGCTCCTTGTGAACTATTTCGAATTGGTGAATGGCTAATTATATTTGTAGCATTACCATGAAATTTTCTGCTACAACAGCCTTGCTTGCGAGAGATTTCAGGATTTCAGTGTTTATTGTAGCTCGCTACAGGTCAATCCTAGTATAACAACTGCCCTACCTACTTAGAGAATGGAGTCTCTAAGTACTTATGAGTTTTGCTAGATTTATGTGTTTGCCTGCAGTTAATGACTATTTTCAAGTCCTAAGCCTATCTTTTCTTCATTTCAGATAATTCGATTAATTTATACGAATTCCGGAGGTGCCATCCTGGCATTAGCATATAATGCAGTTCACAAACTTTGGAAATGGCAGCGTAGTGAGAGGAATGTTACTGGAAAGGTCTTACACTTCTCTGAGGTTCTTTGTGGATTTCCTGACCGTTTGCTTTACATTATTTTGATTTTCTTTTTCGTCGTAGGCAACCACGGCTGTTCCACCACAACTTTGGCAACCTTCTAGTGGAATTTTAATGACCAACGACATTAGTGAGACGAACCTTGAGGAAGCTGTTCCATGCTTTGCACTTTCGAAGAACGACTCTTATGTTCTCTCAGCATCAGGAGGAAAAATCTCCCTATTTAATATGATGACATTTAAGGTTACAGCATCCTGTGATTAAAGTAGATACTGAACATGTTACTTTCTTACATATATTGGGGACAAGTAGATTCTTATGCCAATTTCTTTGCAGACAATGACGACTTTTATGCCGCCCCCACCGGCAGCAACGATTCTTGCCTTCCATCCTCAGGACAATAATGTTATTGCTATTGGAATGGAGGACTCCTCCATACAAATTTACAATGTTCGCGTTGATGAGGTTCTCACAAATGACAATTGATTACTCGTAAATACCTCAAATATGTACTTTCTCTCATTTGATTGTTATGTTTTAGGTAAGAAGCAAGCTCAAAGGTCATCAGAAAAGAGTAACTGGCCTTGCTTTTTCCAATGCTCTACATGTTCTTGTATCGTCAGGAGCTGATGCTCAGGTTTGTCTCTGTGTATCCTGTAATCTCGGTTGTCTTTGCTTGGTTGTATATTTAGAGGGACAAGGGATGTTAGAAAATGATTTCTCTCGACTTGCTTTTTCTTAAGCTGTTTGAAGGTTTTGTGTCTAAATACAAGCATATTACAGGATGCAATATGATGAACTTTTAGTTCATATTATATTGTACGACATTATTTAATAGAATACTGGTATGCAATTTGCATGTGTTTTACACAGATCATAGAATGTAATGGCCATACAGTACATATTAATCTCTTTTCCAGAGAGTATTTTGTTTCCTTGCTGTTGTATTCTGTTGTTTGAAAAGACAACTCTTGCTTTTGAGTTTCAGCTACGTTTTATTTTCTGTATTCCAGATATGTGTTTGGAGTCTAGATGGATGGGAAAAGAAGGCAAGTAAGTTCTTGCAGATCCCCTTCGGGCGTGCATCAAATCATCTTGCACCGACACGAGTCCAATTTCACCAGGATCAGACTCACTTCTTGGTTGTTCACGAGACTCAAATAGCCATATATGAGGCTCCGAAACTGGAGTGCATAAAGCAGGTATGCGTCGGACGTCCTCCTATTAATTCTTTCATTCAGCTGTTTCCTCCAGGCCATATCTTGTGTTTGGACAAGAAACTGGAGAACCACAATGAATAACAGATGACAAACTTTTCATATGGCAGTGGGTTCCCCGGGAATCAAGCCCTCTGATAACAGATGCTACATACTCGTGCGACAGCCAGTCAATTTACACTTGCTTCGAGGATGGGAGCGTGAACGTCTTCACAGCTGTGGGACTGAAACTGAGGTGTCGAATAAACCCCACAGCCTATTTGCCCTCCACCCCAAGGTATGCATATCAACCTTAACAATAACATGCAACTAGTTTACATGTCCTCATCTCCCACTCACAGCGGTCTCTTATAACAGCTCAAGGGTTTATCCATTGGTCATCACCGCTCATCCAACAGAGCCTCATCAGTTCGCATTGGGA
This sequence comes from Sesamum indicum, assembly GCF_000512975.1. Classification (NCBI taxonomy): domain Eukaryota; kingdom Viridiplantae; phylum Streptophyta; class Magnoliopsida; order Lamiales; family Pedaliaceae; genus Sesamum; species Sesamum indicum. Next base: position 14,318,305 of record NC_026147.1, read on the forward strand.
CTCACTGACGGCGGAGTCCACGTGCTAGAGCCTCTGGAAACGGAAGGAAAGTGGGGCACTGTCCCTCCACAAGAAAACGGCGCAGGCCCGAGTATGAGCCCCGTTGTGTCGGCCCCGGACCAGTCCTCAAGATAGCAATATTTTAACACCCTTTATGTTGGGGCAGTAGGCTTGTAAAAATGCATAGCTCAGGGTTGGAGAAAGGGGACAAGTGGAAAATGTTGATAGATATTGGAGGAAGGGAGAGTATATAGTTTTCAGTGGGATTAGATGAAAACTGAGACCCTTGAATTAAATTAACAAGTTCTATTTCCTGCTTGCATTTTGCTATGACTTGCAATTTTACTGACTTTTGATTTACTTTGAAAATTTACCTTATAATTTATTTCATTGCTAGGAGGAAGATTGAATGAAAATTCAACTTATTGTTAGAGTCCCCTTCAAGGCGATTCCCTTGCTCTAACATCATTGTTTACTGTATACGCACTTTTCAGTAATAATACAAGCTCATTTCTAAAATCGCGTGTGCAATTTACTGTTGTGTGATTTGTTCTTACCTATTTTGATTTCTTTCGGTGCGCTTTGTTAGTGTCGAGAGGAGGTGTGTGCGGAGATTGGCGGACGTAGTTAGCGGACTACTAGTCTCACGTTGCGCTTTGCGGAAGGCGCCTCGTGAGAGGCGGTGGTTGTAATTTATTTTTTAATTTGGGAAATGTGTGTTTTTATTTTATAATTTTTTGTGTAAAAATAAAAAATATATTTAGATCAGTCGATGATATTGTGTTTTATTTTGTCGTTGGTCGTCATCAACCACGCCAACCCCTAAATTTGGGCTTCCGACGGTTCAATATATATTTTCTTAGGAATGACTTGGCCAAAAAAAAAATAAAAAATTTACAACTTGAAAAAACTTGTAATGTCAGTAATTGATAATTTTCATTTTGCTCTGTCATTTCAATTTTGGAATATTGAGTCATCAAATTCATCAAAAATTCTAATTTAAGTATTGAGATGAATGTTTTAAAATTATAAAATTAAATTAAAATTTTTTATTTGAATAGGATTTCTCAAATTTCAACACTAAAATTATATTTTTTTTTTCAACTTTATCAGATCAGGTGGAAATTATTGACTTCACAAACTAAATTGATTAATAAAAATGAAAACAATAATTTTAAATATGTTTGAACTTATCATCTGAATCAAAGAAAATGAAAAAAGAATCTGATACAACCTTTGAACAATTACCACGCGGCGACATTCAAGTTCTCATGCAATCTCCGAAATCGACACGTACATGCAAATTCAGACAAACCCCTTTGATGCGATTCTTGCAAGTACAAAAACACCAAACTATGGCCATCTCAATTCCAGCCGCTAAATCCTTACCCCTCATTCCCAAACTCAAACCCAAATTTCCAATCATGCAAGCCACGAAGATGGAAGAAAAAACCACCGAAGTCTGCGGCGGCGCTTCCACCCCTCAGCCGCAAAGACTGAGGGACAAGAAAGTGAAGGACTTGATACCAGACAAGAAAAGATTGGTGGAGGTGCCGTACACTGCTTCGCTTTCCGACACGATGAACGCCCTCCTCGCCAACCGGGTCGTGGCGGTGCCTGTGGCTGCGCCGCCGGGGCACTGGATAGGTGCCGGCGGTTCAATGATATTGGAAGCGGATAAGCAGACTGGGGCGGCGAGAAAGCACTATATAGGGATGGTGACGATGCTGGATGTGCTGGCTCATATTGCGGGGAACGATGCTGATCCAGCGGATGTTGACGGCGGGGATCTGGACAAGAAGATGCAGGTTCCGGTGTCGTCGATTATTGGGCATTGTCTTGAGAGCCTTAGCTTGTGGACACTCAACTCCAATACAAGGTTGGTCATGTTGTTTAATACATTTGCTGTTTGTTCCTTATTCATTGCTAATTTTAATTTGCTTTTAATGTCCACTTTTGAGTGCAAAGAATCCATTTTTTGGCCTTGTAACTTTAGTTCTTTTGTTTTAGTCCAATATTTTTTTAATTTTCGTGATTTTTAAAATTCATTGTCTTGTCGGGCAAATAAAAGGACTGAACTCGCGAAAATTAAAAATGATAAAATACTAAAAACTATCCTAGAATGTTAAAAAGGACGAAAACGCCAAGGAACCGAAAATATATTGGATCCTTATTTGTGCAAATAATCAAAGTCTAGTATATATACCTGTCTTTTTGGTGAATGTTTGGTATCTGCTTCCGAAAACTTCCCATTTTTCAAAATTTTAGTTCATGGTAAAATTTTGGTATATACTAATTTTGCTGATTACTTTGTCTTCTTTGGAGGAGTTCCGTTGTCGGGACATTTTCGATATTGGTCATTGTATATTGGGCTCTAGTGAACACCATCTAACCGAGTTAATACTGTGGATTAACACGTGTAAGCTTATACTGTACCCTGCTGTATGCAGCATACTTGATTGTATGGAAGTGTTTAGCAAAGGAATACATCGAGCATTAGTTCCGGTCGACAGCAACATGGAAAATGTATCTGGAGTGGAGCTTGTGGAATCTGCATCGAGCTATCGTATGGTTACGCAGATGGATCTCCTCAAGTTCTTGAAGGCACACGAGCATGAGCTAAGAGGTATTCTAGTGCGCCCCGTCAGAGAACTTGGGGCGGTGAGTGATATTGTTTTTGGGGTCACAGATAAGACTAAAGTGATCGATGCAATTAGGTGTATGAACAGAGCATCACTTAATGCCGTGCCAATTGTTGAGTCGGCAGAGGACATCGAGGAGGATCATGGCCAGCTTATAAATGTAAGTTCCTTTATGTGGACTCAGAGCTCGTTTCCCTTTTCTTTCAGAATTTGTTTAATACAGGAACACCGGGGATGTTAGGAGATCCAATTCTTGAGAATTTGATGTCTTGAAAAACTATGGTAAGGATTAAACTTGCATGTGATATGTGTTTGTTGAATGTCTTAATTCTTATGGTTGCGCTAAGCTGGAGTATGTCGGTGGGTTGGTATGGTAATTAAGTTGGACGATGTCTCGATAAGTTTTAGTGTAAGAATATCCCGTCCTGACCAGATTTTCTTAGTTGGGGTAGTTAGAACAATTTTACCTAATCTGAGTCTTTTATTGACAACCCCTCCCCCCCACCCAACCCCCCCAAAACAAAAAAAGAAGAAAAAAAGTGTAGTGTCTTGATGTATTATGAACTGGCTGATATAAGTTAATTGTGTCCTATGGGTTTCAGGCAAAAGACAGGAAGGTGGTCGGAACATTTTCCGCCACAGACCTCCGAGGCTGCCCAATACTGCTACTGCAATCCTGCTTGCAACAGGATGTTATGGATTTCATCCGTAAACTATGTGGGATCGCTCTGCATGAAGGGTCTGGCTTAAGAGACTCAACTAAAGAACTCATCACCTGCCGCCCCGAATCCCTCCTCCGTGAGGTGATCGACAAAGTTGTCAAGAATCACGTTCATCGAGTTTGGGTCGTTAATGAATCGGGCTTACTCGTTGGCCTGATTTCCTTGACGGATATAATCAGAGCCGCACGAGTGTGGATGCTCTCAGAGCCTGCTTAATTGGATTCCGTTGAGGGGGTAGAGTTTGGAGTTGATCAGCAGGCAGCTTCGTATGGCGTTCTAGTCTGTATGTTGCTAATGTACATATCCTAGGTTTCCTACAACTGCTATATGTAACGAGGAGGAAAATTCAGACTCACAAATGGTGCCAGTTTTCTCGCCACGATAAGGTTGATGTTCAAAATGGTGTATTTTTCTTGCCACCCTGCTCTTGTGATTTCGGTTAAGCAGCCCTTACACAGGGCAGCTTTAATTTAAATCAAGTTTGGCTGGACCAGAATTAATATATGATTAGTTATAGTTCAAGAAAAGTCATTAACCATGCGACAAATTTATCATAATTGTACTGTGATTTATTTAATTTGAGTTAATTAACATTTTGGGCACCAAGAGGTGATCACTTTAGAGGAAATAAATAGCACATATAGGGTGGTTAGCAATAAGGCTACTTGATAGTACGAGAAATTGATGTGTGATCAATGGGTATTATATTGTATTTATGTTGAGCTCATCAGAAATTTGACATAATTATGAGTATTATTTTATTATTTTAAAATTGTAAATAATTCATTCGTGTTTGATTAAATTATGCAATTATTCAGATATGGGGGGGAGAGGGGGGAGGGGGATGAATCATAGAGAAAAGAAGCTCTTTTGTGTTTTGGTAACTCGAAAAGATTTTTCGGGTAATTAGTTGGGATGCTCTCTAAGTCATACAACGGAAGCCTCCGTCCATCCTGCCTGTTGATCGCTTTATATTTGTTATCGTTTTAATATTATATTTAAAAAGATAATTATATTTACATCATCTATGGCCTACTCATATGAACTATTTTTATTTTTTTTTATGTAATTATAAAAATCATTTTTTGGTAGTTCAAAGTATGAGTAGTTTATGTAATAATGTTAATATTTCTTGGGATGTGTTGATTTTTTGAAAATCAATGATGATTTGTATAGATAATGTTGACGTGTTTTTTTTTAAACGTATATAAAATTTTTCAATAGATTATATGTCATGGGTTGTAGAGGTAATTATCTCTATATTTAACTAATGTTAAGTATTTTACAATATTAAATAATAAAATTAATTATTTGTATAAAATAAAATAAATATTACTTATTAGAGAAAAGTTGCATTTTTAATCCCACAGTATAGAGAGTTGCGTTTTCATAGTCTTAGAAATTGTAGTATTTTTTAAGATAAAAAATCCTAATTTTTTTATCTTACGGGATACAAAAGTGTCATAATTTTCATAGTATTAGATATAAAATGCTACGTTTTTTTATTGGGTTAATTACATTTACACTCTCACCTATTACTTTTTTATATAAACCACTCATGCTTTTTTAAAAATTACAGAAACACACCACCAACAGCCTTTAAAACTAAAAAATGCCCCTATTAACTTTAAAATATTTTTTCAAGGATCAGACATGCCCTTAGAAGTGTTTCTGTAATTATCAGAAGGTAAAAAAGGTGTCAAAGTAATATTAAACCTGAATCACCCCTTCATATGGGTTATTTATGTAAATAGGCAATGTGTGCAAATATAATTATCCTTTTTTTTATTTTAAGGGGCAATCGTGATAAGTTCGTTAAGGGTAAATTTCCCTATTTTTATTTTTTGACATCTAATTTTTTTTTTGTCAATTTACAAAATATGTACTTTATCATATACGACAATTTTTTTGTTGATTTTTCTATCGAAAAATATCACATGCTACGTATGTGAAAAATATCATATCACATAACACTTAAATGACAAGATCAAAATTTGGACAAAAAACTTGGTGAGAAACAGTTATAAATGGCAAGATGCAAAATTTTATAAAGTTGATATGATAAATTGACACACAAAAAATTAGATGCGAAAATAAAAAAAAGATCATAATTTAAATAATAATTGAATTATAAAATTAAAAATATAACACTTTATATGATGTGGGATCAAAATTACAAGTTTCCGTATTTATTATTGTAGAGTGAAAAAAGATTTGTAGTGTAAGTATAGAGGAGAAGGGGAAGGCGCAACTGTATTTAACCCAAATTAGAACCCTTTGTAGGAGGTGAAAAGTAAAGTAACCTACAACTCTGCCTCTCCTTGGCAACTCCTCCATCTTTGATTCTCCAATCCCATATCAACCCCCCACACCCACATCCCAACCCCACCCTACCCCTCAGAAATTTCTAAACTCTCCCACCAATACCATACGCCTACCTCGAGCACTCCGTCAAAGAGGTCCATTCCCCACCCCCCCCTCTCTCTCTATATATATTCGCCCAAGATCAGTACTCCGCATGCTGATGTTCTGCAACTCCAACTGTATCGCCGCCACCGATGAACGGAGCCACTGCCACTCCCCGCCTCCGTTCAGCACGTGACAGGAAATCCAAACCACCACCACCACGACCCACTAACGCCCACCTCCCTAACGGTGCCAATCTCCTTAACGGTGCCGTCCCACGCCCCCGAGATTCTCCAGATATGACCCAGAAAAGATCGTCCTCGACAGCTAACGACATTTGCTGCCGCCTGGGCAACGCTCATTTCCTGAAATGGAGGGCGAGGGATGTATTGGGTGTGCTGCGGTACCACCCCGTACCCTGCGCCTTCGCGGCGTCCGTTTTGTTCTTTATGGCCGTTGAATACACTCTCCGCATGATCCCGCCTATGGCGCCGCCGTTCGATCTAGGCTTCGTCGCCACCACTACCCTCCACCAGTTGCTCGCCGCTAGACCTGCTCTTAACACGATTCTCGCTGGCCTAAACACGGTATGTATGTATGTATATGTATGTATGTGTGTGTGTGTGTGTGTATGTATGTATGCAGATACATGGTTGTACGAATGTGTTTACAGCTGTGTTATGTTTATGTGGTTTGACTTGGATGTGTTCGTTAATGCGCATGCAAAGTAGTTGTGCGCATGAAAAGATAATCCCTTTTCTGTGGTTCAATTTTGAGGTTGACCTACAAGTTAGTCTCTCTCTCTCTCTCTCTCTCTAAAATAATGTTTCAAGATAAGTATTACATTATTACAATTAATTGCTTAAGTTATTTTTCATATTGGATAAATGGTTTGATTAGCATTTCACATGAATCAGGTTTTTTGGAGCCTAAAACGTATTTTCTGCACGATTCATAGTCTGTGAAACGATTTCCTGACAGCCCACAGCATATGTGGGGACAACTGAAATTTCTCTTGTGAATGAGAAATGTCTTATCTTCGTGAAATGTCATTGTCTGATATAGGACATTGTATTCCCTGTTTGGAATTGTAATTTTGAAGTAGTTTATGGATTTGTGGTAGGTATTTGTGGGGATGCAAACGACGTATATCCTATGGACGTGGCTAATTGAGGGGCGGCCAAGATCCACCATTGCAGCACTGTTCATGTTCACAAGTAGGGGAATTCTTGGATATGCCACTCAGCTCCCACTGCCTGAGGTTCTCATTTACTTTCCTCTGTTATATTTTAATTCCCAGTTCTTGAATAATACATATAGAAATTATTCTAGTGTTAAAACAATGCCGGTCTACTGTTCGGTTATTGAAATTGAAGAATTAACATTTAACAATATCTGGTTTAGCATTGATCACGTGTATAATCAAGATCCAACATAAGCAGTCAAATGAACACGTTCAGGAATACTTTAGTTGAATTGTGTGTATCATATATGTATGAACATATGGAATCTTGAAGTCTCTGTTTCAAGTATTCCACATGTGAGTGCGCGTCTCCTTTTGATGAATTTTAGCTTGATCAGTGCAATGACTGAACGGAGGTGTAAAGATCCAACATTAATAAGTGGTTACCACGTTGACGGTTTCATTTTTCAATAGTCTTGTCAGTGACCGCACATGATCTTCGCTTTAGCATATTAAATTTGGCATGATTGACAAAAGTTAATGTTTTACCCAACCTATAGCATAAACTCTTACTAAGATATGCTCAAATCCATGTGACATGGGCCATCTTAAAGTTTCCTTTAAATTGTCTTGGAGAAATCGGAACAGCCTTGGGACAAAGAGATGGTTCCTATTTAATGCCAACATTGAATACTTGGAAGACCCAAAAAAATGCACATATCCATGCTTTGGCAGCATATACTTCATTGTAGTATTTATTACATACAAGATATCTATATGAAAAAAATTGATTTGGAGAAGAAAACCATGCTAAAGAAAGAAACAAACTTGGATGAATAAAGAATCAGTGAAGATAACACTTTTTAGTTTTTGAGTATCCGTTTGTAGTATCAAGCTAAAATGTGCACCATTATAATCATTTCTCTTGACAGGGATTCTTGGGCTCAGGCGCGGATTTTCCGGTCGGAAATGTTTCGTTTTTCCTATTCTATTCAGGCCATGTTGCTGCCTCAGTTATTGCATCATTAGACATGAAACGGATGCAAAGATGGGAACTGGCGTACACTTTCGACGCCTTGAACGTCTTGCAAGTTATCAGGTTGCTGACTACAAGAGGCCACTACACAATTGACTTGGCAGTCGGAGTTGGGGCTGGAATACTGTTCGATTCCCTGGCGGGGAAATATGAAGACGGCAAGAAAACAGCAGGTAATTATGTAAAGGCGCAAAATATGGTGATTTAGTGTTGACTATGTCTTGTGTAAAAGTACATCATCGAAAACCCACAATTATGTGTATCCTAGGAAAAGATCTGATAGCTTGTAGAAGTTGAGGTTTTAGTTTATGTATAAAACCACATAAGACGGGCCCAGATGTAGAACTTGTTAGCTTATTTATTTTCCTCGCCAAATGAATGATAAGGTTCAATGATTTATGTCGCAATCTTATTTTCAACCTTGCCTATGTTGGGCAACATTAATAAAGCTGAAAGAACTACATCCACAGTCCACAGGGACAACTAGGGGCTGGATAATTAGAAGTTGGCCGGTTGTATCAACTGTGGTGTCTGTAACCTACCCATAATCTAGTTCTTGACAACCAATCTCATTCAACGCATTGTTCTCATGTGCACTGGGTGTGAAATCGCAGAACACTGAGAATTCAGCCACATCAATAGTGAAATTTACATGGTGCTGATTTAGTACGACTTTTATAGTGATTTGCATCATTCAATATTTCAGAAAAGCTCTTTCTACCGACCTAAACACTTGGTCCCCCAAGCGGTCTGTTAGACTGCGATGTCATGCTCATTTTTCCTTCCCTCATGATACATGAAATGTATATCTATTTGGAAGGGCAACTATAAACCTACAAACACGTTACACTTCAAGAAACCACTTAAGACAGCGATGAGCAATGAGTTTTATTTCAAAGAGGTAGTTGAACCTGTACTAGAAGAGTGCAGTTTACTCATATGTTTAGTTTACACAAAGTGGGTACTGATACGATGTTTGCACAAATGTCACTAATCGAGATTTAAACCAAAAACAAGAAAGTACAACCTACTACTGCTACTTCCAGCGCTCATTACAAGTCTTTTAATTAAAGATTGATAAACAATAAACGTTTCACCAACTTGTTCCAGACTATGAAGCAGAAGCAATAGACTTGCTGCAATTATAGTTCAATTTTCTTGTCTGTATCTTAGGTGTTGCAAATGCTATTGCACAAGTAATTACACTCCTACGCTGATTTAAGGTATATGAAAACATTGGTGATCAGATTTTTGCATCAAATGGTCCAAGAACATGTGTATTGAATCAGACTAGTGTCTGATGAATAGAAAGTGAAATGATTCCAAAGTATTCTGTACAAGAGCTTTTTAGTATGCATCAAGATTTAGTCTCCCTGTGTAAGACGGAGCAAATTCTATATGCGAGGTGGACTAGGAGACGGTGCTGATGCTAATCCTCTGAATCCGAGTAAGGAGGGCAAGAGCCATCATCTACGGTGGCTAGTGGATTGAACATGGGCGAGGATGGATCTGTACATCCGAGTACAAGATCAAGATTGCAACGGTCACCCTGCATTAGTCGAAACAAGTAAATACTCATAGCAAAAAGCTCCTCCATACCTCTCAAAAGAAGCTAAAGGAACGCAAAAAAGTGTCGTTCTAGAAACTAAGGCCTTTTTTGGTTCCATTTTCACTTCATCTTTTTGCCTTTTCTACTGTTAAAAACTGCGAAAAAATGTTATAAACGTTTTCAGCAGAAAGACCACTTGGTTTCATTTTCAGAAATGGTGGAATGACTGGAATGGGAGAGGAAAACATTAAACATACTCCTTCCAATGTTAAGTTGCCAATCATGGCACATCTTGTGATAACAACGTTTGTGTCTGGAAAGATTGCTTGTTCGCAGGCACCTTCTCTACTCAACTCCTCCGCAAGACCCTGCACCAAAAAACCAATAAATGAATTTTTGGAGGCAGAGAAAAAGTAAATAATACCGCCGTCAAGGTTGATATATTCTGGATTAGGGTGTAAATTTGGAGCGCGATCTTGAGTGGTATGGCTCGAATTTGAGCTCGAGTTCGACAAGCTCTTATAATTCGAGTTTGAGCTTGAGCTTGAATCTTACCTGATGAGCTCGAGCTCGAACTAAATTTAGCTCCAGCTGACTTCGAGCTCCTTCTCGTAATACCTTACTTTAAATTATAATTCTAAACATATCTATAAAACAATTTATTGTTAATCAACTAACCATTTACAAAAACATACAACTCTTACCAATTATTTTATTATCATTATTATTATTATTATTATTATTATTATTATTATTATTATTATTATTATTATTATTATTATTATTATTGTTATTGTTATTGTTATTATATTAAATCATGAGAATCACCAAAGTTTTACATAAATTTATAATAATAAAATAGATCGCATAATGCATACTATGTTATAAATAACCTAAAATATAGTATGATATTTTAATTTATTGTTATAAATATAAACTACTAATTAGTTTAGTAGTAATATAATTAGTAAAATACACAAATTACTGAACAATTTATATAGTTTGAATTTGGTATGACCCAGATTTTTTAAGACATCGTAATTGTTGATTAAATTTTTTGATCTCATTATATATAATAATACAATAATTAAATAATTAAAATTTTTCAACCATCATTATTATTATTTTTAGACTAATTCAGGGGAATCACCAAATTTCGACATAAATTTATAAGTAATAAAATAGATTGCATAATGCATAGTATGTATCTTGATATAAATATAAAACTCAAAAATAAACAAAGAAATCATAAGTGAATTACTTGTCAATTTAAAAAAGTATAACACAATACAAATATATATTAAAATATAACATAAAGTTTATATGTGTCATATTAAATAATTAATTTATAAAAAATATTATAATTTACTAAGTTGTTGATTAAATTTATTTCTGTATAAAGATTAAATAAACAAAAGTACCGTAATTTATTATTATCCAAAATAAAATGTATGTTATTGATTAATAATTATAATATATTTGGTCAATTTTGAGTATAAAATTGACAAAGTAATGAATATTAAATTAAATATATAAAAGTTTTAAAAATAAAAATATATTTAAAAAAATAAAAAGAATGGAAAAAGCTCGCGAGCCGACTCGAAAGCCGATGAACAGAGAGAATTGAGCTCGAACTTAAAATCGTCTGCCACCCCTATTCAGGATCATAAACTTGTTTTACAATTCAACAACTTAAAAATCAACACATGGAAGAGTCTAGTACCTCAGTGAAAAATTCAATTGGTCTATTCCTCCAAGCCTTTGGCACTTGAAACTGCAGTCTGTAGGGACCATCCCACTCGGTTCCGTTGGTAAATGAAAATATCAAACTCAATGCTGCAAACCAGAGAAAGTGAGAAGGATTGTAATACATATACATGCCAAGAGAATTAAGGTTAAGAGGATACCGTGCTTTGGGATGCATATTTGGATGGTGTAGATAGGAGGATCGGCTTTTCCTCTAACTTTCTGGAGCATCGCTCTTGGCTCACCACCGCACATGATGGGCTGGTTGAAACCTCCTGCACAAATGCTCAAACAATGAAGTTTCACCAAACATAACAGCATAAGCCCAAAGATTCAGATAGACTGTGAGGAGATACCGTTAAAGGCAATTCCAAATTCTTCATTTGGTGCGAGTTTGGTTGCAGCTGGATTGTAGAATAGCTTTAATCTCTCTCCCTGTCAAATATTGTGTTATGCGATGAGATGTGAAGTTTCTCACAGATGAAAAGAATCCAGGAATGAACTTTGAGCAGAATTTTTACGTACAGCGGTAGGAGGGAGGCCGTTCATGGTTTTCCAATAGAGGGGTGCTCTTCCAAGGTCGAATTCAGCCCATGTAGGAAGCACATATCTGAATAGCAGTATTCAAGTTGGATAAAAGCAAATGAACATCACAAGCCAATACATGCATGCAGGCAGGAAGAACTTTTCCCAACAGCAAAATGTAGGACAAGTAACAACTTACTCTTTAATTTCCTCGACAGGAGCTGCTGCAACCGAAGCAGCAGCAATGACTTTTCTGTTGATCTTAGTTAATCTTTTCTTAATTGGATAACATTGGGTCCTCAAGGGTGCACCCAGAGAAGTAGCAGCTGCATTTCAATATTCAAGAATGATATGAAACTAAATATGATCACAAGTCCAATTATCTGCTTTTAACAATCACTGCAATGGATGTGAAAGCTTAGATCCGATTAACTAAGCTGAATCCTACCAATATCTCAATTAGAAAAGATTATCATTTTCCTAAGGAGGAAGAAACATATTTTAGGCCCAACGGTCCAAGCAACATCCGCATGCTAGTCAATAACAAAGGCATCCTCACTTCACTCATGACTAAATACTCTGTTTCTTGATTGATAAAACACAATCAGATACTCTCTTACAAGGGAAAAACATTTCTCCCCTTTCAGTTCTTTAAGTAAAGAAATCACCTCTTCAGAGAGTTCTTAATCAAAAGCAATCAGATAAGCAGAATTCTAGTCCAACCACAAGTTTTCCTTCACAGGGCAAAAATGAATAAGAAAAGCATCAATATTCAATACTATAATTAATGAAAGAGAAAGAAGTATACCTGGAATTCTACCAGAGGCAGCTGGAATTTGCTTTGAAGAATTGAGAAGTGAAGTACTTGTAGCTGCTGTTGCAGCCATTCTTGGAGGCAGTAGTAGTAGCTAGAGATGGTTCAAAGAGGGAAGCTCAGATAAAGGATAGCATGCTCTTGAATGAGATATAAAAGCAACCACACAACACAAACTTTGAATGCCAGAAATATCTCTCATCAGCAGAACATGACAAAAGGTGTGAAGTGAATACATTTGGATTGAACCCACAAAAATCTTGGCACCTGAAATCTCCAATTTAACCCTACAAAACCTCAAACCGACTTATCAACTTCTCTGCCACGTTGGTTGTCCTGTTCCATATTAAGGTTTGATAACGTCAAATCTAGACCATGAATTCTCAAGAAACTCAAAAATTTCAGAGTCCCTCAATTTTATATAAGCCTAATAACAACCCACAAAAACAGAAAACCAAGCCAAGAATATGGCTCTCTTGGTGCCATCACCGTCCAGGGCCAAACCCTTCCAATTTTCACCCCTTCACACCCCCAACCTCAAACCCAATTCCTCTAAAACCACACAAAAGCATAAACAATCACTGCATTATGCAACAGAAGCAAGATTTGCACACAATTGCCTCAAAAATGGTTTCTTTTCCAAAGGAAAATATGAAAGTAGCAGAAGGGTGATGGCAATTGTCAGAGCAGCATCTGTCCCACTGTCAGGAGATGAAAAAGATTCAAGCTTTGGTAGAATTCTGCTGTCTGATGTGGTGGTGCAGAGGAGGAGGAATGTGTACTGGGGCAGAAAGTGGAATTCTTTGGATGTGGCCACGGTTGGGGTGGTTGTTGCTATGCATTTACTATGTGTTCTTGCTCCTTTCACATTCAACTGGGGTGCCTTTTGGGTTGCTGTTGGATTGTATGTGATCACTGGGCTTCTGGGAATCACTCTTTCTTTCCATAGAAATCTTTCTCATAGAAGTTTCAAGCTTCCCAAATGGCTTGAGTACCTTTTTGCATATTGTGGTGTTCAAGCCCTTCAGGTTGGTGTGTTCATCTCTTTACTTCGAGAAAAAGTCTTGTCCCATTTCCCCCTGTTTCTTGATTTTTATGACATTTCATTTGTAGGGTAATCCAATTGATTGGGTGAGCACACATAGGCACCACCATCAGTTTTGTGACTCTGAAAAAGACCCTCACAGCCCCCTTGAAGGATTTTGGTTTAGTCACATGAGTTGGCTGTTTGACACAAAAGCCATTCTTGAAAGGGTACAAATCCTTCATTCTTTCATATACAAATGGATAATAGTATCATCTTCTTGAGTTCATTTGGACTACCACAAAATATTCTTTTGCAGTGTGGGGAGCCCAACAATGTTGGAGACTTAGAGAAGCAGCCCTTTTACAAGTTTCTTCAAACCACTTACATAATTCATCCATTGGCTCTTGGAGCTCTACTGTATGCAGTGGGAGGGGTTCCCTACATTGTGTGGGGAATGGTAAGTCACATTGATATTGACTATCTCTGGTCCTCATATGAAGCAAATTGCAACATTTATGGGCCATATTGATGTTGGACCACTAGCTGAACAGTTGGTAGTAGCCTGATATGAATGAGACTTTCATTGTCCATATCCAAATTGGGCCCTATGGGATTCTGCGGATTGCAACATTTGCATCAATTTTTTGAAAAAAGAACGTTCTTTTCCACCTTTTACCCGATCAAGTAAAATTTGCTTATAATGTCCAAGTTTTGAGGCTAAGTTGTTGCACGTTTCTTCTGATGCAGGGCGTGAGAATCGTGTGGGTGTACCACATCACTTGGCTGGTGAACTCCGCTTGCCATGTTTGGGGAAACCAGGCGTGGAACACTGGTGATCTATCTCGAAATAATTGGTATGTTCTCGTTTCTTTGATCAAATACATGGTCATATAACTCATAGCACAAGAATTACCGTAAGTCGGTTCAATGTATGCTGCTCGAGCATACTATATAACGAGAGCTAGAATTGCCCCTAAAGCGTTCTTGATTGAGAAAAACTTATGATCTTTCATTCTATCATCTTGAAAAGTGAATTCCTATCCAAAAACACTCATGGTGGCCTTGATCAGGTGGGTGGCAATGCTTGCATTTGGAGAGGGCTGGCATAATAACCACCACGCGTTTGAGTATTCAGCTAGGCACGGACTTGAATGGTGGCAAATAGATATGACTTGGTATGTCGTTAGGCTTCTTCAAGCTATTGGATTGGCCACGGATGTCAAGCTACCGACCACGGCCCAAAAGCAACGTATGGCTTTTAGCAGTTAAGGTTTAGGCTGCAGCCACTTGGTTGTTGAGGGGACCTGTCAAAAAGAAAGCGGAACGCAGAATGTCATGTATAGATGAGGGGACTAGTACTTCTCTACGTATATTTAGAGTAGAAGTTGAGAGTTTTCTCCGCTTTTCTTGATGAAGAAATGAACAACTTTGTGATGAGTAGAGGTTGCTGGAGTCAAGAGATGATAGATTGTGATGTTATGATATGAGGTCAAGGAGTAGGATTGATCATCAAAGGCACCGGATCTTTTGTTATACGTTCGTGTCACACTGATGTCGGTCTCACGTGTATTGTATACAGATTCACTTTTTAAATCATAATCTAACTCAATTATTTTTAATTTGAAAAGGAGCATGTATCAATATTGGTACGACGATAATCGATCACATGAATATGTGATAAAAGATCTATATTACTGTGAAAACTCTTTTTTCTTATTGAGGCATTTTTTATTTGTTGGGAATTTATCCCTAGCAGTGAGCCTAAAAATTACAAGTTTAATTCAATTATTACAAGAATCGTGATGGGTTAAAAATCCTTAATATTACAAACCCAAAATTATAGAAAAGTTAAGAAATCTCTATAGATATAGAATAACAGAATATATGCAAAATATTTACAAATCTATAAATACAATAAAATAAAGAACATAGAACAAGAATAGATTGGCTCACAGAGCCGGATCAGGGAAGGAGGAGCCCACAGCCACAAAGGCCGCAACCACACACCGGTTGCTACACACGCAAATCCAAAAAGAAACTCGTCCAGAAAGGACCACTTAGACTCCAATCCAAACCACACATGTTTCTTATTAAGAATCAAACAAAAAATTCCACTTAGGAATTTGTTTACGAAAAACTAATTAATCAGAGAAGAAAGAGGGATTTTTCTTTTCCTTTTGTTCGGTTATTTTTTGCTTCAAAAAACCCTTGGAGGGTTAAATAGATATAGGATATTATCATCGGAGAAGGAACATTGTGTTATTGGGAGAGGAAGACGACGATTAAGGAAAATGAGGAGGGAGAAAAATATGGAGAGAAGAAAACGAGGGAAGAGACTAAGTGAAGTAAGGTTAGGGTTCTACAGGTTAAGTGAAAATTGGGTCAGGGATTGGGGTGGGTCGGATTAGTGGGTCGAGCCATCCGGGTGTGTGTGGGTTGGGGTGTGGGCTGGGTCTACCGAAATAAGGGTCATGGGCTAAAATTTCCAACATTATTGTTTGGTACGAGTGTAAAGAACTATAAGTTTACATTTGGATTGATGGATCTGAAATTATGAACAAATTCTTTGTATTTATTTGGGTAATTATAAATTTAAAGGATTTTAAATTCTTCAAATCTAATTTCCAACTAGATTTGTCGAATATTGATAAATTTTAAATTCTTTTTTCAAATTTCTTCATTAAATTTAAATTTATCAATCTAAATATAATATAAAATATTTATCTCAGTTTTTCTATAAGTAAAGTAATTGTCCGGAAGATCTGAAGTTGAATATAATTTGAATATTAGGGACTATAAGATCATAAATTAAACAGCAAAATATTAAAATGATATGAAATTCGAATTTAAAGGACTACTAGTTAATACCCCGTGCCAAAGCAATGAAAGATTAATAAATAAAAAATCATAAATAATTCAAACTTTAAAATATAAAAATATATAAGTGATAAATTCAAATTTTTGGTATTATAATAATCAACAACAAAAAGAGTATATACATTTAAATTCAAATCATGTTACTAATATATTTCAAAAAAATCAAATAAATTTTTGGATAAAGATAAAAAGTCATATTTGGAAGATCTCACTGTTTCTATTTTATTACAGGAGCTATCGTGCGACCTAATATTTACGCACATATAATAAGTAAATATAACAAATATTTTAAAAATAAAAATCAATATACAACTAAAATCAAGTGATTAACATAGGGAAAATGAAAGATAAATATGGCAGCATATTGGAGGTTAAGAATGAAGTGGACCATTTGAAATAAATAAATAATTATATTGGTATAAATATTGAAGGATATAATTGGTATTTCAAAAGTTGGGTTGTGGCTTCACAAATCGTCACTTGTGAGTGAAAAATGACTTCCTTTTTCGTATATTAGTATAGATACAGATTAATAATATTTAAGGTAAATTGCAACGAGCTCCTCTAAAATTTGTCATAATTACAAATATTTTTTTATTATTTAAAAAATTACAAATACCCCAAAAACTTAACAGCTGCCTACAAATACCCTCTCGTAAATAACCTATTGTAGGGAGGTACTTATTAGACAGTCACTAATTCCAATAAATATTTGTATTTCTCAAATAATAAAAAAATATTTATAATTATGATAAATTTTTAAAAAATCTGTCTTAACCCTAATGTTTACTCATAAATTATGGTTGTACATATTCATTGTGATGGTCCTTCTCTATTGACACCATAATTAACTCTATGAACATTACTTACATCGGTAATAAAGATTATGGAGTTGAATTATGGGCTTAATTATCTTTATAATAATAGGTGTAGACAATTAATTAGGAGCTGTTTGGACGGCTCCTAATTTTCAACGATGGTTGTGTTTCACGTGCTTTCTCCCATTCTTTTTAATTTTCGACCACTGTTCTGTGTTTGTTTTTATTTTTTTAGCAATTTTTAATTAATTTTCATATTTTTTGTTGATTTATTTAGATCTCATAATTTATCAGATTATTACTAATATATTAAGATATTTTGGTCGGTTTTTTGAGATATTTTGTTTGATCTTCGACAAATATCCACTGACCACCTAATTAGGGGAAAAAAAAAGAAAAAAAAGAAAACGGTGGAATAATTACGTATATACTAGTAGTCTTGACACGTCGTTTTTGTGTGCATATAATAAATAATTTTTTTATACTTTAAAATATATAACCAACACATTATATTAAAGAAATAAAAATAAAAATCAACTGAAGAGTAGTATCTGCACAATAAAAAAATTAGTATAATAATATTACAAATTATTGTTTATAAATAAAAAGTATTTTTTATTTTTATATTAGTATAGACGAGAGTGTGAGTGTGTGTAACATATTAGCATTTTCCTCGTGTTAGTGCACCACTAGAAGTGTGAACTACCGTACCTTATTTTCAAAGGTTTTACCAAATTATAAGACTTAGACAACATATGAATGTCATTTTGGTCACACAATTCTAATATTTTTAGTGTTCACACCCACAATTAATTAGTGACCAACTCAAATCTAACATAAATATAATGTGTAACGTGTAATATGATGTGCGTGTCTGTGTCTATACTACTTGCAAATATAAATAAAATATGGCTTAAATATATTTTTGTTCTACAATTTTATTATTTTGACATTTTTTATGATTTAGAACTGCAAAAGAATTCAATAACTTTTTTTATATTTGGCAATTTGGTCCTTTCATTGTGGGATTTTGAAAAAGTTGTCGGAATTATCGTGTGCCTCATATTATCTATTTAAATTGGGGCTTTTATTTTGATTGGTCCATTTTTATCAATATAGATGAAACATTAACAAAATAATAAAAAAGCAAAAAGTTAATGTGACACATGATTTATTATGATAATTTTTGCAAAATTCAACACCGAAAGAACCAAAATTGCAAAATGTTAGAAAGTTACAAGACAGTTTTGTAACCCCTAAAAAGATAAAGGATAAAAATATCAAAATCGCGAGAAGTACATAATTTATTTCAAAAATATTTGCAAAATTTGGCACTAAAATGATCAAAATCACAAAATGTCAAAAGGTTGCAAAATTATTTTACAGTTTTAGAAAGATAAAAAATTAAAATATCAAAACTCTAGAACCAAAAATATATTTAAACCATAAAATACGAAGTACGTTAATATATATAAGATGTAAATTTAGATCTCAACAGGTTAGTTAAATTTTTTTAAATTAATTATAAATTTATTATCAATAATGTATATAAATTAAATAATCTCATTCTCTCTACATACATAAAAATTTATTTTAAAATAAAATTTAATGTTTTATAAACTCTAAAAATATCTTATACAGAGGGCCTCTAAATTTAAACCCTTCGATGAAAGTCGAAAGCAGCTATTATTCATCAGGTACCTATGTGTAATTATATTTACAAACAAAAATTGTCCACATACACTACAAGAACATAATAATAAAATAATTATTTTATACACAATAAATCTCCATGATTTAAAAATTATAATAAATCAACAGTATCTATCATAGCCAGACAAAATTAATACAAAATTTTAAATTTAAATCATAATTAATCAAAACTCACTATGACAAAAACAACTGTACGGTCATAATTAATTAGTATCTGTCATAATTTTTATTTTTAACTATAATAATTTACAATATTCCTTTAATTATAAGTCTCCTTACAAAAACCCACCTTCACAAAAATATGGGCCATAAAATGTCCAAACTGGCAAGGGGCACCCATCTTACTGGTC
Organism: Sesamum indicum; assembly: GCF_000512975.1. Taxonomy (NCBI): domain Eukaryota; kingdom Viridiplantae; phylum Streptophyta; class Magnoliopsida; order Lamiales; family Pedaliaceae; genus Sesamum; species Sesamum indicum. The sequence continues at coordinate 14,337,713 of NC_026147.1, forward strand.
TTTAGGCTTTCCACATATTGAAAACCTTTGGGCCCAAATCAATTTTTAGTACAAACGCATTTCTTGCAACATTAAATATCAAATACTGATAATGAGTGGATGTCGGTAAGATCGAGGCCTCACAATCAAAATATTGTAAGTTAGATGCTCATGAATATGAATTTATGTATAGTTTATTTTTATAGTAATTTCTTTTTTTTAAATATATTTATTGATTGAAAAATATCAGTATATTAAATTAGTTTTTAAGTTTAAATGACTGAACGATGTAGTAATGAATCGAATCTTATTAAAAAAAAATATGGACACAAAGGATTTATTGTATAAGTAAACTTAGAGCTGAAAATCCTAACAAATTCATTCAGATTAATCATAAATTGTCACTACTAATATATTATAACTTTATTATCTTATTTATCCAAATATTTTAAAAAGTTAATCATAATGTTTGGCCAAGTCTGTTTTAAATTTCTTATAAGATGTTCTCAGGAATTATAATTAAGATTTTTATAGAATTCCTAAAATAAATTGCTCGACTCAAAACATAATCATATATATTTAATTATGAGAATATTTTCACTGTCCAAAAAAAGATTTTTTTTTTATATATAATAAGTCTAAGATTTTGGTTTTTAGTAGGGTGAATAAAATGTACATTCACCATGGATTTACAAATAGCCAAAATAATTTGCAATAATTTTCAGTAAAAACAACACAACTACTATTCAGTAGACACACCATCCCAAGCATAAGGCGAGATTCGAATCCATGACCTCTAAGATCGTGGGGCCTTAGTTTCGTTAATTAAACTAGGCCTCATTAGCTATGAAATCACAATTTAAACACTATATGGGTTTATATATATAGAAGCAGTAGTTACCGAATTAGATCAATATTTCAATAAATCGAGCAAATAAGTAATCCATTAGTATGAAAAAAAATAATAATAAACTCACATGAAGTGAGAGAAATAACCACACATCTGGTACATGGGACTAGAATACATGACCTCAAACTTTTTATGAGACTTCGGCCTTAACATTATATGAGTTAAAACATTACAAAACCTTAATTAAATTTTAGAAATTTGTTAACTATTTATGATGCAATAGACCTTAATTAAATTTTAGAAATTTGTTAACTATTTATGATGCAATAGTGATGCAATAATTAATTTCCATTTTCTTTAAAACCCCAATATAACAAGAAAATTAATAAAAAAAAATAATTATTAAGAGTATGTACGTAGGTCTCGAGCAACGGGTCCACCCCACTACTAATAAGAAGTAATTAAACATATTAATTATTAGATAATTGATTAGTTAATTAGGAGTAGTGATTTACAAGGAAAAGTTCATGAAAACCCTAACCCTAATTACCCCCAACATTTGGAATTTCGAAGCCAAAAAGCGAAACTCCATTGTCTCTTACTACTAAAATAAAATGGATTAAGAGCAAGAAATTAATTAAGGGGAGTGATGATTGCGATTATGAATTCTATGTATGTTAATTGTAATTAGTATTAAATAATTACACCCCATTCCCATCATTGCGTTTTATGTACTCTTGAAAAATGTTCCTTAAAACCCATTACAAGTACATAATAATTATAATTATCTAATTGAAATTATAATTATTAATTATTATAGTTGTAATTCGATATACAGTTCATCTCCCGATATCTTTTCTCTCTTTGCTTACGTCGAGTCCAAGCGTGCACATCATTCCCATCCATTTGAATTTAAATTAAAGTTAAAAATTAATTAATATATGTTTTAAGGCTAAATATCATCAATTATATATATAAAAAAAAAGGCCCAATATTAGTCAAAATTATTAAATTTATTGATATTAATAAAAAAAAATGAATGAAACTTTATATTTACCCCGATTAACTTAATTATTACCGACTTATTGCAAGTCAAACAAATTTTTTTCATGATCAAACTAACCTTATACATTTTCACACGTTAATGCATGTAAAAATGTATTCTTCACCTTTATAAAGGTAGTTTAGTTGGAAAAGATTTGTTTGATCTGCAATAAGGCAACCGAGATAAATATCGATTTTTATTCAATATTTTTATTAATATCGATAAATTCTGACTAATCGATAGACTTATTTACCAGAAGGAAGAAAGCAAATTTCAAAAGTACTAAATATAATGTTTTAAGTGGCACGTAATTTTATGATAATTAAGGGTGGTAGAGTAGAATGTAGATGGGGTTACGTGAGCATGGGATTGGCAAATGAGGAAGTGGAGGGTTTCTTTAATTAATTATGAGGTGATACTGCAATCCTAATCTATGTATTAAACAAAAGTTGTTTACATAATTTAGTATTTGTGGCATGACTTCACCACATAAAGACCCATGCCTCCGCTTTTTCAATATTAATAATAATAATATATCCAATTTTGAAGGGCTCAATCCCTCATCAAACTAATTATATATATACTATGTTTAGGAGATTATATATTTGAGTCCCATTAAAATATATATAAATATTGATTTATTTTCATAATAATTATATATTTAATATTTATAATTATCATTATTAATCATTAATGACGAAAACTTATTAAATTGTAATTAAAAAAAACCCTCATCAAACTTAAATGCAAGCCAAGAAGCGGATGTCTGAATTAAGAGGGTGGTATTTGGATGAGATTACAAGTTATTTTAATTATTTTATAGAATATTTTAGAGTATTTAATAGCTTTTTTAAAAATTAAATTTATAAAATTCAATAATAGCATGCTGGAAGTATACAAACCCATTTTTTAAAAAAAAAAAAATCAAGGAATTTTTAATTTATTTTTAAAATTTTTAATAAGCTCCTTTGATTTTATTTATACTAACATCGCATGAACTTTATAATCTTATCTACATATATTTAAACACTACAAAAAGATTATTTTTTCAATTAAATCTAATATACTGTAAATCTTTTTAATTGTGAGATCGATGTATGCTAATTAATTTATAATTGTTTTAGAAATATTTAGCGAGACAACCTCGAAGATTAAAAATATTGTGGGTGAATTTTGTTAGGAGACAGGAGTGCCAATGAAAAATTTTCAAATAATTAAATTACAACTTAATTTTAATTGTATACTCTTGTATTGATTAAAACTATATATATTGCCTATTTCGGATTAATTTTATTTCTTTTTGTCGGATTATCCATAGACATAATAATTTAAATTATCCTTATCTTGAACAGTCAGTATTGAAATAAATAATAATAATAATAATAATTAAGAATATAATCCATTCCCAGTGCCCATGCGAAGTTAGGCCCCCTCAAAAGTCTCATTATTATGCTATTTTTACTCCTCCACGCTTTAAGCTTTTAACCCTACTCCAATTGTGTTTGTAGCTTAGAATTTTCGGTCAATACGTTTGGTGAGGTTAAATGTAGGAATTAACATTTATATTTGATTCCTATATAGTTAGTTTTAATTATTAACCACAGTAATTCAACTATAGAGATTTTGATTGGTATGTATGCACATTTCATCTTATCTAATCTGACATATGTAATTTGTTTCTTAGTTTGATTTAATGGATTTTAATTTGTATCTTTAAAATTTCTTATTGAAATTAGGTTTGGTTAGATCGAACAAATTATATAGCATGTTCTAGGTCATGTACTATAAGAAATGAATTATTCTTTATGATCTAGGGTCGGGCTACCTCAAGGTTTTAAAAATTTACACAAATGCCCCCAACTCTTATGTTAAAAATCGTATAATCGGTCGAGATCCGCACTTTTTCTACATTCCCGGCACAACTTAAACTTGGGTATGTCCAGTCTCGTGATGATCATCCGATTGTCTCTGAATTAATAGTCTACATGAAATTACATAGATTGGATTATATATAAATATTAGTCCTCCATGCCCAATGTAGAAGCTTTGATGTTTCATACTTTTGTACAACCTTGAGCTCTTTTCTTCTACAATCTTGCTGATTAAAGCATCGAAAGATTATAACCAGACAACTTTTTTAATGTTATTCTCATGATTTCTTGTCTTGTAGTACATATTACAAGGTTCTTACTTTACCTAATATTGTGTTTGGATTGATGTATGTGGAGCTACAAATTTCAAGCTCATTCTAGTAATCCAGTATACTTGTTTGGATAATTCCATATTTCAAATGATTTGAAAATCCTTCATTTCTCATTTTAAGCTATTTTTAATAATATTTCGATGAATTTTAAATTCATTTAATATTGAGTAATTTGAAATCATTTTTTCAAATTTTTTGTTCAAATCTAAATCCATCCACCCAAATGAAGCCCAAGCATATTTAGAGCTTTTCAAATCCCGTTCAGACTCTCAGCAAATATTCCTAATTTGAACAAACATCACCAACAATATAAATTATTATGGTAAAAAATTATGATAAATTGACACTATTTACTATAATTAAATAAAATCAACGCCAAAACTTAATTGTTAACCATAGTAATATTTGTTTACAATTAGTATTTTGGTCTCACTTGTATAAACGATTACTAGTGGTTACTGACTGCAACCCTCATTCATTTGTATTTTTATATTTTTAATTATACTAATTAATCGTAATGAAAAAATAAGATTAATTATATTTTGCAATTCGAACTATGACTGTTTTTACGCTTTGGCATCTAAATTTTTTTTTGTATCTACTTACTATCTCAACTTTACAAAATTTTACACTTTGTCATTTTATAATTATTTTTCAACCAAGTTTTTTATCGAAAAAAGGTCACATGCAATGCACGTGTGATGTTTAAGCGTTATGTAATGTGATATTTTTTTATATATGCACAATATATAATTTTTTTTTGCAGAAAAATCTACAAAAAGATGATAATATAATGCAAATTTCGCAAAATTGAGATGGTAAGTTGTCAAAAAAAAGTTTTGATTGCGAAGTATAAAAATGGGCATAGTTCGAATAGCAAAATTTTAATTTACCCTAAAAAAATATTATATTTCCTTTTTTGTGATTTTGTTGAACTAAACATCAATTACATAATTAATGAGTTAAATACAATTTACGTCCTTGTGTTATTCGAGATGTTTAAAATTAAAGTTATTGTGAAAAATAAAATACCATTTTGCCCCCTATAATTTTAAAATAGAGTACACTGGTGCATTTGTACGTGAGTCATATGGTGCAATAACAAAAATGTTCCTTCTAAAATCAATGGTCTATATTTAATTTGATCTAAATATGTGGCTCAAATTTAATTATTTTTTGTACAAATACATTTTACAAATAAGCTACTAGAATTTAATGTGATTAATGGTCCAAGTTTAGATAGATATTTTTATATATTACTATATAATATTAAAAATAAATATTAGAATCAAATAAAAAATATATTCTTTAATATATAAATATGTATATTTATATATTTATATCGATGTATATAGAGAGAAAATGGGTTAGTCATTTCCGGTGGCCGCCCGCTGCTATTGGAACCTTCCCCCAGCTCTCGCCCGCCCCCAAAACCCATCTCTTCGTCATGATATTGGGGTGGACATAATTGGTCCTTCTACAGTATATATACTTCAGGATTATTACGTGCCCCAACCGCCTCAAGATTATTACATGTCTCAACCGCCTCAAGATGATTGATTTCAATTGGTTCCATATATGCCAAACCAGACACAAGATTATTTTTCACAAGTACATCTTGACCTTGATTTTTATATTAATCAACCATATGTAGCAGGATACAATATTTCACAAATTTCATTTACATCGTTTAGTGCATACTCCAATGCAACAACATCAAGTCGGTTCGGTGATGATGATAATGAGGCGCAAAATGAGCCAATGTAAAATATGGGCGAGAAAATAAGAAGACCTCGACGTCAATGCTACAGACGCAATTGTGGAACGGGTGGATATTTTTTCCATTTGAAATTGTATACTTCATTGTATTTTATACAATTATACAGAAAAATATACACTATTATATTTGTATATTTAATTGTAATTTTTTAAATTTATATAATTTTTTAAACTTTAATATGTTGTTAAAAATTAATTTATAAAAAATTTAATTAACCAAAATTAAAAAAAATGGTCAAATCACGATTTGGTGTAGTCATGATTTCAAAACACGACTTGACAAATTTTTTAAAAAAAAATTCTGTAACTGCGATTCGTAATAATAATATTAATATATTAAAATAAATAATATTAATATAATTTATTTATTTTATATTAATAAAAAAAATAATTAACCCAAGTGAAGCAGGTATTGCCCAAACAGAGGTGGGCAGGCGGGCGGCCAATCACACAGCTCCAAACTTCAAGGCAGAATAAAAAAGCATAATTTTGTTGTGGTTTAAAAGGAAGAGAGAAAAAGGTGAGAAGAGTGGAAAAAGTTGCAGAAGTAAGTGTGTGTTTGGGTTTTGGCAGTAGGAATGAATGGTTGGAGGTTGACAGGCGCAGTTGTCGGATGGGAGTGAGGGCTTTTGACGCCGCCTGCCACCACACCTGCACGCCAACCCAACCCTCTCTCTCTCTCTATATATAAAATGTTCGTTATATAATAAATATTTTTTTATATTTTAAAATATATTATAAATAAAAGTAAAATATATAAATTAGTACATTATATTAATAAAAAAATAATTTATTAATTATTTTATTATAAAGAATATTTTTGAAATTATAAAAATTAGTTCGACAATATCAATTAATCGCTATTTATGAGTGTAATTATGCCAAACGTCAAATGAGATCATTGTAATTTTTCTATATATATATATATATTCGATGCTCTGTGTACTGAAGGTACAAATGAATGTTAAATATTCTTAAATTTAAAAAATAGAGTATGTGATACTTTTTCAATCCCTATATTATGTTTTAAAAGAGATGCAAGAACTGTCTATATCTCGATTTTAAACAATGACTCAAACATTAATATTGTACTCTACGGTATAGAAATGTGGATTTTGAAGACGAAGATTTCAAATTCATTCAATTTATTTGGATTACTATATACAATAAACTATCTGAAATTTAAAAACTTTTACGTGGAACCACATTATGATGAAATTCATTTAATATGAACCTAAACTTATATTTTGAACTTCCATAGAATGTATGAACACGATAATTTAATTCAAAGTCATATATTAAATTCTCATAAAAAGCATAAATTGAATTACATATTAGAGGTGACTAATGGAAATTTTTCAATAAAACTTTGTTACCTAAGTCTAAAAAGTATTATTTTATCATAATAATTAAATTTAAAATTTCCTGGCAAGCATAAAAATTGAAGGGTGGTGATTATTTAATTACAGCTTTAAGGGGTGGTAATAAAAATTGTAAAAGGTAAATGGTCTGGTAGATGCCCCGCATTCACCTCGATTTTCACCATCTAACTTTTCACACTCCATGGAGGCGTGATTTTACTCCTGGTGGGACTTTTTGGGTGGGTGAAAAAATTATTGGTCCACTCACTTGTCTTTTTTTTTTCTTTTTCTTTTTAATCTTTTTTAATAACTTAAATTACTAAAAAAAAATATATAGTTGTTTGTTATAATTAATTACTACGGTAAAATATTGTGATGAATACTAATTAATCATGATTGTAAATATGTGTTAGACTGTTATGAAGCTAAAATATTAGTTGTAGTGAAAAATAATGACAAATTTTTTGGTTATAGTTAAAATCATGACAAATATTTATTAATCTCAACTGAACTTAAGTTTTTGCATTTGTTTTTATTTTTTATTTTTTATTTTATCTTGATAGATAATATTAATTTTGTAATTATTTTTAAATCATAATCATTTATAATGTAGGAAATAATTTATATATTTAGTTTATAATAATGAGTGGGAACATGGACAGATCCAAAATTTTTAAGTGACCTCTCACATGTAAGTGCTTTTTTTCTTGATTTCAAAATTATCTATATTTATCATGTGATTGGTTATATCCGACTAGGATTTGATCTGATTTTTTTTTTAAAGCATTTTTGTCGGGCGTGCATGAGTTCGAAAGCTTGATTGTGATCTGAGTTGAGATTATAGGTAGAGATGGGGTTTGATGTCCACATCAAGTGATCGATGAGAGGTCGGGTCTACTTCTGGTCCTCAAATTAGAAGACGGGTTGGCTTGCAACCCAACTCGTTAAGCTTGTGAAAGTGACCCTCAACTAAAATCCGTCGGTGCCTAAGTTAGAGTTGCCTTAGGGGTAATATATGGGGTTGCTGAGCTATATCTCAATATAATTATTGAATGCTTGTGTAATGACGTCAATTAGTATTTATATAGGGCCAATGTCAGAAATTGTATAGATCCACATGTCCAATCAAAAATCCTCGAACGACATGAACATCAACAGTTACAATTTCGATTTGTAGGATTAGTCTCCAATCTAACTCGATTTGTAAATAGACAAATTCTTCTCTTGTTTTGTTATTTAGAAATCCGTGAGGGGGCAAAATAATCAAATGGAGGGTTTTAACCTGTTTAAGTTTAATCTTCAATTAGAATACTTTGAACCATCTCATTTCACTACACGAAATATAATATTTAATGACTATTAATCGTAGTTCCAACAAGCAAAGCCAAAATATTAACCACACCTGAAAGTCATAGTGAATATTTTGGCTATATATAATCCATTATAAATATTTCCATCATAATTAAAATTATTGCAAAATATTGATCAATCATGGACCAAATTTAAACTTTCATGTGTTTCAGTTGACAATTGTTGATAGTATTAATATACTATAATTTTAAAATTTAATTATTATTATTTTCTCCAATAGTCCCACTAAAACTCGTCCAAACATGCCCACTTTAATTACTAGAGCTTAAAAAATGACACTCAAATTACGTATCACATCATACTTAGATCAACAACTACAAATCAGTCACAATTAATCAATAACACGACTATATGACAACGCAATCATTATATCCTCGTAAAAGGTTGAAAATTGTTGCATTCTAGATTCACATCGATTCATATTAGGGAAAATCAATTTTTTCCTACTTTAATTTTATTTTATATTAGATTTAATATTGTAAATATGTTCATTAATTAATTAGTCCTATAAATTTGTAAAATAATGTAATTAAGTTTGATTTAGGATTTTTTTTGTGAATTTTCTGATAATTTTTAAAATTTATGTCGGAAATTGCATATACGACAAATTTTTTCTAAATTATTCAACCACTTATTCAGCTGTACCCTCCACATGTAATGAATTTTAAAGGAAAAAAAAAGAGGTTTCTTCTCCAAAATCAATTCATTATCCTATTATTACATTCACTAAAAAAGTAATATTATGAAAATATTTTATCCCAATTAAATTTAATTGAATCAAATTAATTATAAAATAAGTATAATATATTTATAATATAAATAAATATTTTTTTTAAAATTTTACATCAATCATACAATAATTATGTTATATTTGTTATATAATTGCTCATCAATTTGAGTTAAAATATGGAGCAATCTTACATATATAATATTCAAGAAAAGGAGTAAATTACAATCTAGGAACAAGCTAACATAGGACAAACCAGAGAAATAAAATAAGCAGGAGCCATCATGAGACGCGTCCTGCGCGCAGGTGGTATTACACCAAGTACACAACACTTGTCAAATTCCTATTGGTTGCAACCATCCACCGCCACCCTTTAAATTCCTCCCCACCCGACCTCACTCTTTGTCTTCACTCTTTCAATTCAAGTCATAAACCATCCACACGAACACACCCACCAACATTATCCCACTTCCTTAAACCTCCCACATTCAGCCAAAGAAACTGTAGACCCACACGTAAAGTTCGAATCTTTTCCCCATTTTGCTATCTGGGTCGGGTTTCTTTTTCCATTTACCGGGTTCAAGAAGAAGTTTGGCAAAACGGGTCTTCCTGTGTGGATGTTGGGGCTCAGCGTGGACCGGCTGCGGGCTGACATGAACCGCCTGCTAGCGTTGCTCTTCCACCAGGTTCGTTTCTCACGTAGTTTCGTTCTAGCGCCGAGGTCTTGGGGATTTTAGGTATTAGTGTTAAGTGTTTGATGTGTGTGTGTGTGTTTACGTTTTCGTTTTTGCAGGGAGTGTTGGATGAGCAGTTCTTACAGCTGCAGCAACTGCAAGATGAGTCCTCTCCGAACTTTGTTTCCGAGGTTGTCAACATTTACTTCCACGAGTCCGAGAAGCTCTTGAGAAACCTCAGAGCGTTACTGTAAGTATATATATATATATATGTGTTTGTCTGTACATATGTATGTATGTATTTTACTCTACCAAAACCCACAGACACACACACACAGAGTTTACAACACGTGAAAATTGAACACACATGCTCCAATCTTGAGCATGAAAATTTGTTTTCTTTAGCTTTTGATGGGGTTTACTCGTTAAACACACACTGGTCTTTTTGCGTCTTCAAGAATTCAGACAAAAAAAGGCGTCCCTTTTTGCTCAAAAAACACAAACAGAAATTAATTAGAAATTACACGTTTTAGTTACTTTAATGTGGTAATAATATATGTAATTAGGAGTTGTCTGTTGTGGTATGTATATATATATATGTGAATGATCAGGGTGGATAAAGAGTTCTCGGACTACAAGAAAATGGGAGTGCATTTGAATCAGTTCATGGGGAGCAGTTCCAGCATTGGTGCCAAAAGGGTCAGAAATGTGTGCGTCGCCTTTCGCGCTGCTTCCGACCAAAACAACCGTGCCGGGTTGGTATTACATGATTTCGTGCATACTGCGTGTCTATATTAAATGATATAGAATTTGAAAATTGTTTTATGATCTGCATGCATTATATGTGAAGGCTGTCTTTCTGCATGTGAGGAATTCTAGGAAGAAGAAATTAAATTAACTAGGTTGCGATAATTCTTTGAAATGTTAGGGCTAGAAATTCTTAATCACGATCATCCATGTGTTGTATTAAATAAATAAAAATTACAATATCTCAAAGAGTGAAATTTTGGTGAAAGGCAGGTGCTTGAGGGCTTTAGAGCTGCTAGAGTATGAGTACTGTTACCTCAAGAACAAGCTGCATGAACTGTTCCAGGTACTCACCAACCTTATATATATAGATATATTTGTCTTAGATCAGAAGAGTTAAACCTCACTCAACAAATTCAATTTTATGCTGTTTGGGATTTTAAAATCACGTTTATTTGATCCATTTTGTCAGAAATTTTGTCGGAAATCTTGCAGTACTGGTCTACTGAAAATGCTTACTTTATACACTTGTTGGGCTTCATAATTTTCTTATATTTCCCAATACTATAGCTCCAAAGTTTACATCAATCGATCAAAGGTTGTCTTGTCATGTTAATTTTTTTTTTTTAAATTTTAGAAGCAAAGAAAATATATGATAAGACATTTTGACTATTTTATTATTACAACAAGAAGAAGGGTTGTGACATATCATCTTGATTTTTTTGTATCTTGTAATTTTATACTATAAAATTCAAATACATACCTATATATTTACATTTTCAATAATCAAATTTAAATAAATTCTCATTTCTAACACTTAATAAGATGCAATCCAAATATATTTTCATTATAAATCATTTTCACTTCATTATTAGAAATACTGAAAATTGAAAGTAAAAACTGTTTGGTATATTCTTTAGATTGAGCAGCAGAGAATCCTGGCAGCCGCAGTCAGATACCCAGTGCAGCAGCACCACCACCAGCAACCAAACAACCCTTAACCCTTAAGGAAGGTGTGTTCAATTTCAGCTGGAGACAGAAAAGGAAATGAAAAGATTGTTGATAGTGACAGAATTTCACCTGCAGTGAATTCTTGGAGGGCTGTTTGGCATTGTGGTTGACAATTAAGTTGAACCAAAGCATCCGCAGGCAGCTTCTGATTCTGATACCAAATCCCCAATCCCAACAGTAAAAGTTTTATTAGTAGGGCTTCAGCTTTAGAGCTTGTTTAGAGCTTTTTTCATGTAAGCAAAAGCGCCTACTAAATCTCACTCACATTTCTATCACTCTCTTCCACTCTATCTTATTCTTGTTTGTGTGTGTGTGTGTTGTGCTATCAATCAATCAGTGAACTTAAATGCCAGAATATAAATAAGAAATTATGAGGGGGTGTTACGGTAATCGAATTGTATAACAACTGTAATATATTTTTTTTTAGGGTAAATGTAAGTTTCATTTATAAAACAAGATCGTACAGTACAACAGTGCTCAAGTGGTGGTTTCTCCCTCGATAGGCCAAGGGATACACCATAATCTATATAACACACATGAACTAACAGAACGAGATAAATTAACACTGATAATCCTCTGTCTAATATTTTTCATAATAATGGAGGTTATGATATTCGGTGGTCGCTCCATATGCTCAAAGCGTTTCAAATTTCGTTCCCTCCAAATGTGGTAAATGCAAGCAGCCAGGAGTGCACGATAAGCCAAGTTAATGATATATTTACTTCTCAATTTCCTTGTAGTTCATTCAACGTCCCGTGGCCACTCTCTATTAGGCCATTCAAACCGAACAATCCACCGAATCGCTGTCAGACATCTTCTGGCATAACGTCATCGAAAGAATAGATAAGTATGTGTCTCCATTGCGCCCTCATCACATAATATACAAGCGCCTAGGTATGATAGCCATGGTTTATCAACTGTGGATAGTTTTCCCAAAATCACAAGTCATAGGATGAAATTATGCCTGGGGATCTTCATGGAACCCGAGAGTAGTGAAGACCAACGTACCTTGGGTCCTGGTGGGTCCAATAGCCTGTAAAGAGATGCAACTGTAGGCCGTCCCGTCTCAAATCGCCAAATAATGCGATCTGTCTCGCCATGAATTATTGACAATGCATGCAAAATTTTCAAGCACTCAAATCATATATTTACAATGCTATTGGTGTACAGTTTTAGAAGAGTGATCAATCACATGATAAATTATCATAATTCTTATATAATTAGTTTGATTTGGGTAAGATTTTTTTTTCCAATTAACGAAAAACTTCCACCAAGCTCGTCAAATCAAAACTAACCATAGTAATTGGAACACGGTTTATGAAAAGCCACAAGTACATAACAGGTGTAATAACACGTCGTTGGAGAAGCAACCGTTGAGACCTTCATAGATGAAAATTAAAAATTAAATTAAATTCTTCATTAGAAGCTAACAATCCTTAGCCCTTTTGGGCTCACTTGTTATTTTAATCTAGTTGGAAAAAAGAAATTGTGCGAAAATATGTATATTATTGGGCCGAGGGGCCCAGTAATTGTATGTACTTGTTGGCAGCTGGGCTGGGCTTAAGTTGCTGCAACGGCCCAATCAATTCCCTATATATAGGGTGAAAAATAATCAAACCATTCGATACACAATTGAAATCGATCGATAAAAACTCATTTGAACTCGATTTGTTAAATTTAACAAACCAAACTTGAACAAAAAATTTTGTTCGGCAAACTTTTGAGCTCAGCTTGAACTCGATTCGATTAGTGCAAAAATAATAAAATATACTTAAAAATATCAAATTACTCGAGTTCGACCCGAGTTTGATCCAATCAGAGCTCATTTGAGTTCGACTAGAATAATAATCAAATTAAATTAAAACACAATTTTTGAAACTTGATAATAATTCAAACAGGTTTGAATAATAATGTATTCAGCTCGACTCGAACCATTTACTGCACCCCTACCTATATACAAGGATCAAAACATATATAATGTGTGTGTATAATTTAGTTTTTTTTTTGTTTTATTAAGTCAACTAAATAACATTCAAAATGCATGGTTGATTAAAACTACTAAAATAAATAAACTTTTAAGTGTACATGAAAAGAAAATTATTCTGACTTGAAATCAAGTAAATACTGACTCATAATGACCACACGACAAATTTTATATCAATAGTCTACCTATACTCATATAATTTGACCATACACTTAAATATACGCCTTCAGACTTCATGCTTAAAATAAAATCGTCGAAACTATAACTATTTCTTACAAACTAGTGTACTCTCATCCTTTACAACCTTATTAACATAGGTATCGACAGGCTAATCCAGTATTGTTATCACATGTTCCTATTAAACCCGATCTTGGAGTGATTAAACACATTACACTACAAATAATAATGAGCATAAGCATTTCGAATCTGATTTTGGACTTGATTAAACAACCATGTTAGCTAACCCAATCCTAATTCAGACACACATTCGTAACCAACTACGACAAAGAATCATACATCTTCTGATGAAACTTTTGCTTTCTTTCATAACAATTTTACAACTTATTTCAACTAAAAAAAAAAAAATACTTTTTAAGTCTAACCCCTAAATTTGAAAAATAAATGTAGCAAAAGTCTCACAATTTTAAATGAATTTACGGACACGATATGCAAATGCAACCATAATTTTCTCAAAAAGGCATCATAGGAAAGCAATGTGTTGTCGTGCCAAAACCTCAACCAGTAATCAGTCTATGTATAAAATAATAAAGATATAAATAATGCCACTATGATAAACTTTATTAATTATCACTCAACTTTTTCATTTTTGCCAAATCACCCTTCCACTGCAATTTTCACTTGAAATTGCTGTATTTTAAAAAATATAAAGAGATAAATTATTATTATTTTTTAAATAAAAATATACTCATTTGCAATTTTATCATAAGGGATTGCTTGCATTTTTTTCTATAATATCATATAAGTTCGTTTTTTGCTTTAAGTAGTTTGATGGATCGGTCAAGAATAATATCAAATCTTTTTTAGTAAAGTAGATTAAGATAAATAATTTATAAGGCTAAGAATTAAGACATATATTATTTAAAATAATTAAAGAATCCCATGCATGCATTAGCTAGCAAAAAGTTATTCCAATGTTATGGACAAACTTTTTTCCCTTTATTTTTAATATATTTGTGAAAAGATAGATCACTATCTCTTTATTATCATAAATTAAAATCTCTATTTTAAATACTATATTCTTTAGAATGCACTTATATATTTTTGAATTTATTTGAATAATTCTCGAATGTTAACTGCCATTAAAAGTTTCAAATATTAGCCATTACTAAAAGAAAATTTACTATTTTCTACATATTTTTAAGGGTTATGGATTTAAAAATCGTGGTAATTAATGGCTATTATTCATCATAATTAAATAAAAAGGTAAATTGTATTGGCACCTCCTCAAGTTAGGCTAAAATATACAAACACTGTCTTATGTTTGGATTTGTGTTTTGAGTGTTTTTATTTTGTATTTTGGAGATAGAGAGAGAAAAATAGAGATAAGTAAGTGTGTGTTGAAAATAGATGGTACGTTTGAATTTGTGTTTTGAAGTACTTTAAAATAATTTAAAATAAGTGGTGTAGTTTTGATGTTGGGATTTGGGAGACAAAAATTATTGTTCATTATCAAATCATATCTCTTATATATATTTTTATATATAAATATGTATATATATAAAATATTATGTCTAATGTTGTATGGTTGGGAGACAAAAATCACTGTTTATTATCAAATCATGTCTCTTTTATATTATTAAATGTATATATATATATTATATAAAAAGTTAAAAAAATAAAAAAACACACAGATAAGGTGTTAAAATACAAAAACAAACATTGAATATGTTTTATCTTGTCTCGAAAAATGTAAAAACATGAATCCAAACATTGCCCTTACTTTTTTTCAAAATTACATCTACACCTCATGAGGGGTGTAATATTTTTTTGGGGGTCTTTGTGTAAGTTTTATTTCTGAATAGAGTTGTACGATTATAACATCACAGGGTGTCTTTGTAGTTTTGTAAAAGGAAGAAGGGGTTTGTGTATTTTGACTTAACCTCAGAGAATGTCAACATAATTTATCCTAAGTAAAATCATTATAAAAAGTCTAGCTAATCCACAATTAAAAAAATATTCACCGTGGCTTTAGCCATAACAAAACATTGGTCATGGCTCTTAGTCATGACAAATATTTTAGTCACATTCACCAAAGCTACGACTAATAAACGTTGCGGGGTCATGGTCAATAACTACTGACTATGACTATTTATTTTTAACCATGATAATTAAATTATTAACTATAATTAATTTATAGTGTAGGTTTACATTGTTTGCCGGATATAAATTAAAATTGTAACATATATTAAGGAATTAAATTACAAAAACATTGCATATATTAATTTTTAGTATTTCTTTCCCCCTAATTAAGTTTTACATGTGAAAGCAACTACTCAATAATAATCATATCATTTTAAGGAGATATATATATTGTAGTTCAACAAATTTTAGTGATAATTATTCTAAAGTGGGTGACCCTTTTTAGATTAGCTTTCTACCTACCATCCACATTTGTTAATCTTTGATAGGTAATTATTTTGTGTCATTTTCTTTGATTATTCAATCATAATTAATTTAAGTGTTAATTAATTAACAATTAAGGGTCCATTTTAATTTATTTGATAAACTTCTTGTGCATGTACAAAATACATATATATATATATATATTCAAGAATATAAATACATCACTGTAATAAAATGGATTATTCTCTATATAATAAATCATTATAATTTTAAATTTACAACAAATTAAAATTATCAACCACGGTCAAACAAAAGCAATGTGAAAAAAAAAATTGACAACATTTAATGAATATTTGTCATGATTTTACCTATTGCTAAAACACTTGCTATAATTTTTAGCTTAATTAGCTAATGTTTTGGCAGCATTTGCAAAAATATCTGCTAATAGCGTTGCACAGTCGTGATTAATTAATATTTGTTATAATTTTTTAATTTTAACCATGATAATTGACTATAGCAAAACATAATATTTTCTCTAGTGTATACATACTCATTAATTGATATTATACTATTATTAGCAATCGGGCATATTCGACTATCTTTGCAAAATACGGAAATAAAATATATATACGTTTACTTGTAATTATATATTTTTTAAGAAAATTTAAAATTAATATGATAGGGGTACTACCCCAATGGAGCAATTAGACAAAAATACCCTATCAAATTGTCTTATAATTACAATTCGTTAGGACCAAAATTTTCAGCATATGACTAAACTTAAAGAACCAAATGTGATGTGTTCAAAATTATATTCGTCAAAAAAAGAACTAAATGTATAAATTGAATAAATTACAGGACTAAAAATACTAATAACCTACAGTAACAGGAGCAAAAATATAATTTTGCTTATTATTTTTGTATTTTCTTTTACTTGAAATCCTTTCTTGTTTTATACCATTCACAATATGGCATAAGTAATTTTCACCTAAGTTATCTGCACATTAAAAATCATGATAAATTAAAAATTATTATTTTTTATTTATCGAAAGTAAAAGAACACGACGAATATTAATTTACTCTCACCGTACTACGAGTTGATGACTATTAACCATTATTTATGTAAAAATGATCAAAATATTAGCCAAATTAAAAATTATAGCAAATATTTTTTTCATAATTAAAATCATGACAAATACTAATTAACACTGATAAAAAATTAAGTTTTTGTATTAATTTTAATTTATCAAGATAAAATAATACCAATTCATCATAATATTTAAATACAATTTACCCTCTTATGATATGTGGAATAAGCAAATACCCCCTGTAAAAAAAAAGAATTAGCATATTACCCCTTTAATGTTTTCTAAAAAATGATACAAATTATCCCCTATCAATGGTTTAATGGGGATAATTTATTTATTTTTTTTAAATACAAAGAATAATTTACTATTTTACTTTTCACAAAGAGGTTTTTCGATCATTTTCATTTCACAGGAATAAATTGTATTTTTTTTTTCTAATATTTAAAACATATTCATTTATCATGCAGGAAATAATATATGTTGTTAAGCAATACATCCAAACATGATGACGTATATTCAAACGTAAATTTCCAAAGTCTTAACGATTTTCTTCACTTAGAACATGTCACCTAATATTTGGACAGGGTTGTTAACTGCTCCCCAATTTTCAAAATCTTGATTTTGATTTTAAGTTTTTTAATTCATAGACTATCCTAATTAAGAAGATTTTGCGTTGGGAATCAAACTGTAGTTATTGTGAAAATGATTCTAATTATATTAAAATTTAAAATTTTGTAATTCTGATTGAATATTACCAGACGCACCATTTGCATCATATTGTGGATAGTTACAATCTTGTTTTTTGAAATTTGAATAATTACAAGTAAATTTCTTATTATTTGATAAATTACATCTTATATTTTTTAAGTTTGTTTCTATCCAATAAATAGATCTATCTATTAAAAAATTCTGACTTTATAAAAAAAAATGGATTGAAATTATATACTTATCTTCAATTGACTTACGAATTTATTTATAAATTAAATAATTTTTTAACTAAATTATCAGTATAAAGGTAAAAATCTATAACTTTGTTTGGTTGTGTGTTTTTGCATTTTTTGAGACAATATAAAACACACTCAATATTTGTTTTTGTGTTTTTACACCTTAACTGCGTGTTTTTATGTTTTTCAACTTTCTATATATAATATATATATATACATAATATAAACCAAACATGATTTGATAATAAACAGTAATTTTTGTCTCCCAAAAGTACAACATTAAATATTTATATATATATCCATATTTATATATAAAAATATATGATTTGACAATGAACAGTAATTTTTGTCTCCCAAATCCCAACATCAAACCTACACCACTTATTTTAAATTATTTTAAATTTTTCCAAAACACAAATCTAAACATATCATCTATTTACACACTCATCTCATTTATCTCTATTTTTCTCTCTCTATTTCCAAAACACAAAATAAAACAACTAAAATACAAATCCAAACATAATGTACGTTTTTATATGAATCAACGTAAAAATAATTATATTTTTTTTAAAAAAAAAACTATATAGTTAGTATGGACATACACGTGCGGTTCGGCTTCAGAACTTGATTATAATAACTCCAATCTCTTCTTTCACACTCCTCTCTGCCTTTCCTTTTTAATAAAAAATATCAGCATCTCCTTCTCCTCCCTTCCACTCGAAGCACTCTCTATAAACTACACACATTGCCCACCGCCCCTTTCCTTCTTCCTCTCAAACTGCTTTATGCTCTGGCCTTCAAGAACCGCGCGGAGCCCCACCGGAATCATGAAGAGTGGCGCGATTGTCGAAGAAGGATTCGTCTACCAAGAAGAAACCCATCTCACTGTCCTTAAAACCTCCCTCTTTTTCGCCGGCGATGGCTTTACTGCTTATGATCCGAAAGGCGAACTCGTCTTCCGTGTAGACTCCTACGGCCCAGACGCCGGCGACTCCGGTGAGCTTGTCCTCATGGACGCCTCCGGCAGATGCATCCTCACCGTCCGCCGTAAGGTAATTGATTGTATACGGTTCTGAGATCGTTGGTTTCTTCAGTTTTTCATGAAATTATTGGGTCTTTTTTGTGTTTTTCGTGGCGATTTCTGTAACTCTGCGGAAGAGAAGAGGAAGCGAGCTGAAGTTTTTACCGTTACAACCGAGTGGACTCGGCTAGTCAGTAGTGTTCAAATCGTACTACGGACGAGTCAACTCACTGATTCCTTCTTCCGCTTTTTCTTAACCAGAGGCCGAGCCTGCACCAGAGGTGGGAAGGGTTCGTCGGCGAGGGAACCGAGGGGAAAAAGCCGCTCTTCAGCGTGCGTAGATCCTCGATAATCGGACGTTCCAGCATGACGGTTGAGGTGTACAGCAACCCAGGCGAGGAGTACCAGATCGAGGGCTCCTTCGCTTGCCGGAACTGCACCATCTTCAACACGGAGAAAGAGGCGGTAGCTGAGATCCGACGCAAGGTGGACGCTTCGAGCAATGTGGTGCTGGGAAAAGACGTTTTCTTGCTGTCTCTAAAAGCGGGGTTCGACGGCGCGTTCGCGATGGGGCTAGTTCTAGTCCTGGATCAGATTCACGGTGCGGACGATGACGGGGAGGCTGAGAACTGGAGCCGTGTTGGTGTGGACCCCAGCAATGAGGACGCCAATTTCTCTCCTTAGGCTTCATTTTTATTTTTATTTTCTTTAATTTTGTTATTATGTAAACTCTTTCTTTTGTTTGGGCCTTTGATAGTGTGATAAAGACATGAATGCTTGATGAAATACTCTTGTAAATTATTTATTTTCCTTCTTTATTTATAGTTTCTTTAAAGGTTTATTTATTTATAGTATATATATATTATAAAATTGAGAAGAGAGAGAAATAAAAGTTAAAGGGATAATTACACTCACCTCTTTTGCCAATAAAGTATAGTTAGATAGATATGTTCCTTTTACAAAGCAAATAACTCTTTAACTTGTTATCTCAAAATAATGTGATTAGAAGCAGAAATGAACAGGAAAATCCCAACTCAGTCTTTCTTGTCTCTCAAAATACCCAAAAACAACAAACTACTGAACCCAATATTTTTACCTAAATTAAATTAATTATATAATAAGTAAAGTATTTTATAATATAATTGGTTATATGTATATCAAAGTATTATAATTGATTTTGGTCCGATTTAAATTAGAATTTTGTTGCTAAACTTATATCTCATATTTGGTCAACTACCGTCTTTCTTGGGCCTCCATCTTCTGACACATTTTTGTATCACACGCTACATTAATGTCATGCTGACCAGTGATTGATTTATGCTTATTCTTCTAAGCTAAAAGAATATAAATGAATTAGACTATGTAAAATGTAATAAATGAACCCTCTTCACTTCATTTTGATAAAGGGCTCCAGATTTTGAATTCCATCGAATTCCACAAAATATATGAGTATTTATTTATTTGTAAAATAAAATGAACAATAATTTGGTACTCACACTGTAAAAAAAAATGATTTAATGACAAAATATTAAAATGATAATTTTAAATTATTATTAAAAATATCAACAATTTTTGTCTTATCACTGTATAATTATTAGTAATAAAAATTATACATAAATTATCAATAAATAAGCCTAAGAAGTCAAACATTGAATGATAAAGAATATATATATATGTATATATATATATGAATGAGTCATCATGACAAGTTGTTCCTGCAAGCTTCTAATAAATATTTTAAAATTTTAAAATATATTATGAATAATAAAAAAAATATATGAAACCAACATATTATATTTTAAAAAAGAAAGAAAAAAGCAAAAATAGAAAAATTAAAAAAAATCAACGTAAGATATTATCGACGTTATAATAAAATTAGTATTGTGGTGTCATAAACTACTGTTTCTCTGAGAAAATTGGCTTATCGTATATATTAGTATAGTTGTATATATGGTACCCCAAAACTAAATTGGACCATTAGATTTTTGTGGTAGTAAAGAGAAGAAAAATGCAATTTGGTACCCCAAAACTAAATTGGACCATTAGATTTTTGTGGTAGTAATGAGATGAAAAATGCAACTTTGACCGTAATATGACAATTGACAAAACGTACATATACTTATGGACGTTAATAAACACAATGTCACTATAACAAAATAATAATAATATCTATGATAATTTCAAAATTATTATTAAAAAAGAGATACTAGAAAAATATATTATTAACTATAATATTAATTGTTATGACTAAAAGTTATGATAAATAGATATTATTAATTATGATTAAATAAAATCAACGTAAAAAATTAGTTCTTGCAGCTAAGAGCATGGTAAAAATATTTAACCATGAAAAATATTTTAACTATTTTTGGCAAAACTAGTCCAACAAACTATTTATTATTAACCATATCAATTAATCATTATTAAGTGTTATATTTTTTTGTGGTGAAGGTATATACATATATATTAAATAATAATAAGAATTTTTTTTCGTTGTAATACAATTTTTTTTAAAAAATTAATAATTATGAAAATTGTGTCTAAATTATCACTGTTAATTTATTATGAATTGTCTGTAATAATAATTTTGTACATATTACGTACTTTCACTAATATTTGAAGAGTTTCAATTCCAATGTTTATAGGACACGCAGTAAAATTACATCAACACTTTATAATAGATAATTGCACTCCTCTCTCTTGAGATTTGATAACTGCATGTAGATTTTTTATAATTTGAAAAATTATATTTAACACTCTTGAAATTTGTTTCCGTCTAACAAATAAGTCCTCCGTTAGTTAAAATTATTGAATTTGCTAATATTAATAAAAAAATAATATATATATATATATATATTAACCCCTGATTGATTTATTATTGACTTATTGCAAGTGTAATAAATTTTTTTATGATCAAATTACCCTTATACGTCTTCACGCATTAACGCATGTGATGAGGTATATCTTTACCGGTATAAGAATAATTTAATTAAAAAAAAATATTTGGCATGCAATAAGTGAGTTTTTAGTCAATCGAATGTAAATATCAATTTTCATTCATTTATTTTGTTAATATCTACAAATTCAGTGAATTTTGACTAACGAATGAACCTATTTATTAGGCGAAAGTAAATCTAAAAAATGATAGCTATAGTTATTCAAATTATAAGGAATTTATGTGTAATTACACTAAATCTAAGGGAAGGAGAGCGTAATTATCTCTATAAATAATGTTAATTTTAATATTATTATGTTCATTTATTTGTCAATGTATTTTTCCATACTAATCAATATCCACATTTATTGAAAACGGTGGCCAATATATTATATATATATATTAATTAGTTGACGGTCAAGAAGTCGTATGAGCTTTTTGAGCCATAAGGTGTGCATAGGAGAGGAGTAGGAGAGTAGGACCACCACAGAAATTTCCGGACTCACGGCCCAGTCTCAACCCATTCGACTACTGGCTTTACATGTGCGCCGTTACACAATTTCAATCAGTTTCATTTGAATTTGATCCGGTAGAGGTCCGATATAACCTGCCCATCTTTTAAAGCAGTGCCCAGATGAGTACTTCAATTTGGATAAGTGAGGTTGATATGCGCACAAGTGATGATGTGATTCAGAGCTAAAATTTTTTGAATTTAAGGTTCGATATTGTAGAGTTTGCAAATTGTGATATGATAATAATAAATATATACCTACTAAATAGATTTTTTTTATTTATTTATAGAGGTTTATGTGTCGGATATCTTACGGGCTATGTATTTGATAGATAGCCATCACAGTTACTGACAATTTGGATCGTTTGGTCAAGCAGGTCAGACGCCACCCAACCCAATCCAATCCCATCAAAATGACGGACGCCTAGAGTGTTTTTGTATTTTTCAGCCTTTAAAGGATATTTTGGTCCTTTTAGATCTATTTATTCAATGTACTTTCTCTATTAGAATTGATGGATTAAACTTGTGAATTTTCAAATTTTAATGATAACTTCTGTAAAAGTATGTGAAATTTTCCAAATATAATTTTGATGTTAAATATTAATTAATAAATTTCAAATTCTTTTTTAACGAGCCATTTGAAATTATTTTTTAAAATTTAAATTAATCAATTCAAATATAACATAACTTTACATTTGTATCAATGAATTTCAAATATTTAAATAACAAATCCTTGATTTTAAAAAATTCGAATAATTCAAGTCTTCAAACTATATTTTATTAAATGTCGATGAATTTTATTTTTTTTCATATAAGTTTCTTAAAATTCTTTAGCTGAATCTTTTCTTCCAATTCAAATAATTTAAGAAAAGGTTAAATAATTTTATTTCTTATAATTATAAGGTTGCTTTTAAATGAAAAGGGGCTCTCCAAATCACACTCACAGGAAATAATAAAAAGACATTGAATATATTGATAATAAAATGCTTAATACAGAAACAAAATTGCTATAAATCCACTCAATACGGCAAGAACAGTATAAAATTTAAATTTAATACAAGCGTGAAGAAATTTCTACGTATTACAGAATGAAGGCCATTCCAGCGGGTAGCAAAGTAAGCAAGAAACCGGCAATCGGAGAAGCAGCGGCGGAATTAGGGGGAGGGGGTCCGGCCGGTGGGGTCATACTTGGGGTGGGGACTCCAGCGCTGGGAGTCGTGGAAGGGGTGGGTGCACAGGCATCCGGTTGGGGCGAGGCGGGTGAAGGCGTGGCGGGGGCGGGGGGGGGGGGGGGGGGGGGGGGGCA